>NC_138775.1:163581529-164036529 GCF_965119305.1 Pelophylax lessonae
CTAGAAAAAATTACTATCGTGCCTGTAAATCTTTCTTTGCCTGGTGTGTTCGCAGGCATTTCAATCCCAGAGATTTCTCAGCGCCTCGCATTCTGGCCTTTCTGCAATCAAGACTTGACCAGAACTTGGCCTTAGGGACTAATAAGGATAAGGTTTAGTCCTTGTCTGTTGTATTACAAAAACCTCTGCCTTTGTTTTCTCTGGGAAAAACACTTATTCAAGGTGTTTCTTATATTAGACCCCTCCTTACAACACCCTGTGCTTCCTTGGGATCTTGATTTGGTTCTCTCTGCATTGCCAAAACCACATCCTTTCAAAGTCTCTAAATGGCTATTGTATCCGTCAGCTCTGTCTCTGAGTTAGCGCCTCTCCTGTAAAGAGCCATTACCAATCCCTAAAAAAGACAAAATGGTTTTCTGCCCAAGACTTACTTTTCTGAGTAAAGTGGTATTTAACTTCCACTTTAGCAAAGACCTAGGCCTTTCCTCTTTGTAGCCTGCTCCTAAAGTGATTTTAAACCCACAACAGTAAAATCACTCTGTATATGCACTAAAGCATACTTGTTATACTCAATGAGGGGTAATCCTGCACATTGTGTAAAAAGGCTGTTTGATCCTGTCTTCTTTGCTCCTTCCCTTTTTTATACTGTCCCCAATCTATCTCCTGAGAGTACAGAGCCTTGGAAACACTATGCACATGCTCAGTTTGGTGTGTATTGGTAGAGATTATATTTATTTTTTGGGAGGGTGCATGTGATTGTTACAGGTCCAATCAGTACTGTCCAGGCAGGAGGTCATGCAGCCTTATAGGACAGTCAGAGGAGAATGAAAACCCCCTCCAAGCTTTAACCAGTGCTCGGCCGGACACTAATAGAAGTCACAAGACTGCTTTATACTGTTAATGAGAAAATGTATTTAGCGGTTTATATTTACTAAAATAATTGCATTTCTGTGTACCGTGGGAGACCAGATATAGTTAGTGCAGGGTCCTGGGTTTAGTAACACTTTAAGCATCCCAAAGAGATTGCTCTTCATTTTCAAAATGTTTTAAAAGCCATAGCTTCTGTAAGAAAGGTGGACTCTTGCTTTGTCTTGTTGTCAGGGTCTTCTGCTTCAAAATCTACATGACCAAGGTGGATAAGTCAAATTATCTCAAGAGCTAACACTCCAAAGGATAAAACCCCTCAAGCACTCTAATGTACTTGCTCCACAAGATTTATGGGGGTTTTCTGAGCATTCCAACATGAAGCTTCTGTTGTCCAGCTTTGCAAGCCTACCATCTGACCTTGAGTTGATACATTCTTCAAGTTTTACCAGGTGGTTGTTAAAGCTTCTACGCATGCAGATTTTGGCAGCAAGGGTTTTTGACCCCCTTTATTGTTGAGACTGTTGGCACAACTGTTTGCCTTGTTGCCCACCCTTCTAATTCATTGCCTTTTTTTAGTCAAGGCTCCCTTTAAAAATGATGGGACAGTTTGGAGGCACCCCATTCTAAAATGTAAAAACATTTATAATAGTTTTACATAATGCATCAACACAGTGCTGGGACAAGGTCATCCAGCGCCCAGGGCGAACATGCCAAACATGTGGTGCAAATCACATGCGATGTCTGGCATTGCAATATTGTGATTCGGCACTTAAACTGGCACACATGCATAGGTTCTTTTTTGTTGTTCAGCCAGTGGGCTGAATTGAAAAAAAAAAACACTTACAGATTCATCCATCCACACAAAAGGTGGATGAAGAAATCCCTTCCACGAGACGTATTCTGACGCTGGGGACTCTTCTCTGTCAGAGTACACTGATCAGCATTGCAGCTGATTGGCTGCAAGCTGCTGATCAAACAAGGATTTTCAGCAGGCTACCATTCTACAGAAGCTCCCATTCTGACAGGCAGCTTCTAACAGGCAAGGCCACACATAGATCAAAATTCAGCTGGTCCCTGCTGAACCGAACAAATTTTGTTTCATGTGTACCCAGCTTTACCTTAATTCCTTGTTGCAGTAGGCTCTCTCCAGTGCTGTGACTGGTACTCGGGAGCTCCTGGGTAAACTGTGAATGGGTCACACTCCAGCCTAATCATACCATACAGGGTTAATGTTCCTGTATGGTATGTGATGAGACTTTGGGTGGAAGAGGAGAGCACTGTAGCTGGCTGGAGAAAGTATACATGAGGCTATTTCCCCCAGCACTGCAAGGGTGGACTGTTTCACTTTGCTGGAGTTGGGCTGCAACATATCACTTGTTTATGGTCAATCTTTGACTAGGTTAGGAATATACGGGGACTTTTCAGGCTCCACATACTGTAGATGTATTCCACATACACACTTTATCTTATTAAAAGGCAGGATTTTCATTAAGATACAGTGTGTATGTGGAATATATCTACAGTATGTGGAGCCTGAAAAGTCCCAGTATATTCCTAACCTATTCAAAACATTTTACTTTCTCTTTAGTAAACCTGCACTGCAAGGGTCAGTACAGGTTTACAGCACATCATTGCACAGTGTAAAACAGGACAGGACACATCGGGACTCACAGGAGGAGGAAATGCAGTCTGCTATCTGTCTCTTATCTTCAGTGTGCAGAGGAGGAGAGGAGAGGAGAGCTCCGATGTCTGCTGGGCAGAAAGCAGTGATGAGGCTGCAGTGTAGTGTGCTCTGCTTGCTCCGCCCACCTGTACAGGAGCTCTCACGGTCCCGATCCAACCAGCCAGCCTGTACGAAACCTGTGCCCAGGAGAGTGTTCCTCTCCTTTCCAGCAAGGGGCGGGAAGCCTGCAGAAGATATGGGCGCATTGTTGGCTCTGATTTTGGACATGTTTTAGCAACACAGGAGCTTAAAAACAAGGTGATTCTTCAGTGTTTTGGCGCCCCCTCCCACACTCCTCCTACACTCCGCCCAGGGCAGCTGCCCTTCCCGCCCACCCCTTGTACCGGCCCTGCATCAACATCCACACATAGGACACCCAACGTTAGAGGTGATTTATTCTTCCAAAGCGAATACACTTTTGCAAACTGGTACTGACTAGTATTCCAATGTTTCTTTTATCTCTCCGTCACTTAGCTAATGTGACTCCAACACTGGTGGAGAGGGGCAGGGGAGAGTCAAACAAGGATGCTATGCAGGCGACATCCTCCTTATCGGAATTATGCCATTGGTCGTTAGGACGCCGGCAGGTAGAAGGTTGTAATGGTGCAGAATAAAAACCTGTGCTTTTGTGTAACTAAAAGGCAGGCTTCATCAACATGCTAGTTTGTACACAATCTTTGGGCAATTTTAAGGAATTTTGCCAAGGCACGCCTGAAGAAACCTCAAGGCACCCTGGTTGAATGTACGCTTAATATACTGTAAGAGGAATTTTGAATTCAACATTCAGTTTTATTTTTTGTAGTACAGTGCACCACAGAGGCCACCCTCCCTATTTCTTGTTTACTCTGCATTGCAGACTACATAACTGAAGTAAGGTTAGAGGGGAAGTGCCCAGGGGGTGTGTCCTCAAAAGACTTGCCAGTGTCCAATCACCTGAAGGTACCATAGGCTGTGACTTCTGATTCTGTGGCAGGGAAAGCACTCTCTTTATGTTTATTTAGAACTCATTGCTTGGTGTACAATGTCCACTTACTTGAGATCTTAGGGTAAATTATGTGGTAATTCTTCATTAGAAGTTCTATAGTTCTAGGCTTCCAAAGTGTGTATGCCAAAACCTTTAGTACAATAGGTTAAGAGATCCGTTTGTATCTGGCTGTTTGGGCTAAGTATGAATTTGTAGGCTGAAGGATATGATTGCATTTGCAAAGTCACTTTTTAATGAAGTATAAATCCCAGTGGCGAGACCTTTTTTTTTTTTTTTTTTTTTTTTCTCTACTTCCTGGTAGATGAAACAGGAAATGAAATGAAAGGAAATATTTACAAAGTAAGAGGTATTTCCTTCTTATATAGTTGCCACAAATATGGATGTGCCCACTAAAAGATTGATTCTCACCTCCTGTTTGCTGACAACGCTAAGTTGTACGTTTTTGATTTCTGTCTGTGACAAAAGTCATTAGGGTGAATATAGAAGGTGAATGTACACCAAAACACTTCAGATATATACTTTTTATGTAACCTCTATGGCTACCTTGATATGTAATAGAGTGTCACTGAAATCTCAACAAGTAGCCCTGTTTATAAATCCAGGGAAAAGGAGTGCTCAGAAGTAAACTGCTTATACTATACTTCAAAATCTTTCCTTTTATTTACTGTATGCTCAAATCCGTAGCCTATAGCTGAAATGTAATAAGCTTCTCTGATCCAGAAGGGTGTTCAAAGTGAGAGCCTAAATCGTTAAATTATAAATAAACACAAGACCAGAAGGAAGACTGAACTGAAGTTGCAATAGTGTGGGCTTCTCTTTTGGTCATGCACAGTAACTTTGACCATTGAGCTGGTTTTCAAATAATCATATTTTTGCTCCTTGTCTTTAGAAAACAGCGGTTGTGGACAGCATAGGAGATGAAGGCTTTTTTGATCTATTGAGTCGGTTTCAAAGCAACAGAATGGATGACCAGCGGTGCAGCTTACAGGGCAAGAACTTTATGAATGTTCCCACAGCCACATGTTCAACGCCTCCAAAATCCATGAGAAAATGTATGTCACACATTTGTTCATGAATGGAAAACATGTCGATATAAATGTATGAAGTTTGCTGGAAAAAAGCTAGATGTACTGCATTTCTGCTTTTGTGTGGTGCATTTTTTTGCTGGAAAAAAAGCCAGATGTACTGCATTTCTGCCTTTGTGTGGTGCAGGCATTTTTTTTTAAAGCTGAACTCCAGGCAAGCAGTTGTATACAATAGTGAAATACATATATGAGCTGTTTCACCTACCTAAGGGTTTGTATTTATGCCCATCGAGTCCTGTGATTTACTCAGCTCTGCCACACAGCACAGTCCTGCCTTGGAGGGCATATATTTGTTGCAGTTTTACTTTCACTTACAGGTCTTCTCCCCTCCCTGTGATTGGAAAGTGAACAGAGCAGCTTTACACTGAAGAGTTCATTTCACTGTCACTAAACTCTATTAGCATGCACCTTTCTCCCTTCCCCTCTCTGAGTTCTGCTGTACAGGGACTGCAAACGGCTTGCACCAGGTCAACTTCAGGTACTTACACAGCTTGCATTAAAAATATTTATGATGTATTAATATAGGCAAAGCTGCATTAGTTTGTGTCTTTTTTCATCTGCCTGGAGCTCCGCTTTAAGTGAAAATGTTTGTGTGCATAGTTTATACTCTATACTAGTGGTTACACAGCTCTTTACAGGTTGAACTGGCTAAAACCAATGGGTACTAATGTGAGAGCTTAAAATCAGTCAGTTCCTAATACAATTTGGTATGATATACTGTATGTTGTGCACTTGGTGTGGACACCAAGATCTTGTACAGTATATGCTGAAAAGCATATTCTCATGGCGTTTATTGAACTCCAACATCAGCCTCAGTTTCATTAAAGGATAATGCCACTTTCATGGGGACTAAAATCAGCAAATAAAGAATAAACAATATAGCGTTTACAATTGCGACACAAATCATATTGTACTTAATTGTTATTAAAAATTAACTTTCCTTTTTTAATCTGCAGTTTTTGTAATTTTCTGAAATTGCAATGCAATGTGGCTCCCTGGAGGTAGAATGTGTACTAACCACACCCCAGAAACATAATTTCCTGCTTGTGTGATTGGCTCACCAATTTTCCCAGAAGTCTGCCTAAGATACAAGTCAGATTTCTGGCATCCCCATGCAACAAAAATGTCACTTTTGGTGAGATACTCCCAATAGGAACATGTCTAAAGGGATACAGGCCCAGCAGCTTTCCTCCATTAGAGCCCTGCAGCTGATAGATAATTATAAAACCACTCCCATTTGACCCACTCATCACAGAGGAACAATCAGTGATTTCTTCAGAATAACTAAAGGTAGGAATCTGCAACAAAAGTTTGTTAAAATCCCTGCAATGTACAGAGATCACCCAAAGGGGAATTTTTTTTTCTCAACAAAAGTGGAGTTACACTTTAAGCCTACAAAAGATGAGATCTACCTTAAGCCTACAAAAGATGAGATCTACCTAAACCTATGTTGTCAAATACTTTAGCACTTCAGTCCCCTTTCACACCTTTTTAATTTCATCCGTTCAGTCAGTCACGTTTTTTCAAATTAAAAACAAATTACATTTACATCAGTTTTTCTTTAATTTATTGACGGACACAGCTCCTGATCTTTATGACCATTGGGTTACACTGCCCCTACAGGAATAGGACACTAGTCAGAAAAAGGATCTGGCTACGCCTTTGGGCAGTCCCAGGTGGTATACTCTCTCTCTGCTATAGGTACTCCATTTTTTTTCTACCTAGTCAGGAGTAAGGACCTAGTTCCTTGCTGGGATCTCTAGTCCTGGGATTTTTTTTTTGATAGAAATAGGAGGGGGGGGGGGGGTTGTTCCCAGTGGGAGCTCCTGCCTGGGCCTGTCTTAGAGGCCTATGGATCCCTCCTGGGAGCCTAATAGTGCTGCCATTTTGCTGTAGCCTGTGTGTTTCTATGCAGGCCATGTTTGTGTCCTGTGGCCATTTTGCAGTGGTTTGCCACTGAAAATAGCAGCGGCCATGACAGTGGAGCCCTGTGGGCAGCGATTTCGGCAGTGGTGCTGAATCCTGCATCTCTTCACTTCCCGATCGTCGCACATGAAGTGCAGATTATCCTGGTGGCTGCAGGTGCCTGTTTCTGCTGGGTGGTGTCTAGTCGGATTCTCTACCTCTCTGCTGAGGATCGCTTGGTGCTTTGTGCCTGGCGACCGGGTGGTGCTGCCAGCGCAGTGGGGATTGTCCCTTTGCAATGTTGCACTTTTTGTGGGATCCCCCTGTACACTCATGGAGAGCACATCTCCCCACCTGATCCCCTCTCTGAGGCTGCGGGGCACTCCGGGTCCCAACCATCCATCGAAGCACTGACGACGATCATGCAGTCCTTTGTGTCCCGGGTGGAGGTGGCTTGCTGGCGATACGCTAGCAAAAAGTGCCCCCCCCCCCTGGCTTCCCTTGCCTCATAGGTCTCGTCAGATCCTGAATCTGATTCGGCCACCGCGGACATGGGTCTCCCTACTGGGCCTGCGACTACGCACCCGGAATCCTCAGATAGTGAGAATAATTCTTCTACATCTGCAACCGCTCACGAAAAGGCGCTGGTTGTATTTGTGCGTGAGACCTTGAAGATGGAGGATGCAGCTGCGACGGAGGCGCAGGTTCCACTTTGGCACTCACAATCCATCTAGAGCGGCAAAGGGGTTTCTTTTCCCCGCCTATTTTGACAGAATTGTCACTAAAGAGTGAGGACGACCAAAGCGTTCCCTAGCAATTTACTAGGCGTTGCCCCTCTGAGG
Source organism: Pelophylax lessonae (assembly GCF_965119305.1). NCBI lineage: Eukaryota > Metazoa > Chordata > Amphibia > Anura > Ranidae > Pelophylax > Pelophylax lessonae. The sequence continues at coordinate 163,588,937 of NC_138775.1, forward strand.
AGTCCCTTATTAAGAAGTGAACTGTTCCACTGGTGGTGGACCCTTTCCGGTTTCCAGATTGAACAAGGCAACCATGATTCCGGTTGAAGAGTCCCCAGCTGACAGGAAGTCGGAGGCAGTATCCCGCAATATGTACACTCTAGCTGGTTCGACACTGAGGCCGGTATTGGCCATTGCCCTGGTGTCACAAACTCTGACCAAGTGAGCTAAGCTTTTACTCCGTGACCTGGAAAAAGAACAGCTTCTCCCTGCCTTTGTTGAGCTGACAGACCAGCTGGTCCAGTGGCTGCAGTTTATCTGTGATGCCTCTTTGGATGCGGCTCTCTGTTTCGGCAGTGGTTCTTCAGCGTGTCTTTTGGCTTAAATGCTGGTTTGCGGACCAGACTTTTAAAAAGGCCTGGCTGATCTCCCCTTATAAGGGAATCACCTGTTTGGGGCTACCCGGGATGGCATCATTAAAGGTCTCACAGGGGGAAAGAGTACTTTTCTTCAGCAGGCTACTAAGGGCAAGGAACCTTGTCGTAGACATAAGCCCTTCTTCTCGGCTCATTAGAAGTTTTTTCGTCCCTCAGGGTCAACTGACAATGGCTTTCAGGGCCTCCTCTGGAGGATCCAAACGAACCTGGCCTGGCAAGCTGAGAGCGGGCTTCTCCAGACCCGCGGACAGGGCTTCTTCTACATGAAGGTGCACCCTTACCCGTATCGGGGTGGGGGGATGTCTTCGCTGGTTTCCAGACCCGTGGACTTTCCTGGTACAAGACAAGAGGGTCCACAAATTTATTCGGTGCTTACGCTGTCTCAGAAGGTGGCTTTTTTTGGCAGCTATCACCTCTGCTCGCAGGGTGTCGGAACTGGCGGCATTTTTCTGTCCTTCCCCCTTACTTCGTGATTCACAGAGATAAGGTGTTTCTTCGCCCCTGTCCATCTTCTCCCAAAGGTTGTCTCTGATTTTCATTTGAATGAAGACATTGTGTTGCCTTCATTTGAATGAAGACATTGCCTAAAGGAAATTGCCTTGCATGCCTTGGATGTGGTCCAGGCAATTAGGGTGTACCTGGCAGCTACTAAATCTTTTAGGAAGTCAGACTCGCTCACTATTTGATGGGCCTCGGAAAGGGTTGTCCGCTTCCTTTGCGACCATTTCCAGATGGATCAGACAGATGGTTATTCAGGCCAATTCCATCAGGGGTCCGGTTCCTCCTTTCCCTGTCAAGGCGCACTCTACTCGGTGCCTCCTGGGCCTTCTGTCATCAGGCGTCAGTGATGCAGGTTTGCAAGGCAGCCACCTGGTCGTCAGTGCACACTTTCACAAAGTTCTATAAAGTGGATGCGTTGGCATCTGCAGATGCTGCTTTTGGCCACAAGGTTTTGCAGGATGCTGTTTAGAGGACCTGATCCTCTTTGAGGGTGTATTTGTTTTGTTTTTTCAGGTGGGCTCCAGTTGTTTTTGGTTGAGCTCCTGTTGCCTGGTTGGCTACTGTTTAGCCTTGGGAATTTTTTTGCTGTTCCCACCCCTCATGTTTAACACTGCTTTGGTCATGAAGATCAGGAGCTGTGTCCGTCAAAGAACGAAAGAGAAAATTGAATTTTTGACCTACCATAAAATCCATTTCTTTGATGTTCATTGATGGACACAGCACCCACCCCTCTGTGGAGTTGTAGTTCTTCTGACACTGCTTGTAACTATAGCAGAGAGAGGGAGTATACCCCCTGGGACTGCCCATAGGCATAGCCAGATTTTTCCTGCCTAGTGTCCTACTCCTTTTAGGGGACATTATAACCCAATGGTCATGAAGATCAGGAGCTATGTCTGTCAATGAACATCAGAGAAATGGATTTTACGGTAAGTCAAAAATACCATGTTTTCATTTTGTTTTACATCATCCAGCTAGAGTCCTTAACCACTGGAGTCCCAGAGCCATTTTCTCATGCAAAAACAGACTGTCTGTTTTTACATCAGTTTTTTCATCTGATCTGTTTTTTTAATGGAAGAAAAATAGGACTTTGATCCCTCAAAAAATTTGGATGTTGACGGAAGTGGATGTAAACGTATGATCATCCATTTGCATCAGTTTTTCTATAGAAATGCATTGCTGTGCGTTTTTAATCTGTCAACGGATGGATGAAAACGGACAAACGATCCGCATGGGCAAAAGGGGCCTTAATGTATGATAAAGTATTTAGAGGCTGAGGTTACTTTAGTAAAAAAACATTTGTCAAAATTATCAGTAGATCCAGATATATGGGCATCCAAACGTGTATTTAAAGTGGTTGCAAAACTCTGAAATGGGAAAAAAAAACAAAGCATATCCCTCTATAGTGTGTACTAGCCTCAATCCAAAGTACATAATGTGGTTCCCATCTGCTCTGTCTTCCCTCTGCTATCTGCATGAGTCACTTCTGACAGTCTATGCCAATACAGAGGGATGCCAGCCCCCCTTCCCTCCCCCTTGTTTCATCTGTGTATCACCTGAGCCTAGTCATTTCAGGGGTTATATGTAAGAGTTTACAACCACTTGAAGGTAAAGGTTAAGCTTGCATCTGCCCTCTGACATCCCCCCAAGCTTCTTTATTGAACAGCAAGTCTGTCCATTACATTAACCTCCCTGGCGGTATGATTATTTCAGATTTTAGGTGCTGAAAGCAGTACCATTATTTTGCATGTAATTCTTAAGGACGAGCAGCCCAAACCAACTATTTACATATGATTTCTTTTTACTGTGCGTTCTTCTTTATAACCTATCGGGTATGATAAAGTTTGAAACACAAAACCATAAATTATAATCTAATAAATAACTATATATAATAACAAATAATAATACTTTTTATTCAATAAATTATAGTAAATAAAATCAAAAACACTAAAAAATTTTTGGCCAAACAAGGATGCAATATTAGTAGTCATATTGCTTTAGTGAAATAAATTGCAAGGAGGTTGATAAAGGCGCTACCTATAAATAATAAAGTGCTAGAAAGAATGGTGTACCAAACCAATGGTGAAACCAAAATTTGTATAAATATAAAGTGCATAAGTGACAGTGTTGCCCCAATAATCTGGGGGAGGTACTCAATTATTGTCCTAAACTCAGATAATATACAGTGAATAAATGAAGTGCTATGTGCAATAAATGAATAGACAGAAGCAGTGATGAATTTATTCCAAATCAGAAATGCTATACAGTGCAAGTTCAAGTGAGGGTATGGTGCTCACCGGAGCTCCAAATAAATATGTAATGGATATATAACAAAAATGACAAATAGAATAAATGAAAAATTCTTCCTGAAAGTGCTGTGTGCAAAAATAGTAAAATAACTATTAGTGGAATATAAATAAAAAAGAGTTCCAATGAAAATGAAAAAAGTGCATCCACCTGTGTGACCACTAGGTGTCGCACCTTTCATACAACCTGTTTGTTAGGATTGGCAATGTTGCAAAGCAGGTAAAATTTCCGGGGTTACTTCCAGTCCAGATGAGCAGAATTCGGGTTATCTAAATGCTCAAACGAAGAAGAGGAAGCCCCATGATGCAATATATAAGTGCAGTCAAATAACAAAGACATGTAGTGACTCACAGTGTAGGCTGCTTTAGATCACGCTGATGCAGCCTACACTGTGAGTTTAGATCACGCTGATCAGGGCTTGACAAATTTGTTTGGAATCTAGGAGCCAGCTAAAAAAGTTAGGAGCCAGTTTTTTTTTTTTGTAACAACAAAGCTTTATTTTCAATGACGAAAATAACCGATCTTAAATTTAAACTGCAGCAAGGTTGGGGCGATAGGAGATCCAGTGACCAACAGTAACATATGCCACCTTAGGCCCCTTTCACACGGGTGCCTACGCTAAGCAGAATCGCATGCTCAGTGGGGATCTCTCTGCTGATCCCCGCTGAGCAGGCAGATGACAGGTCCTGTCCGCTCTGCTATGCAGACGCAGCCCATTCTCCTCTATGGGGCAATCAGATGGAAACGGACTGTCTGTTTCCATCCGATGCCATCCAATCCGATTCACTGGACGGATGGTAAATAGGACCACCATCCGTCTGTTTTTGGCGGACAGGATCGGATGGCGGCGGCTTGCCACTCCATAGAGACTGAAGGGTCCGATCAGGTCCGCCTGAAAAACTGACAGGCGGACCTGATCAGAAAGCCAGTGTGAAAGGGGCCATCGGCTGTGTGGCTGTGGCAGGGCAGGGAGATGATGAAAAATAATAATTTATTTTATTTTTTTCCATAAAAGATTCTTATTGTGAATAAGGGATTTTTTATGCAAAACAAAAGATCAACACATTGCAAGGAGATTACAAAATGCAATTTTTAAAGTAAGGCCCCTTTCACACGGTCCGCATTCCGTTGCGGACCGTGCTCTGCTCAGCGGGGATCGATCCGCCGATCCCCACTGAGCCGGCGGATGAAAGCTCCGTCTCCGCCCTGTGTGCGGAGAGGGAGGTATCAGAGCCCCGCTGCTCTCTATGGGTAATCGGATGAGAGCGGACCGCCTGTCCGCTCTCACCCGATCCCATTCGATCCGATCCCCAGGACGGATGGAAAATAGGTTTCCATCCGTCCGGATTTCACGGACAGGAGTGGATGCGGATGGCAGCGGGTGTCAGCGGACATGTCACCGCTGACATCCGCTGCTCCATAGGGCTGAATGGGGCATCCGATCAGATCCACCTAAAAAACTGACAGGCGGATCTGATCGTAACGCCCGTGTGAAAGAGCCCTAACACTCTTTTGCAAAGTGCATAAATATGTAAAACACATTATCCTTGAACTTCCAGGAGAGAGCGGTGTAAAATGATATTTAAAAATAAAATCAAATAACCACACTCCCTGCACACTTACCTTTAACAAAAGGGCGCCAGATGAAGACTGGAAAAACTTCAGTCTCTCCATCCTTGGGAAGGAGAAGGGCGGGCATTGAAAACAAACAGTAGAAATTCCTTGCATTGCTAGTTACTGCATGTTGTAATACTCCCGGCCACCACAAGAGGCCGCCAGTTCCCCATTGGCAGCATCTCCGTGAAGAAGGCCCAAAAGCCGGGGCCTCAATTTTTGGATGATGCCGTAGTTCGAGCGCTCGGGGGGGCGCAAAGCAACAGGACATCTCCTGCAGTGCACCCCAGGTGCCAGGTCGCTAATTCTAGTCGTAAATGCGATCTGGCGCCCGGGGATTGTCGAACCCTGCCCTAAGGGTTTGGTTGTTGGCAGCTCACACCTCTATATAACCCATTATATATACATTGTTCACAAACTCCATAGCGCTGGTCACTTTTGTCTCTTTAATATTGCTTTTTTAAACGTCCCAGGTATGGAATAGTTTAAAACGGGGTACAGCACAAAGTCCAACGTCACAATCAGGACAATAGTACCGCGTTTCTTTACGGATTTTCCTTCCAGTGTCGTCACGTTTAGATCAGCAAACCACACACATCCTTGTGGGTGCAGGCTTCTTTTCTGTTGGTGGAATGTAGTCCATAAAGTGACGACCAGTCAGGTGTTCGGGGTTCACAACACCAGGAGCACGACGTCCGGATCTATTTACAGCCGTTGTTGTTTGGTGCCTGAGAAATATCAGTTCGGCAACTTTACAAAGTCCGCATGAACCACAGGCCTGTCACTCTCTTTTTAGTAGAATGAATGCGTTCCACAAACATTGTTCAAGAAGATGCCTGAAGATTTTTTTGTAATATTTTTTTGTTGTTTCCGCATTGCCGGATAAAAAGTCATGGCCTGGTCAGCTCTGTCCACACCTCCCATGGTGTTAAGGGTTATTGTAATCCATCACCAGTTGTGGTTTCATTACATCTTTTCCACCTTTTGTGTGTACCATGAGAGTAGAGGTGTTGTGAATGGTACTCATTAGGCACACATCTTTTTTGTCACGCCATTTCAGTGCCATCATTTTGCCTTTCTGTCAGGCAACTATTTCTCCTGCCTTGAGCTTTTTATTGGCAAAGGTTGGCGGCATGTCTTGCCAGTTAGCTCTAACGGTCCCATATGCATCCGTCTTGTTTTGAAGAAGGAACTCGTAGAGATGTATAAAAATTGTCTGTGGTTACACAGTACCCCTGATTCAGCAATGGCTCAATTAACGTAAGAATCGAAGCGGTTGCTATTCCATAACTGCTGAATCGTTCATTGAATTTGGTTCCTTTCCCAGTATATAGGACCGAATTCCATATGTAACCAGTGCTGGATTCAGATAGCATGAATGATTTTATGCCAAAGCGTGCTCTCTTTGATGCTATATACTGTATCCAGCTGAGTCTTCCTTTGTAGGCCATTAGACTTTCGTCGATACAAATGCCTCTATCTGGTACATAGGACTGCTGGAAATTTTTTTGAATTTGATAAACCTCCCAAATCTTTTTGAGTTTTGGAGCTGGATGAGAAGTCTCATCAAATTCATCATTATTTGCAAAGTTGCAAATATTTCATAATGAGCGAAAATTTGTATTCCGACATGACCGTGCCAAAAAAGGAGTGGCCAGTAATTTGTTGGTGGTCCAATACCACTTCTGCAGGGGTTTCCCCACTACTCCCTGCAGAATAATTAGGCCCAGAAACTTCCAGATGCCCGCTTTGGTCACTGGTTCCCACATTCTGCTCCTTGAAAACCGCCGATGCGCAGCAGCTTGTTGCTCCTGGTATCGATTAGTTTCCATAACAATCTTTTCAATAACCTCATCGGTCAAAAAGAGTTGGAGGTATGCCAAGGGGTTGTCATTATCAAATTCCACTTTGATACCAGGTGCTCCAGTAAACGTGAACCTTGGGGGCGCTACGCGCTCTGTACTGCAGTCAATCGAGCACCAAGTCCGCACATCGCTGGGCACATTCACATGATCATTGCTGAAATTGCTTTCTGCGTCCGATGACAAACTTTCCCACAAATCGCTATCACTCCATTCTGCAAGCGACTCTGTATCACTGTCGCTGTTTTCCAGCAGGTCATATACCACCTTTGAGGTGGCGCGCTTTTTTGATGCCATGGTCCTTCTGCAGTTTCCAGACACAAAGTACAGAAAAAATGCAGGAAGGGCACTGGGAAAAGCACTGGGGGGCAAGCTAAGGTCAATTTATTTTATTTTAGTAATGTAATCCAATAGGATTACAATATGTCAGTGTGTTTGTGTTTTTAACTTTTTGAATTTGCCGCCGGTTCCACCCCCTGCAACGTGACGCTCGCAGGAGACGGAAGCCGGGGCTCACAGCATCGGGCGGAAGATCCGGCCGCCTTATGCTGCAGGGACACATTGCGGGATCCCGGGACAAGGCGAGTACCCTCTTTTTCAGGATCCAGCGATGCTCCCTGGCGGTACCCCGAGTGTGGCTCGGGGTGCAATTTCGCTGCCATTAGCGGTAACCCCAAGCCACACTCGGGAATACCGCTAAGGAGGTTAATGTACAAATATGGAGGCCAGAAGACACAGGCAAGGCCAGTTTTTACAGGGAAACGTAAGATCTATATGTAATTTCAGCTGCCCACATTTGCCAGCCTGAAAACTCCTGGGATGTATGACATCAGTTGCCTAGGCAAGAAAACAGGAATTCTCTGAAGAAATGTAAAAAAAAAACAAAAGTTAAAACCAGCAAATAGAATATGCTTTCCTATTTATTTACTAATGCTAGCAGCATGAGGAATAAAAGTAATCAATGTTGATTGGGAGAGTAAAGTTACAGTTTAAGTCATTCTTCAGAGGCTTTCTCAAGTGTTTCCTTTCCAGGGGACTGGACATTTTTGCCTTGACTTTGTCCTTGTTGGTAGACAGATGGGCGTTAATATGGTATAAATTTTTCCATGAAGTGGAAGCTCTTTAGAATCTATAAAATAAAATTTGGCAGTTGCTCTAATTATTAAATAATTACTATTTTTAAGTAGAATTCCACATTTACTTTTATCATTTTTTTTTTTTTTTATTATTTTGGCCAAGATGGGCCAAACAAACTATTTCAATTTTTTGCAACCATTGTGTGCACAGTACTTTATTGTAGTAGCACCAGCTACAGACCATGAGAGGCTCTGTGTTCTGCAGAAGTACAGGCAACTGTGTTCTGCAGAAGTACAGGCTTTCCATCTGCCGCAGGAACTGAATCAAGTTGCCTTGGTTGCTTCTCTGGCATTCAGAAGTAACCTTTTATTTTTAACAATGAATCTGATTGGCCGGAGCTGGAGAGGTGGCGACTGATTTGTGCTTTTCACCTCAGCCAATCAGAGGAAGCCTTGTGTTCATTTATAAAAATACAAAGCTTCTCCTGAATGACAGAAAAACATTCAGGCCTAATGGATTTAGCTCCAGCAGCAGACTGCAAGTTGCCTGCGTTGCTGATGAACATAGCACCTTTCACTATATGTAGCTGATGCTACTACAAAATATTACAGTACACACAGCAGCTGCAGCTTAACCCAACTGTTTAAATTCAAAATAAATCTGAAATTCAATTTTATCCTAATAGTATGAAATGCTGCAGCACTGTTAGTATCACTGATGTTTTCCGAATTTTAACCTGATTATGTGTTTTACTCCTTAGCTCTCTCTGCATCGGTTGTTTCTCCTCACACTGATGAGTTCTTAGATCTCCTTGCCAGTTCTCAGAGCCGTCGGCTGGATGATCAGAGAGCCAGTTTTAGCAATCTGCCTGGTTTGCGGATCAACCAGAAACATAGTAATTCTGTTCTGAGTCATCTGATGGCCAGTGAAAACCGGGAGCCAGATGAAGATTTCTTTGACATGCTGGTAAAATGTCAGGTGAGGAGACTATTAATATATAGAGGTGTTTCACTGGATTAGGGCGTTTTTAATCTACAAATTTTCCTGTCAGTCAAAATGTTGCAATACCAGTATACTATTTATATTTATTGGTTGATTAACTTATGTTCAAGGACATTACAAGGCAATGCCATCAGCAAACTTATAAGCTGTGCAGTGCTCAAATTTCACTAAAGTCACTAATAAGTCTCACAGAAATAATTTATATAATATCAGTGCTTTCCCTTTCGTTCATTGACAGACATAGCTCCTGATATTCATAACTATTGGGTTATACTGCCCCCTACAGGAGTAGGATACTAGGCAGAAAAGCAATCTGGCTACACCCATTGGCAGTCCCAGGGGGTATACTCCCTCTCTGCTATAGCCATTTTTTTTCTGTCTAGTCAGGAGTAAGGACCTATTTCCTTGCTGGAATCTTTGGCCCTGGTAAAAAAAAATTTTCCTGTGAGATCTACAACCAACTGCCGGACTGGGCGACAGGCTGGATATTCTAGATCCAGTGGTCACCCCAGTCTGGCCAGCTAGTGCGCGTAAACCACAGCTCCGTGCTAGGTCGGCCACGACATGGCCCCACTGGACGGGGGCTGGCCTCCAAGTTAAATGCCCCGCGAGGTCGCATATGACCAGGTCTCGGCCCGAGACGCATCGTTCCTCCTGCCCGACAGCCCCCCATTTACATGGAGAGGGGTTCTGTCTAGAGTGGTGCCCGCCTGGTTCCTGGTGGGTTTTGGAGTGGTTGTGGGCCCCTCCTTGGGACGGTCAGGCCCCCCCTGCCAAGTTTCTCATCCTGCCCACCCCCCGTTACCACCCAAATATCCAAAGCATGGGGGGGGGGATGCGCGCTCCGCCGGTGACCGGATGATCGATAGGGGTGGGGTGGGTTGTACCTGGTGGGGACTCCCCGTCCTGCCTAAATCTAACCTTGAGAGGCCTGGTCTCCCTCTTGGGTCCCTCTCTGTAAGCCTTGTGGTGCTTCTATACTTTCTTCACGCTGGCTGGTGGGGGTTGTCCCTTAGCAGTGTTTTACACCTTTTGGGGGGTCCCCCTGTAGACTCATCCAGTCTTTGGAGCACATTTCCCCACCTGATCCTCTCTCTGAGGCTGCGGGACCCTTTGGGTCCCAACCATCCATCCATGCACTGACCGCGATCCTGGAGTCCCTTGTGTCCCAGGTGGAGGTGGCTTGCAGGCAACGAGCTAGCAAAAAGCGCCCCCTGCCTGATCTGTCTCATTAGACCCTGAATCTGATTCGGCCGCCGCAGACGCGGGTCACCCCGCTGGGTCTGAAACCACACGCCTGGAATCCTCTGAAAGTGAGGATAATTCCTTCCTCCACGTCCAAAAAAAGGCGCTGGTGGATGCACAGATTGTATCTGTGCGTAAGACCCTGAAGATCGAGGATGCAGCTGTGGCTGCGACGGAGGCGCAGGTTCCCTTTGGCATTCACAAGCCATTCAAAGCGGCAAAGGTGTTTCCTTTCCCTGCCTATTTTTACAGAATTGTTGCTAAATAGTGGGGATGACCAAAGCGGCCCCGTGGGGTCCCTAAGCACTTTACTAGGCGTTACCCCTATGAGGAGTCCTTTCTTAAGAAGTGGACTGTGCCACCGGTGGTGGACCCTCCGGTTTCCAGATTAAACAAGGCAACCATGATTCCGGTTGAAGAGTCCCCGGCCTTTGAGGATCTGGCTGACCAGAAGGCGGAGGGTGTGGCCCGCACTATGTACACTCTGGCTATTTTGGCAATTTGGCCGCTATTCACCATTGCCCTAGTGTCGCAAATTCTGACCGAGTGGGCTAAGCTCCTACACCGTGACCTGGAGGGGGGAACAGCTCCCCCCCTGCCTGTCAAACACCAAAAGGACACAAGAAGTGTCCTGGCAACTCTGGAGGTAGCAGGCATTCTAAGATGGGCAGAACGGTTCGTTTCAGCCCTCTCTGCCGTACACATTCCCGTGGTGGAAAATTGGCAGGCGGATTACCTCAGTCTGTGGAGAGTGGTCCCTTCACCCGGGGGAGGGGGTTTCATCAGCTGTGTCTCCAATGGGGCACCCCTGAGGTGGATCTGTTGGCGTCTCGGCTCGACAGGTGCAGAGGTTTGTGGCTCGGTCAAGGGATCCTTCTACGCAGGATCGAGGCAGAAGAGATTACGGTCATCTTAGTGGCTCCGGACTGGCCTAGATGGGCTTGGTACGCCGATCTGGTGCGCCTTGTCGCCAACATTCCTTGGCAGCTTCCTCCAGTTTTGCAGGTTGCGGTTTAGAGGACCTGATCCTCTTTGGGGGCGTTTTGTTTTTTCAGATGGGCTCAATTTGTGTGGTTGAGCTCCTGTTGCCCGGTTGGCTAATGTTTAGCCTTGGGAATTTTTTTGTTGTTCCCACTCCTCATGTCTTACACTGCTTTGGGATTTCCCAATGGTTATGAATATCAGGAGCTGTGTCCATCACAGAGTGAAAGAGAAAATGGGATTTTTGACTTGCCTTTAAAATCAATTTTTCTGATGTTCATTGACGGACACAGCCCTCCACCCCTCTGTGGAGTTATAATTCTCCTGACACTGTTTGTAAAAAAAAAAACTGAGTGGCTATAGCAGAGAGAGGGAATATACCACCTGGGACTGCCCATGGGTGTAGCCAGAATTATTTTCTACCTGATGTCCTACTCCTTGTAGGGGGCAGTATAACCCAATGGTTATGAATATCAGGAGCTGTGTCCGTCAATGAACATCAGAGAAATGGATTTTACGGTCAGTCTAAATCCCATTTTTTTCTTAAATTCTGTTGGGAAATCCACAAACATTGAAAATGATTAGTGCCATACATGCAGTGTATGAATTTAACAGACAATTTTGCGGTCGTGCGACGCTGTACCCAAATGAAATTGACGTCCTTTTTTCCCCACAAACAGAGCTTTCTTTTGGTGGTATTTGATCACCTGTGCAATTTTTATTTTTTGCGCTAAAAACAAAAAAAGTGTAAATTTTTTTTATATGAAATTCCCAAAAAAAAATGTAAAAATCAAACTTTTTTAACATTTTAGGCCAATTTGTTTTCTGCTACATACTTTTGGTAAAAAAAAATCACAATAAGAGTATTTTGATTGGTTTACGCAAAAGTTACCAACTAAGGAAAGATTTGTCATTTTTTTTTTTTTAACTAGTAATGGCGGCGATCTGCGATTTTTTTTTTTTTTTTTTTTTTGGCGGGACTGCGACATTGCGGGGGACAGATCGGACCCCTGACTAACATTTTTGGCACTTTTGGGGGTACCAGTGACATTACTACAGTAATCAGTGCTATACATATGCACTGTTACTGTAAAAATGACACTGGCAGGGAAGGGGTTAACTTTATTAGTGATCAAGGGGTTAAGCGTGTTCCTAGGGGTGTGATTCTAACTGTAAAGGGGCGTGGCTTGTGATGTAACAACAGAGACATACGATCCTACATAGCAGGATCGTATAGTCTCTGCAGTTACACAAGGGAGAATGACAGGCGGCTTTGTTTACATTAGCCGCCTGCCTTTCTCCCTCTCCAGCGGGAGATCGCGAGTGACTGGCAGACATCGGAGCCGCCGGTCACTCGTGCGGGAACGAGCGGGGGCGGGAGCAGGGATTAATTTGCAGGGATTTCTTCAAACTTCCTGTTTGCTTATGGGACAGGAAGTGAAGAGTAATCACCGCACACTGGGACACTAACCTGTCCAAAATGGAAATAAAAAAGTTTTGCCTACAGTTCTGCTTTAATCACCACCACACCAGTCATATGATGATGCTGTACTCCACTGGTATTTAAAAAGAAATTGAAAAAAACCCTAATTTTATTTAATTTATTCATTTTCCAAAAAAAAATTTGACCATAAATTACAACTTAAAAAAACTTGCCATATTTCTTGCTAAATATCACAATAGAGGGAAAAAAAATATGAACGGATAGGGATGTCACAATTGACATCTATTCCATTGTGCTTTGATTCAGCAGGGGATCTGTTCACGGATCTCTTGCAGATCAGAACAGACACCGCTATTGTGAATGGATCCCAAGACTGGCGGTAAACTTGGATGTTAAAGAGGTTGTAAACTCGTTTGAAAGGTTTTTTTTTTTTTTTTTTTTTTACAACCTGCAAGAGAAACGCATAATGAGCTAGTATGCATCGCATACTAGCTCATTATGAAATACTTACCTTAGAACGAGCCCCCGCCATGCCGCTCACTCACCTGTATGACGGGCGACATGTTCAGTCGCCCGTCTTCCGGGATCGCACGCGCGCGGGAGCCGACAGTCACGGCACGGGACTCTGAAGGAAAGGCACGAGCGGCCGGTCCTTCAGAGCGCATGCGCCAGTGACGTCACTGGCTGCATGAAAGGTAAATATCTCCTAAACGGTGCATGTTTAGGAGATATTTACAGTACCTATAGGTAAGCCTTAATATAGGTTTACCTATAGGTACAACTTGCCGAGGAGGGTTTACTTCCTCTTTAAAGTCTTTCTGGAAGCAGAAGATGATTACATCAGATGTTGCTTTTTATAAAACTGTAGCCATTTGTTCGAGATCCTTATTTGTAACAGTGTGATGCTTTGGTGCACTGTCAAATTGTGTTGCTGCAGATCACAGTTTTAAGCGTCCTGCTTAAATTTAATTAAAGCTGAACTTCAGCTTTTCCTTCAGGGCAAGTTCACACCAGGATCGAATGGCATGCATCTCTTTGTGATTCCTGTGCAGTGCAATTTTGCAACCGATTAATTTGAATGGGCTGAAATTGCATCGGAACGCAGAGGAAGTAGTGCATTATTATTATACAGGATTTATATAGCGCCAACAGTTTGCACAGCGCTTTACAGTATGAGGGAAGACAGTACAGTTACAATACCATTCAATACAGGAGGAATTGGAGGGCCCTGCATGCAGTACATTTAAAAGAAAACATGCGGCACTGTAGTTCCCTGCAATTTGGTGACCGCAAATGCTCTGCGTTTGCATTATGCATTTAGGGTGCTGTTAACATTTATATTGACCTCTGCAGCAGATCGCAAAGACAGTGCATTTTGAGCACTGTGCAGGAAAGGTGTGCACAACGTGCTTTCTCTTACGTCCTCCGACAGTCGCCGCCTCTTCATATTCGTCACATATGGGGTATTAGACTTTGCTCCGAAGGAGTAGCTAGGCAACAGAATATGTTAACAATAAAGCTTTAACATATCCCACCCTCAAGGGGTGGTCCCCTCAGTCAATACCCTCCTACTTCCTGCAACCATATCTCAGTTTTAATGTCTAGCTTGTCAGGAGTGGCTGGCTCTCTCTGTGCTGGGACTTTTTGTCCCAGACTCTTTCTTCTTTTTGATATTTTGTTTGAGTTTTCTCTCTACCTTTACTTAGCTGTTATTTTTGTCAGCATTAGTTAGTTCTTCGGACGAAGAGGATCATGCGGACTGGGTCTCGGGCTGATCCCCCTGGTCGCAGGTCGTGGGTCAGTGGCTTCCCAGTCTGCCATCGAGCGTTCAGCCAGGTAACGCTCCTGGCACAGTGAACGACCCATCCCTGTTCGGTGCAGGGATGATTGGTGAGGTGGCTACCTCACCGGACGCTGTGCGGTTTCTGAACCGCCATTGTGTGCGTCTTGAATTGCGACTCTCCCTGCCTCATGTGCAGCGGCTTGTTCGCCTGTGCGGGTTCCCCACGCCATGTGAGGTAAGTGTATCTATGTGGGGACCTGTCTGTCTGGGGGGGGTCTCAGTCTGGGACTGTGTAACCTGCCTTTAATCACACTGCTTGTCTCCCTATCTCTCGGCTGCATGCTGTGGGCTGCAAGGAGGGGGGGGGGGAGCTGTATGACACTGAGTATGTCAGGCTGGGCAGTGTGAGGAGCTGTGTGCTGTGGGGCATGTTTTTAATGGCATGTTGGGGCATATACAGCGATCGCTGCGGCGATCTAACATGTATCCATATAATGGGATAATATTGTGTGTGATTTTATGCACTGTGGAGCGGCGATTTCGGCGCCAAACGACGCCATTTTACCGGCGCCCGCTCCGGCCGCATGGTTTACATGCACGGCGGCCATTTTCTTGTAGCCTCCATAGGCTTACATAGAGCGCCCTGGCAGCATCACTTCCTCTCTCCTGGAAGCACCGATCGAGGCAGCAGCAGCAGTGGAGTCTCCTCAGGTTTTATCCTTCTATTCCTGTGTTCCATTGCCTGTATTCAGTCTGTATATTCCCTGTGGGGGTCTCATTGTGCCTGAGTGTGGTGCGGTGGGCTGCGCTTGCCGCAAGGGGGCAGTTAACCCTTGGTTGTCTGGCATACAGGGGCAATGGATTCTCAGGAGGGCAAGTTTCCCACAGTATTGGTGGAAAGCCAGGGGACCGCTGTTTCCCCCCCAGGGGGGGATTTAGCCACTATTGTGGCTGGCCTTGCTGCACAGGTGCAAATGCTGGTGGCTGCTCAATCTACTAAACGGCCCAGAGTTGCTCTGTCCTCTGATTCTGAGGGTGAAGGTGATGGGGCTGTTCTGGCGGGGACCCCCCTATCGGGGTCCCGCTCCTCTCTTGATCTAGTGGGGTCTGAGGTAGAGGCTGAAGTTGAGGGGGTTGATAATTCTCCCCCTGGCTCGTCTGAAGAGCTTGCAATCATGGATGAGTTGATTGCTTCCATTAAGCAGACGCTACGTTTGCAGGACGAGGTGTGTCCCCCAGCTGCCTTGGCGGCTTATGGGACGCAGAGAAAACGCAGGACGCCGCAGGTTTTTCCCTGCAATGCTGATTTTCAGCGCGCTGTTAGGGACCAATGGCGCGATTTGCGCAAGCCTTTTGCGGTACCAAGTAAATTTAAGCTGCGTTATCCTTTCTCGCCTGCCACTGATGAACGGTGGTGTGTGCCTCCGCCAGTGGATCATGCTATTGCGGTTTTGAACAAAGCCACTGCGATCCCTGCAGAGGGATCCCCTGTTTTCCGTGATGCCACGGATAGGAGACTGGAGTCTCTTGCCCGTCATACTTATTCTGTTACGGGTTCTATGCTTAAGGCTCTGTTTGCTTCTCTCATGGCGGCCCAGGCGATCGCAAGTTGGACGCAGATGCTTAGGCGCGTCCTAGTGGCCGATTCGGCCTCGGCGGCGACCCTGGATATGGTGGATCAGATCCACCAGGGTGTCATGTATCTGTGTGATGCGGACCTGGACCTGATTCCGTTGGCTGCGCGTGTGCACAGCGTGGCGGTGTTGTCTCGCCGCCTGGTTTGGTTGAAATGTTGGTCGGTGGACCAATCTTCACGTAAAACCTTAGCCAATCTGCCTTATGATGGGTCTCGCCTTTTTGGGGAGTCCCTGGATGTGTTGATTAAGGGGATTACCGGGGGTAAGAGCACTCTCTTGCCCCATTTCCCCAAGGCTAAGGGGGCTTCTGGGAAGAAGCATGCTCATTTTCGGCCCCCTCAGGGGTCCTTTCGTGCCTTTCGGCCGCACTACAAGGGCAGACCGTTCAAGGGCCAAGGCTCTCAGAAGAAGCCCTGGTCTGGGAAACAGAAGTCCGGTCAATCCGGACCTGCGGCCCATAACAGTTCGGCCTGAAGGGGCGCCCTCACCCAGTTTTGGGGTGGGGGGACGCTTGCTCGGTTTTCTTCAGCCCTGGTTGGCCCGTGTGAGGGACAGATGGGTTCTGGAAATCGTTCGATCTGGTTACAAGATCGAGTTTCTCTCTCGGCCGGAGAGCAGATTTTTTCCCTCAAATCTTCAACTGTCTCCAGAGCGCCTGCGGGATCTACACCTGGCGGTGCGGGACCTGAGGGCTCCGGGAGTGGTGGTTCCGGTGCCTCATCGGGACAGATTTCGGGGGTTTTATTCCAATCTGTTCACCGTGCCCAGGAAGGAGGGCAAGGTTCGTCCGATTCTGGACTTGAAAGCTCTGAACCGCTCTGTGCGGGTTCGCAAGTTCCGCATGGAATCCCTGCGCTCGGTGGTGGCTGCCCTGGTTCCGGGGGAATTCTTGGCCTCCATCGATTTGAAGGATGCGTACCTTCACATCCCCATATTCGAGGGTCATCAGAGGTACCTTCGATTTGCCATTGCGGAGGATCACTACCAGTTTGTGGCGTTGCCCTTTGGGCTCGCCTCGGCTCCGCGGGTCTTCACCAAGGTGCTTGCACCGGTTCTGGCATTATTGAGAGCCCAGGGCATTTCTGTCCTGGGGTATCTGGACGACATTCTGGTTCGGTCTGCGAGAAGGACCTGTCTGTCACAATGCAAACTCTGCAGGAGTTCGGTTGGACGATAAATGTTCCAAAGTCGACACTGAGTCCGTCGGTTCGTCTCCCCTATCTGGGAATGATACTGGACTCGGTGCAGGCGAAGGTCTTCCTGCCGGAAGATAAACTCAGGACTCTTCAGGAGGAAGTCAGGTCCCTCAGGGACGTTCCACACTCGTCTCTGCGGACGGGTATGAGATGTCTGGGATTGATGGTCTCGGCCTTCGAGGCGATTCCTTTCGCGCAGTTTCACACGCGGGGTCTCCAAGCGGAGATCCTGTCCAGGTGGGACGGGCGACCTCAATCTCTGGATCTTCAGATCTCGTTGAGTCATCGCACCAGGGAAAACCTTCTGTGGTGGCTCCAGTCCCCGTTGGTGTCCGGGGGCAAGTCGTTTCGTCCGATCTCGTGGACGATAATCACCAAGGATGCCAGCCTGTCGGGCTGGGGTGGTGTTCTGGGCGTTCTGTCCGCCCAGGGGACCTGGTCGGAGGGGGAGTCTTCCCTTCCGATCAACATTCTGGAATTGCGTGCGATAAGGCTCTGTCTTCATCGCTGGACGGACCGGCTGCAGGGCTGCCCGGTTCGGGTGCAGACGGACAATGCCACGGCGGTGGCCTACATCAACCACCAAGGGGGCACCAGGAGTGCCCGAGCGGCTCGAGAAGTGGCCGACATTCTGTCTTGGGCCGAGACTCATGTCCCGGCGATAACGGCGGTTCACATTCCGGGAGTGGAGAACTGGCAGGCGGACTATCTGAGTCGCCAGACCCTGGATCAGGGGGAATGGTCTCTCCACCCGGCTGTCTTCCAGATGTTGTGCGCGAAGTGGGGTCTTCCAGATGTGGACCTGTTCGCGTCTCGCCTCAACTACAAGGTGAAGAGGTTCGTGGCAAGGACGCGCGACCCTCGGGCAGACGCGTCGGACGCGTTAGTGGCCCCGTGGCATCAGTACAGGCTGATGTACGCGTTTCCACCGATTCAGTTGCTGTCCAGGTTCCTTCGCAGGTTGCACTCGGAACGCAGCACGGTGATTCTTGTGGCACCGGACTGGCCTCGCCGGTCCTGGTACGCAGACCTCGTGAATCTGGCGGTCGACGCTCCTTGGCGTCTGCCTCTTCGAGACGATCTACTGTCTCAAGGACCGATTTACCATCCTGCTTTACAGTCGCTGGCTTTGACGGCCTGGCTGTTGAGACCGAGGTCCTGAAGGAGAAGGGTCTCTCTCCAGAGGTCGTTCATACTTTGATCAACGCGAGGAAGTCTTCCTCGGGGAAGGTTTATTACCGTACTTGGAAGGCCTATTTTGCCTGGTGTGAGTCCAGGGGGTTTTCACCCCGCACGTACTCGGTTTCCCGTGTGCTGTCTTTCCTTCAGACGGGTGTCGATCAGCGTTTGGCGCTGGCTACGATTAAGGGTCAGGTGTCGGCGCTGGCCGTTCTGTTTCAACGTCCCGTGGCTTCCAACTCCTTGGTTGGCACTTTTATTCAGGGTGTGCGGCATCTGGTTCCTCCTAGGAGGGATCCTTTGCCCCCTTGGGACTTGAATCTAGTTCTATCTGTGTTACAACGTGCTCCTTTTGAACAGATCAGGGAGATCTCGTTGTCTATGTTGTCCAAAAAGGTCGCCTTTTTGGTGGCGATCACTTCGGCTCGCAGAGTGTCGGAACTGGCGGCTTTGTCCTGCAAGTCTCCGTACCTGGTTGTTCATTTGGATAAGGTGGTCTTGCGACCTAATCCTTCTTTTCTACCGAAACGAGTTTCGGAATTCCATCTTAACGAGGATATTGTTTTGCCTTCGTTGTGCACGAAGCCTAAACATCCGAAGGACGTGAGATTGCACTCTCTGGATGTTGTTCGGGCGATAAGGGTTTACCTTAAATCGACTGAGTCTTTTCGTAAGACTGACTCCTTGTTTGTTCTTCCAGAGGGTCCTCGGAAGGGCATGGCGGCTTCCGCCTCTACCATTGCCAAATGGATCAGGCAGACCATTGAACAGGCCTATGCCTTGCAGGGGAAGGTTCCCCCTGTGTCTGTGAAGGCGCACTCTACTAGCTCACTGAGTACGTCTTGAGCCTGCCGTCATGGGGCTTCTGTAGCCCAGGTGTGTAAGGCGGCGACTTGGTCGACCGTACACACTTTCACAAAATTCTACAAAGTAGATGTTCAGGCATCGGCGGATGCTTCCTTTGGCCGCAAGGTTCTTAGTGCGGCTGTTCCATAGGGTCCCTTGTTGGGGACTCCTGGCTGTTGGGATAGTTTTTTGTATCCCCTGGTTTTTTTGTTTTTTCCTGGGTTGTTGCTCCTGTTGAGCACTTATTTTTGCTGTTGCCCAGCTGGTTTCCTTCCTTTGGTAAGGTTCCTTTCTTTGATGTGGAGACTGCGTTGCCTTTCGGCGCGGATGCGTTTCCCACCCCTCATGTTTGCACTGCTTTGGGACGTCCCCATATGTGACGAATATGAAGAGGCGGCGACTGTCGGAGGACGTAAGAGAAAACGGAATTTTTGTAAAATCTTACCTGTAAAATTCCTTTCTCTGAGTCCTCCGACAGTCGCCGCCCCCGCCCCTCTTTTGGGGTTTGAATGTATACTCTACTGCTATTCCACTAAAACTGAGATATGGTTGCAGGAAGTAGGAGGGTATTGACTGAGGGGACCACCCCTTGAGGGTGGGATATGTTAAAGCTTTATTGTTAACATATTCTGTTGCCTAGCTACTCCTTCGGAGCAAAGTCTAATACCCCATATGTGACGAATATGAAGAGGCGGCGACTGTCGGAGGACTCAGAGAAAGGAATTTTACAGGTAAGATTTTACAAAAATTCCGTTTTTCCCAGACTGTACTATGGTGTGAACTGGCCCTCAGTCTTTCATAGCTGTAAAGGCTTCTCTCCTGTGCTTAAATTGCTTTCCCTGATTTCACTGCACACTGTGAACATTTAACAGTGTTCATTTGAAATGGTAGCAAGTTAGATAAAGCCCACCTTATTTCATGCCTAAAAGACCTCCAGTATCATCTAGCTCTTTCCTCTCCAGTCTTATGCCCCATACACACGTGCAGATTATCTGCAGACTTTTGTCTGCAGACTTACCAAAACCATATAATATGAGGTCAAACCTAAACACTTTCAATTTGTATGCAATCCGGCAGGCCCTTGCACTACATAGAAAAGGTAAGTCTGCAGACAAAAGTCTGCAGATAATCTGCACGTGTGTATGGGGCATTAGTGTCCCTGGCCCACCCCTTATGCTGTAGATTTCAGCTGAACAGGATAAGGCCAAATTCTTGGTTTATGTAGCCACAGCAGAAAACCAATTCTGTTTTATAGGGAACCTAAGAAGATATTCTAGAAGCTTCTGTATACAAAGCACACATCATTTGAGGGTTGCAATAAGACACATCTCTGGAAATATGGACCGCATTTTAATAATGTGATAAATTCACATCACTTTGTATTACACTGGGCTGATTCATTGACCATTTTATTGCTGTTTCAGGGTTCCCGATTAGATGATCAGCGTTGCGCCCCTCCTCCTCCACCAAAGAAAGGTCCAACCGTCCCAGATGAAGACTTCTTTAGTCTTATTCAGCGTGCACAAGCCAAGCGTATGGATGAGCAGAGAGTGACACTGTCATCTTACCCTAAAAGACCTAATTCAAGTTAGGGAATGCTGCCATATGTGATGATTTACATTCTCCTTTTCTGGACTAACAGATTACCAGCCATATTATGGTAACCAAGCTAAAAAGACGGGTTTTTCTTTCATAGTACTGTAATTTCTACCTGGTTTCTGGAAAACAGGGCTACTTACATGGCATAGTTTTTACTCTATTCCTGTGTTCTGATTGGTGCAGACCATTAGTTCGAATTCTAATGCCTACGACACTGCCATTTTATGTTTTCCCTCTTTTGGGAGAAGGGCACCTTTTAGATCATCAGTATAAACGTGGCATTGATTGACTTGTTTTTGGTTAGGGAGGCTTCCATTAATAAATGCCATGCATAGTGTGATGATTCACCACTACAGGGTACATTTTTTTCACCTAAACTGACATTTATTTTATACAAACCTGATATTAATGGCAGTGTAGTGAAAAAATATTAACCTTGCCCACACATGATTGGCTGTTCAAAGGAAACACATGTGTAGAAGCCTAGGTAATACATACTGTATATATGTACACTTTCATAAAAAAATGCCTTTACAAAAAAAAAAAAAAAAAAGACCTAAGTTAAAAAAAAACAGATTGGTGGATCTAAGGGATAAAGCTCTGGAATTTGTTTGTTAAAGCTTTGTACCCATTTTGTCTGTTGCTACCATAATCTGAAGCACTACAGTTGTTCATAACTATGTAAATAGTTTTTTTGTTTTTTTTTAAATGTACGATTTTAGATTCTTGCTGTGCTCAGTAGGAACGTGGTACTTTATTGGTATGAACTCAAAAATTGGAAGAGTGCCATGAGGGCACATTTGCTCAATCTCAAAGGGCTATTCTTATTCAGAAAATGGTACTAATAATGTTGTGTCTAATGTGTTTTTTGTTTTGGTTTTATTGTTTGTGTGTTGTTTTTTTTTTTTTGTTTTTTTCTATTTTTATTTTAGATTATACAATGTGTAAAATATTCTTTATATGAATTTTTAGGGTAAAAAAAAAAAAAAAACAACTTGATTTTCTTACACCACTAATTCTTTGCACATTGTTGTGGATTGTTTTAAAATGTACTATTTTCAAACAAGCCATGTGAGATGCTTCAGAAATTAAATTCTAGTGCAGAATGCTAATTCTTTACAGCTGTGGTCTAAGTGGTATTTTTTTCCTGGGCTTGCGTGAACTGTAGGATATAAATATGCCTGGAACAACGCTATTGGTAAGCCTCTTCTCTTGAAAAGAAGTGCAAGGAGCGCAATGTTACTGTGCTTCATTACTTTGTAATCGGCATATGTGGCAGAGCTGCACATGCTTGTGCTGTAAAAAGGACTTGGAGCTAGAATTGCGTGTACACTCACCGGCCGCTTTATTAGGTACACCTTGCTAGTACCAGGTTGGACCCCCTTTTGCCTTCAGTACTGCCTTAGTTCTTCCTGGCATAGATTCAACAAGGTGTTCCACCACATCCCAAAGGTGCTCTATTGGATTGAGATCTGGTGACAAACATAGTTTTTTTTTTTTATTGTTTTTTCAAATAAAAAAAAAGAGAACAATATCAGCCACACAGGGCTAAGTCCAAAAAACAAAATTCAATATCCCAACCTCCTCCCCCTACCAGGCACCACCCCAAGAAGTATGTCTCTCACCATCAAATACTATATGTCCCTCAAGAGCGAAGATCATGTGCGTACATAGGAATATTACGAGCGAAATACACAGAAAACCGTACTTATGATACAGGTATAGGCAATCAGAGCACATCCCTTCAGGGGGGAGCATCTCAAGCTAATGCAGACCCAGGAACAAACTGTGGTGCGGATTGGCATCGGGCAGGGAACCTGCACCACCAGGTGAGGAGGAAAAAACATCAACGTGACTCCCTCGGTAACCAGCATCCATTCCATCCATTCGGTATACTTAAGTCGTCCCATCCCTAGGGAGTTTGAGCAACCGTCGCAGGACTATCAAGCCAGATCTTCCGTGACATGCATAGTTAGGTTAAAAAAAAAAAGACACAAGTCCCTCTAGCTCAACCAATACACAAAAGAGAAAACACAACCATACAAGCCCATATACACAATTCTATAACCACAATTGATCCAGAGGAAGGCGAAAAACCCCAGCAAAGCATGTTTCAGTTTGCTACAACAGGGGAAAAAATTCCTTCCTGATCCAACAGCAGGGGGGAAAAAAAGCCTTCCTGATCCAACAAAAGGCAATCAGATATTCTCTGGATCAACTTTACCTAAAAATATTAGTACCCAGTTATATTATGTACATTTAGGAAAGAATCCAGGGCTTTTTTAAAGCACTCTACTGAGCTTGCCAGCAATGGTATATGGCACTCCCTCGACAGGACCAAGCTGGGGACCCATACAGTATAATGCAATACAATCACTGGGTCATAAGGTGGAGTATGAGCCTCTGGAGATTGGAAGATATCTGTGCTTAGTGGTTGCCAGCTGGAGCACTGGGAAGCTCTGAAACGGAAGAATAGAGGACAAGCAGCACCAACTAAGTGTAGCATTGGCAGGTTTATTAGAAGGTAAAAAGTGATGATACACTCACAAAGGCAGGTGAACACAGGCATTGAAGGTGTAGGATCATTTGCTTTATCCCCCTGGTGGGTGCTGTGACATCAAGGTGCTGAGGGCTGCCACAGGTCAGTAGCGCTGGTGGCTGCCAGCGTTATATCCTGCTCAATAGGACTTGAGAGTGGGTGACGTCACTTCCGGGTAAGCAAGAAAAGTGCGCATTCAGAGCATGCATGCTCCCTCATCAGGCTATGTCAGGGGCCATGTTGGGTGAGGATTAGAAGTCTGGTGGATGCAGACGGTGGGCATCAATCATGTTACCTCAACAGGTTTTAATGACTGGATTTTCATATAAAGGGCCAAACAGGATGTAATAGCAGCAAATAACCAGCATGGGCAATAAAAATGATAGAAAAAAATAAAAGGCCTAAAAGTAAACGATATGGGTACTGGCCATAACCATCTCTTGAGGGAATCTATTCCACATTTTCACAGCTCTTACTGTGAAGAAACCTTTCCATATTTGGGGACTAAAATCTCTTTTCCTCTAGACGTAAAGAGTGCCCCCTTGTCCTCTGTGATGACCTTAAATTGAATATCTTAACAAGTTCACTATATAGACCCCTTATGTATTTATACATGTTGATCATAACCCCCTTAATCTCCTCTTTTCAAGGGAAAATAAATTCAGTCCCTCTAATCTTTCCTCATAGCTGAGCTCCTCCATGCCTCTTATCAGTTTGGTTTCCCTTCTCTGCACATGTCCAGTTCCCTGATATCCTTTTTGAGAACTGGTGCCCAAAGCTGAACTGCATATTCCAGATGAGGTCTAATGCCCCATACACACCTGCAGATTATCTGCAGACTTTTGTCTGCAGACTTACCTTTTCTATGTAGTGCAAAGGCCTGCCAGATTGCATATACAAATTGAAAGTGTTTAGGTTTGACCTCATATTATATGGTTTTGGTAAGTCTGCAGACAAAAGTCTGCAGATAATCTGCACGTGTGTATGGGGCATTACTAATAAATTGTACAGTTGCAAAATGATCTCTCTCTTTCTGGAGTCCATACCTCTCTTAATACAAGAAAAGACTTTGCTGAAATGGTACTTAACCACTTGCCGACCGCCCCAGGCAGATTTACTGCGGCAGGGCGGCTCGGGTGCGCATAATCGCGTAGATCTACGTGATTATGTGCACACAATCTCGTGATTAGACACAGCGTGAGCCAGACCGTGGGAGGAGTGGGCTTGATTGCCACCGGCCTCCCGCGCTCTTCGGAGAAACTGCCAGGAGATCCGCCTGCCTATGTAAACAAAGTAGACGGCTCTCCTGTCAGACAGGCACAGTGAGATCATGTGTCTCAGCTAAGCTGAAACGCCAATCTCTGTGTGCCTTTCACAGAGCCCCCCACACACACAGTTAGCAAGCAAATTTAGGCTTGCACTTAACCCTTGGATCACCCCCAGTATTAACCCGTTCCCTGTCAGTGTCATTTATACAGTAACAGTGCATATTATTTAGCAACGATTGCTGCATTAATGTCACTGGTCACCAAAAAGTGTCACCTAAGCCTCGTACACACGTACCGATTGTTGGCCGTAAATATAAGGCCAACATCCGATCGGCCGATTGTCGGCTTGTTAGTATGATGCTTCCGACAACCGACTGCAAATTTTCGGCCAAACAAAATCTGGTGTGCATGCTATAAAATTTTTGTTGACCAACAAAAAACGGCCGATTGTTCCTCAGTCAGTACAGATTTCGGCCAACAAAAATCAGATGAGCAAGACTGGGCATGCTCAGAGAAGAAAAAACACACGGAAAGTTAACCATCACATGACATCACTTCTGAAGTTGGTTGTGGTCCGACAAAATTCGTGTGCAGTCTAGAGCACTTTTCAACCAACAAAACAACACTAGACAAAAGACGGCCGACAATCGGTGCGTGTGTATGGGGCATTAGTGTCAGATTTGTCCGCCGCAACGTTGCAGTCCCGCAAAAAATCGCAGATCACCACCATTACTAATAAAAACAAAAAAATAAAATAAAAAGTCCAAAAATCTATCCCATAGTTTGTAAACTTAGTTTGTTTGTAACTTTTGCGCAAACTGATTAAAATATGCCTTTTGGGATTTTTTTTACCTAAAATATGTAGCTAAATACAAATTGGCCTAAACTGATAAAACTTTGATTTATTTTTACATTTTTTTTCTTGAGAATGTTTTCTCGTTCAAAATACTTTATGAACATATAACAAAATACAATAAAGATATGTAAACCAATGTCCAAAAATATAAAAATGCATAACAAAGGGTCCATAAAGGGACAAAACATGACTGCCAGATGTAAGACATGAAAATGATAATGTAAATTTGGAACTCAAGCGGGGTTGAAGGCAAGTAGGGATAAGTCCGTGATCTCCTTCCGGTCACCCCTAAAGGGTTCACACTGTGACCTGGAGGGAGAGCAGGCATGGAGAATATCCGGGAATGTTTTATAGCAGAAAGTATAAAAATATTGTTTTTTTTTTTTTTTAATTGTTGCTCTTTTTTTTGTTTATAGCGCAAAATCTAAAAACTGCAGAGGTGATCAAATACCACCAACAAAAGCTCTATTTGTGGGTAAAAAAGGATATAAATTTTATTTGGGTACAGTGTCGCAGGACCATGCAATTGTTAAAGTAACGCAGTGCCGAATTGCAAAAAAATGGCCTGGTCATTAAGGGGGTAAAACCTTCTGGAGCTGAAGTGGGTAATCATGTAAAAGCGTATTAAAAAGTCATCTGAGTACAGTGAATTCATTGTCATGTTCAAGAAACCAGTTTTGAGATGATTTGAGCTTTGTGACATGGTGCATTATCCTGCTGGAAGGAGCCATCAGAAGATGGGTACACTGTGACCATAAAGGGATGGACATGGTCAGCAACAATACTCAGGTAGGCCATGGCATGTAAACAATGCTCAATTGGTACGAAGGGGCCCAAAGTGTGCCATGAAAATATCCCCCACACCATTACACCACCACCACCGCCAGCCTGAACTGTTTATACAAAGCAGCATGGATTTTTGTTGTTTATGCCACATTCTGACCCTACCATCTGAATATTGCAGCTGAAATCGAGACGCCTCAGACCAGGAAACATTTTTCCAATCTTTTATTGTCCAGTTTTGGTGAGCCTGTGTGAATTGTAGCCTTATGCCTCGTACACACATGCAGATTGTCGGCCGAAAAGCTTCGGCCCGACGACCGATCGGCCGATTGTAGGCTTGTTAGTATGATGCTTCCGACAGCCGACAGCGCACTTTCGGCCGAACAGAATCTGTCGTGCAAGCATTAAAATTTTTGTATGCCGACACCAGAACGGCCGATTGTTCGCCAGTCAGTACAGATTTCGGCCGACAGACAGCAGATTTGCAAGACTGGGCATGCTCAGAAAAGAAAAAACACAGGGAAAGTTAACCATCACATGACATCACTTCTGCAGTCGGCTGTTGTTGGCCGACAATATTCGTGTGCAGTCTTTCGCAGTTTTCAACAGACACGACAGACCTTGGACAAAAGACGGCCGATCGTTCACGTGTGTACGAGGCATTCGTTTCCTGTTCTTAGCTGACAGTAGTGGTACTCGATGTGGTCTTCAAACCTTGAAGCAAATAGGCTACAGCAGCAAATGTGCTGTGCGTTCAGAGATGGTATTCTGCATACCTTGGTTGTAACAAGTGGTTATTTGAGTTACTATTATCTTGAACAAGTCTGCCCATTCTCCTCTGATATCAACAAGGCATTTTCGTCCACACAAATGCTGCTCACTGGATATTTTCTCTTTTTTCAGCCCATTCTCTGCAAACCCTAGAGATGGTTGTGCATGAAAATCCCAGCAGATCAGCAGTTTTTGAAATACTCGGACCAGCATGTCTGGCACCAACAACCATACCACGTTCAAAGTCACTTAAATCCCCTTTCTTCACCATTCTGATGCTTGGTTTACACTTCAGAAAGTTGTCTTAACCATGTCTAGATGCCTAAATACATTAGGGTTGCTGCCATGTGATTGTCTGATTAGTAAGACAACCTCTGGATATGATGCTGAGCACGTGCACTCAACGTCTTTGGTCGACCATGGTGAGGAGTGGAACCTGTCCTGTTAAACCGCTGTATGGTCTTGACCACCATGCTGCAGCTCAGTTTCAGGGTCTTGGCAATCTTCTTATAACCTAGGCCATCTTTATGTAGAGCAACAATTCTTTTTTTTCAGATCCTCAGAGAGTTCTTTGCCATGAGGTGACATGTTGAACTTCCAATGACCAGTATGAGAGAGTGAGAGCGATAACACCAAATTTAACACACCTGCTCCCCATTCACACCTGAGACCTCGTAAAGGCCCGTACACACGTGCAGATTGTCGGCCGAAAAGATTCGGCTGACGACCGATCGGCCGATTTTCGGCTTGTTAGTATGATGCTTCCGACAGCGCACTTTCGGCCGAAGAGAATCTGTCGTGCAAGCATTAAAATTTTTGTATGCCGACACCAGAACGGCCGATTGTTCGCCAGTCAGTACAGATTTCGGCCGACAGACAGCAGATTTGCAAGACTGAGCATGCTCAGAAAAGAAAAAAGACAAGGAAAGTTAACCATCACATGACATCACTTCTGCAGTCAGCTGTTGTTGGCCAACAAAATTCGTGTGCAGTCTTTTGCACTTTTCAACAGACAAGACAGTCCGCGGACAAAAGACGGCCGATCGTTCGGCCGACGATCGGTACGTGTGTACGGGGCTTTACACAACGAGTCGCATGACCCCGGGGAGGGAAAATAGCTAATTGGGCCCAATCTGGACATTTCCACTTAGGGGTGTACTCGCTTTTGTTGCCAGCGGTATAGACATTATTGGCTGTTTGTTGAGTTATTTTGAGGGGACAGCAAATTTACAGTTATATAAAGCTGTACACACTCACTACTTTACATTGTAGCAAAGTGTAATTTCTTCAGTGTTGTCACATGAAAATATAGAATAAAATATTTACAAAAATGTGAGGGGTATGTACTCACTTTTGGGAGATACTGTGTGTGTGTATGTATGTATGTGTGTATATATATATATATATATATAGGGATTTTTTACTTACTGTAAAATCCATTTCTCTGATGTTCACTGACCGACACAGCTCCTGATCTTCTTGACCATTGGATTATACTGCCCCCTACAGGAGTAGGACACTAGGCAGAAAAAAAACTTGACTACGCCTATGGGCAGTCCCAGGAGCTATACTCCCCCTCTCTGCTATAGTTACTCAATTTTGTTACAAACAGTGTCAGAAGTATTACAACTCCATAGAGGGGTGGGTGCTGTGTCCAATGAACATCAGAGAAATACATTTTATGGTAAATTAAAAATCCCATTTTCTTCTTCGTTCATGGACGGACACAGCTCCTGATCGTCTTGACCATTGGGATGTCCCAAAGCAGTGTCAAACATGATGGGAACAGCAAGAAAAAATTTCCAAGGTTAAACCGTAGCCAACCAGGTAACAGGAGCTCAACCAAAACAACTAGAGCCCACCTAAAAAGAGTACACCCCCAAAGAGGGAACGAGCCCCTAAACAATAGCCTGCAAAACCTTGCGGCCAAAAGCGACATCCACAGATGCAACACATCCACTTTATAAAATTTTGTGAAAGTGTGCACTGACCGACCAAGTAGCCGCCTTGCACACCTGCGTTACTGATGCCTGATGACGGAAGGCTCAAGAAGCACTGAGCGCCTACGTAGAGTGCACTTTCACAGGGAAAGGAGGAACCTGACCCTTAATCGAATAGGCCTGAGTCACCGTCTGTCTGATCCATCTAGAAATAGTCGCAGATAAAGCAGTCAGCCCTTTTCAAGGCCCTTCCGTGAGCACAAATAGTGAGTCTGACTTCCTAAAAGACTTCGGAACTGCCAAGTGCATCCGAATAGCCCAAACCATATCCAGGGAATGCAGCGCAATTTCCTTAGGATGTTTTGGCCTGGGACACAGGGAAGGCAACACAATGTCCTCATTCAGATGGAAATCAGAGATAACCTTTGTAAGGAACGACAAACAGGGGCGAAAAACCACCTTACCTTTGTGGACCACAAAATAAGGAGAACGACAAGATAACGCCACCAATTCTGACACCCTGCACGCAGCCACCAAGAAGGCCACCTGGGAAAGCGTAAGCAGGAGAATTTCCCGAATACTTTCAAAGGAGGCTTCTGTAGAGCTGAAAGCACCAAGTTGAGATCCAAGGCAGTAATGGGGGACCGCTTTGGTGGAGTCAAATGTCGAACCCCCTGAATAAAAGTACGCACCAGAGAGTGCATGGCCAAAGGTTGTTGAAAGAAGACCGCCAAGGCAGACACCTGGCCCTTAATGGTACTCAAGGCCAACTCCTGCTCCACAACCCAGTAAAGGAAGGTCAATACCCGAGCCATCAAAAAAGAGCGACGGTGAAAGCCAAGCGACTTACTCCACGAAATGTACGCTTTCCATGTACGATGGTAGATCTTCCTAGATGTATACTTCCTAGCTTTCAATAGTGTAGGAATCACTGACCCAGACAAACCTATCCTTCAGCACCTGGCTTTTAACAGCCAAGCCGTCAAAGCCAGTGACTAAAGAAGGATGGAAGATTGTCCCTTGGAACAGCAGATCCTCCCGGAGAGGTAGTCTCCAAGGGGTGTCGGCGACCAGGTCGGTGTATGAGGACTGGTGAGGCCAATCCTGGTCCACTAGAATCACTGGAATTCCCTAACATAATGATGTCATCCAGGGTAGCTCCAAACAGGCGATCCCCTTGAAAAGGAAGATCAGTTAAGGTTTTTTTTTTCTTTATAAGAGGTCTGGTCCACAGTCCCACATTATAGCCACAAAACACGCCTAAAGACCACTGCCGAAACAGACAGTCTAGAAAGCATCCAAAGAGGCATCACAGATAAACTGCAGCCCCTGGACCAACTGGTCCGCCAGCTCTGACTAATCTGTCAAAATAGGCAGGAAATGGAAACACCTTCGCCGCTCTCGACGGCTTGTGAGTGCCAAAGGGACCAAGTGCCCTCCGCTGCAGCCCAAGCTGCATCCTCCATTTTTAAAGTCTCACGCAAAAACACAATCAGTGCGTCCACCACCGCCTTTTTGTGCGCTGCTACAGGAGTAGAGGAATCATCCTCACTATCTGCAAGATCAGGGCACGTGGTCGCAGACCCCTAGGGGGCGGGCCCTGTCCGTGGCGGCCAGATCAGATTCAGGATCTGAGGAGACAGATGAAGCAGGGGAAGGTGGGGGACGATTTTTACTACCCCCGCCGCCCAAAATCCACCTCCACCTGGGACACAAAGGACTCTAGGACCGCCGTCAGTGCATCAATGGATGGTTGGGACCCAGAGGGCCCTGCAGGCTCTGAAAGGGGGTCAGGTGGGGAAATGTCCTCCAAAGACTCCATGAGGAATAAGGGTAACCCGCTAAAGTGCAAAAAGACACCGCCAAGGGACACTACCACCATGCTGGTAACACCACCAGGTCGCCAGCAACAGAGCACCCCACGATCCTGCAGCAGAGAGAGGGAGAGGACTCCACCAGACTCACCGCCCCACCAGGCAGTCACCAGCAGTACCAGGATCAAAGCATTCCACCTGTGGCATCCAGGAAGGAAAGAGGCCCAGGAGTCAGCACCAGGGGATAAGGAGGGGCTCCCACAGCCTGAAATGCCACCCAGAAGGCTCCACAGTAATGGGCACCATTAATTTCAATGCCGGACTAACGAAAAATGGCCGCTGCGGCTACACAAACATGGCCGCCAGCCTATACAGCAAATAGGCTACATCAAAATGGCGGCACCATGAGGCTCCCAGTAGGGATTTCTAGGGCCCAGGCAAGACACAGATCAAGAAGGGGGGGCCATGGCAGGAGCCTCTACCAGGTGCAGCCCCCCCCCCCCGCAAGATGGTCACCAACGGCGCATCCCCCCACTAGTACAACACTCTGTCCCAGCCCCAGGAGGTAGCCAGACCATAAAACAACCCCAGTGTAGATGGGGGGGGGTAGATGACCCACAGGACCATCAGACTCAGGGAGGGGGCCTAATGGGAAGAAAGGAAGGGAACCTAGGGGTCCGACCGTCCCATAGGGACTGCCCCATAGTCAAGTTATTTTTTTGCCTAGTGTCCTACTTCTGTAGAGGGCAGTATAAGCCAATAGTGAAGATGAGGAGCTGTCTCTGTCAATGAACGAAAGATAAAAATATATATAAGATTTACATACACACATTTTTTTATATACATACATTTTATATAGACTCTCATTTTATTGATTTTTAACAGTAATTGAAATCCAGATGACAATTGTCCTTTAAATATGCGATTACTATATAAATGGGCTCCCAAAAAATTTCTGTGATTGTAGATAGAAGAATAAAAGTAACCAAGGGAATGTGTGATATCTTTACATAATTGGTAAGGTTGAATAAAGACACCAGTTCAATGTGTGTATAAGAGAGACTACTGGTTTCCATATCCCTGCACGTTGTGTTCCCTACACTCTCTGTTTACACCACCAACTATGGAAGGAAGTTCCATATCCTTACCGCCCTAACACTAAAGAACCCCTTATGCAGTTTAAAAGAGAAGTATAGCTTTGTTTTTGAAAAATCAGCGCAAAAATACTCTGGATGAGTGTCCTAAAGTGATATGTGCATCACCAATGGTATAATGTGAAATACACAATAAATTATAATATTAAATATGAAAGTGCACGGTGCTGAAATAAATAACTAAATCTGCAAAACTTCTAAAATGTACATGTGACCCTACTAAATTGCAATCAAATATTCATACCATATGAATGTACAAAATTTGCTGACCAAATCCTGTGTGAAAATATGTCCAAACAATATAAATAAATTATCAACAATTCATATCTGTGACTAATTCAAATACTAAAAACGTACTAAAATTCATAAATATAAATCATTGGTGATCACAAAAAAGTCCCAAGAAAAGTCCAATATAGTGCAGAAAAGATGAGATAAAATGTGCAAAAGTGCAAATAAATAGTTGTTGCAAAAAAACCTCAGCAGAAAATGTGCGCCAAAAAGCACCTTTTGTGCTGCTTCCACCAGTCACCCCAAACTGACTCACCAGATGGAGTAGCTGGTAAGATTATAAACCAGCAGTTCAGGTTATTTTCTATATGAAATGTTCATCGATCCTCCTCAGACACACAACCACATGTAGTCAGGCAGGGATATGTCATATGTTTGGGAGAAAATATGAACTAACATAGCGTAATTCCGTACAGTACATAAGCTTTTATTTAGTGAGATTACAACTTACATTCCACAAGTGTCATCCCGACACTAAGGGTTCCAACATAGATGCAATATTAGGAAGCAATCGCACTCTGTGTTAGGCTTGTTCATCTCCAGCTACTGTATTCCCAGCCGTGAGACCGAAACGGACATGCTCAATACGTTCAAACGTCCTAGTACTACCCTACTGGTTTCGTCATGCGACGTCCTCACGGAGCGGCAAGAAAATTGTTTCTTAATATACAGCCTTAGATTTTCCTGGCTCTAGATCCAAATAATCAAATTTTTCAATGGTTTTGTTTTTGTTTTGTTTTTCCAGATACATACTTACCTGCAGCCCTGGTTCTCCACTGAGAACCGAGCAATTGATCATCGCCGATTGCTCGGTTCTGACAGCTCCCTGAGCAGAGAGCTTGCTGCCTGTCTCCAGGGAGATTAGGTTTAATATTTGTAGTCGTTCCTCATAACTGGTGTCCTCCAGGCCCCTTTTTAGTTTTGTTGCCCATTCCTGGACTCTACAGTTCAAGCACATTCTTCCTGAGCATTGGTGACCAGAACTGGATGGCAAACTCAAGATGTAGCCAAAGCAAGGTTTTGTAAAGTGGTAGAATTCTAGTTTTAGAATTTTTAATGCATGATAATAGTCTGCTGGACTTGCTTGCTGCAACTTGGCATTGCATGCTATTGCTGATTTCTGTCATCTACAAGGACCCCCAGATCCTTTTCCATCCCTGATTCTGCCCCTAACCTGTAACTTGCATACATATTTTTAGCTCCCCTGCTGTATGGCTGCCCACCCCTCTTGTAAAGTTTCTATAGCCTATTGTGAAGTTATGCCCTGCTTAATATTGTATAATCAGCAAACATCAATATTGATCTATTTATTCCAACCTCTATATTGTTTATAAAAAAAGTTAAACAGAACTGGTTCCAGAACAGAGTCATGGGGCATCCCACTCACAACTCAAGTCTGTTCAGAAAACATGCCATTGATCTCCAGCCTTTTGGGCCCTCTCATGTAAACCGTTTTTTTTTTTTTTTTTTTTTTATCATCTCATACCATTTCATCAATGTCAAAGGACATTCATTTGTAATTAATAGTGTGTGGGGCCCTGTATCAAATGCCTTGGAGCAAGCTAAGCATGCTATATCCACAGGTCTTCCTCTATCCAAATTACAGCTCACCTCCTCATAGAATGTTAAAAGGTTGGTCTGGGAAGAACAGTTCTTCATAAATCCATGTTGGTTACTACTAATACTGTTTTCATCAGCAAATTTTTGCATATGGCCCCTTATCATTCCTTCCAATAGTTTACATACTGTTGGTGTTAGTCTCACTGATCTGTAGTTACCAGGTATATTTCTGAATATTGGTTCCACATTTGTTTTTCACCAATTAGCTGGCACCATTCCAGTCAGTAAGCTGTGCATAAAAATGAGGAACAATGGTCTGACTATAACATGGCGAAGTTCTTTTGAGAACTCCCGAGTGTAAGCCACCTGGTCCTGGTGATTTATTCACATTAAACTGATTGTAAACCTCAGACAGGAAATATGAATAAAGCATATAGTGTGCACGTGTCTCAATTAAGAGGACTAAGTGTAATTTCTGTCTGCTGCTTCGTTCCTCTTTTATCAGTATGAATCACTTCTAACAAGTTTTCCTAACACGAAGAGAAAAAAGGTAACTGGAAGGGAGCTCCAGCAGAATGACAGCCTCAGCTCTGATCCTGTGAGCTGTGTGGAGAGGGGTGTGTCCCTTTCCTCCGAACAGCTTTTAGAGCTCTCCTCACTGAGCTTTGCAGAGTGTGATTTTAACAAGTTTTAAAAAAACTAGACTTTGAGAAGACTGAAGATAAAGAGGTACAACTTATGTAGGAGGATTTGTTTAATCTCTGTGTATCACCTGAGGTCAATCGCTTCACTGGGTATATGTAAGGGTTTACAACCACTTTGAGTTTCTCTAGGACTGTGATATTGCAGTGGACGTTCTGAAACTGACACTTTTTGGGAACCAGTTACACTAATACAGTGATCAGTGCTTAAAAGTATGGCACTGGCAGGGAAAGGAGTTAAACATCTATGGTACACTCAAGAATCAGATAGGTGCTGGAGATGTGGAGAAGGGGAAGGCACAATATATCACATTTTCTGGAACTGTCCAGAGATAAAGAAATTTTGGTCAGAGACTGGTGATATAGTCCAAAAAGTAACAGACTATAAAATCGAGGGAGAAGCTGCCTTCTGCCTCTTACAGATATGAGAGCAGTCAGAGAGGAAATACGCAAGATCAGTACTGCCACACACATGATGAATGCCGCAAGAGCATGTATTCCCCAACACTGGAGAAATAGACAAGCGCCAACGGTGTTCGACTGGGTAAGAAAATTAGAACACATTAATAAAATGGAGGACCTTGTGCTTTCCTCACAACACAAACAGGAACAATACAAAAAAACATGGAGAACATGGAACTTATTCATATCTTCAGATGCGGGCAAACAATTGCTGGTGCCCCCATCTCAGAGTGGGAAGGTTGCATGAGAGGGGAGGGGTTCCTTACCACTCTTTGAGGGGGGGGGGAGGTGAGAGAGGGAAGGAGAATTTTCCGGGCTTTCCCTTTTTTTTTTTTCTTTTTTTTTTTTTTTTTTGTGTGTGTGGTGTTTGATACTGGGTATGAATGAGGAGAGAGAGAGGGGGGGGGGGGGGGGGGTAATATAGAAAAGATGAGCGAAAAGGAAAGGAATGAACAGATAGAAAGAAGAAGGGGAAACAAAGACAAGATTAGAGGCTAGGTCATTTAAATTAAAGTACAAGGAAGTAAAGAGAGGCAAGGATTGAATGAACAGGAATAGAGAAAGAGACTTGCTGACTTAACAATATCTTGCCTTAGCTGAATATTTGACAAATGACTATATGTTAATGAGTTGGAAATCTCTAGAGGTCTCTTTAGACCTAGGAGATGAAAAAAATTGATGTGGACGATGTCTTTGTAACCTATCTACCTATTATGGAGTTATATATTCTGTAATGATTTTTTCTGAAAATTCCAAATAAAATTATAAATATAAAAAAAAACATCTATGGTGATCAAAGGGTTAAATGTGGGCCTAACCAGTTTTTTTGGTGTACTGTGTCTAGTGCTTTTACTAAGGGAAGTAATAGATTTTATTCCGTGCTTTGTGGGGAAAAAATCCATTACTACCCTGCTGACAGGACAGGGCTCTGTCCTCTGTGCCCCTCCGTACGATCGGCGGGTTCTGGCAGTCATCCATTGGCTGGCACCCGCTGATCCGCATCTGCGGTGTATAATCACAGCCGGGTCATCACTTTTGTTGCCAGCAGTTTAGACATTAATAACTGTGTGTTGAGTTATTTTGAAGGGACAGCAAATTTAAACTGTCATACAAGCTGTACACTCACTACTTTACATTGTAGCAAAGTGTAATTTCTTCAGCATTGTCACATGAAAAAATATAATAAAATATTTACAAAAATGTGAGGGGGCTACTCACTTTTGTTAGATACTGAACATAAAGCAATTTAATAACTGTGCCACTTAATTTTTATATATTGCTTCATGTACACCTGTGGCCTATTTTATGTAGCCAGAACCATTAGACCCTTAATTGCCAGGATTAGGGATCACTGGAGGGATATTGAAAAAATGTATATTGTCTGCAATAGAAACCATTCTGCCAAAACATCCTGATAAAACTTAGTGGATGTAAACCCTCGCATATAACCAGTGAAGTAAACAGCTTCAGATTATGCACAGAGATTAAACAAATCCTCCTACATATGTTTTACATGCATATCTGCTGTCTCCGGCTTTCTACACTGTTTTTACAAATTTTGCTTCCACATTCAGCAGTGGGAGGGGAGTCTAGGCATTCACTATGTAAGAGCTGATTGAAGGGAAAGAAAGGCACCCCCCCCCCCCCATAGGCAGTGGCGGTTCTACATTAAATTGCTCCCCGGGCAAGACTCCCTCCCGGCGCCCCCCCCCCCCCCAAAAAAAAATAACATGACAACATAACCATAAATGCAGAGTGCCACAGCATTGCCCCCAATAAATGCAGAGTGCCACAGCATTGCCCAAAATAAATGCAGAGTGCCACAGCATTGCCCCCAATAAATGCAGAGTGCCAAAGCATTGCCCCCAGTAAATGCAGAGTGCCACAGAATTGCCCCCAGTAAATGCAGAGTGCCACAGCAATGCCCTCAATAAATGCAAAGTGCCACAGCAATGCCCCCAATAAATGCAGAGTGCCACAGCA
This sequence comes from Pelophylax lessonae, assembly GCF_965119305.1. NCBI lineage: Eukaryota > Metazoa > Chordata > Amphibia > Anura > Ranidae > Pelophylax > Pelophylax lessonae. The sequence goes on from NC_138775.1 coordinate 163,625,745, forward strand.
ATACCCCCAATAAATGCAGAGTGCCACAGCAATGCCCCCAATAAATGCAGAGTGCCACAGCATTGCCCCCTTTCAATGCAGAGCGCCAGCGTTCCCCCCGCGAGACCCGTCCGTGCACTTACCTCACTTCTCTTCAGTTCAGTCCCCGGATTCCCCGCGTCTCCTCAGTCGTCCGGTGGTGCCTCCTCCTCGGCCAATGGTGTGAGGTTTGCATTTCGGCCAATCAGGAAGTGGGAGGACCCGCTCCCTGATTGGCGAGGAGGAGGATCAGTGTGACAATAGCGAATTTTCATTCGCTATTGTCACACAATGGGCGGGCTCGGGGGGAACAATGCTCTGCGCCTCGGCTCGGCTGCCACAGTGAAATTATTTAAAGTTCTTCGGGCGGCCCGGTACCATTTGATCCACGGACCGGTACCAGTCCGCGGCCCGGGGGTTGGGGAACACTGTCATGCCGCCCCCCACGTGTCATGAAAAAATGCCGCCCCGGGCGGCTGCCCCGTTCGCCCATGCCTAAAACCGCCACTGCCCATAGGCAGATGAACGAATAACTTGCAGAGCTATACTGAGAGACAGATAAGCAGAAAGTTACCTCCTCAACACAAATTTCCAGCTGCTTTTACCTCCTGCGTCGAAGAACTTGTCAGAAGCTATCATGCTCATGATAACAGAGGAATGGAGCAGCAGAAAGACACGGGACTCAGAGAGCTTTAGAGAGAGATAATCAGTGGTGTCGGCAGGGGGGGGCTGACCGGGGCTATAGCCCCGAGTGGGCCCCCAAAAAGCCCCGAGTCTCGTGTGGAATCATTATAATTATTAGCCCCGAGTGTCTCACTGTCCAGTACGATCCTCCTCCTTTCTCTGTTGGGCCTCTACTGTTGCTGCCACATTGGTTGCTAGTATGGGTTGCCGAATGGCGTCTAGCAACCAGTGATGTCACTCGTCACGTAACAGCAGGAGAGGCTCCCAGGCAGCGTCCAGAGCGGAGGATTTCAAATGCCTCCGCGCCTAGAATTGGCTCCGCCTCCACTCACCTCCCTCTTCTCCGGTGTCACGTCGGATGGATGGCACATGAGAGCCTCACATGCCAGCAGCTGCATACAGGGAGAGCAGCGTGGCTGGTTCACGCCCACCACTATCCCCACCCACTTCTTTTCCTGCAGCATCTGTTCTCCGTTCTGCTCTTCTCCATGTGCACACTGCACAGAAGCAGTTGGATTCCCTAGGGAGGTCTCCCTTTGTAATGGTAATTACCATTTGTATGCTAATTACTGTAAGCAGGCTCAAGGCAAGGCTTTTCTGACTGATGTACTGTGTGTGTACACTTGCTGTCTCTCAGTGCTGCTCTCTCTCCCTCAGCAGCCGTGTTCCTTGTTCAGGCTGTAGAGTAGACCATTATATCCAAACAAAGTTGAGGATTTTTATTGAATTAGCTTTGTAACTATTGCTTTTTCCAGGCTTGGCAAGTACTACTACTACTATGCAGTATTTACAAAGCCAGTTATAGTACTATGCCTGGTTTTGTGACTGTGCTCACAAAGCTATACTTACAGCTTTGTTCTGTACTGGGGGATATGGGTGAGTTGGGCATGGCACCCCAGGACTCTCCAGATGGCTCTGAATACTGCCTGACCTGCACTAGGGTACATTGGATCCAAGCTGGCTGGACATTTGTCAGCCCCGTGTATTAACAGAAAAGCGGTGTGCAGCTTCAGGGAGGACTTTGGTAGAGGTTTCGGGGCAGTCAGTGCCGGGTCACACTTGTGCGATGCGGGAAGGCTGCGAATTCGCAGCCTGTTCCTGCATCACATCCGCACAAGAGGCAGTTCACACTGCCATATGCGATACACAGGGGGTGTCAATTAAATGTTAACGACACCCCCAGTTTGATCGCATATCGCAGTGCGATCTGACAGTTCGCACAGAATCGGATCGCTGGAAAAAAGGGTTTTGTGCGGATGCAGTGCGAATTTCAGCCATACAAAGTGTATGGCTGAATTTGCATCCGCACAGGAGATCGCATGTAATGAAGGAGCAGTGTGCTCCGAATTACATGCGATCAGCGCACCCGCACTAGTGTGAACCGGCACTTAGGCACTTCCAGGGGGGTTGCCAGTGCCATGTGTCAGGCTGCCCTGTCACTGAACCTCCCTCCATTGTTCGGTGTCATTGCTCTGCCTCATTTCTCTGTATGAGGAATGTGCGATTCCTGCACGGGTCCAGATCTGTGCACACTGCCTGTTGGAGGTGAAATGTGGGGGTGTGCCTGGATACTGCATTATTGACAGGCTGACCACCCTCTCGGATTGCCATTGATGTCACCTTTATCGGATCCTTTATTGCAACTTTTAAGAGCCAATTATGACTGTTTATGCAAAATTATCCAAAGGGACAAGCAAAACATTTTTTTCTCATGCAATCGCAGAATAATTGGTTTTAGTTTAATCAGTACAGTTATATCATCCCAAAAAGAAAAAATCGGAAGAGCAAGACCACGCATGCTTGGAAACAAAAGAATACATTACTTAACAATACAACACATTACTTCACTTCCAAAGTTGTTTTCTGCCTTACAAGAATTTTCATAATTTTAGTAACCTTCATTTTGATATGAGACTGGCATGCTAAAAAAAAAACCACAGACAATCATTCGTCCAATATTCTCATTGCGTGTAAGAGGCTTTACTGAGGCTAGAGATCACAGTGGGCATGTTGGAGGGGTGTATAGCAGTTCTAGGGGTCATTGGTAGAGTTGCCACCTCATCCCTTTAAACCAGGACACATGTTAATTACACAGGTTCCGAGGCTGATATAATGCACATAAGGCACCAAGTGAGTTTAATGACCACCTTAATCAGCCCCAGAACCTGTGTAAATAATGTGTGTCCTGGTTTAAAGGGATGAGTTGGCAACCCTAGTCATTGGACACCCCAATATCTGCAGGCTGCTTCTAATTGGTAGGACGCCCCCTGATTTCAACTAGCAGATGTCACCCTTAGCTGATCAAAGCAACTTAGAAATTGATTGTTCTGTTGTTATCTAATCATACATTACAACTTTTTATGGGACTGTGTATTATTAGATGTCAATATAGGAGGCTTGTAACAGTCGAAGGGGTCCGCGGGCATCGCAGTATCTGCAGGCTGCTTCTGATTGGCAGGATGTCCCCTGATTGCATGTAGCAGGAATTCCCCTTATCTGATCAGTCTTTACAACCTTTAAAGGCATTGTGTGCTGTTAGATCTCAATGGAAGATTCTTCATAGCAATCATAGGGAACTGTGGGTACCCCAATACCTGCAGGGCGCTTCTAATTGGTAGTATGCCCCCTGATTAACAGTGGCAACTTGGTAACGCATACTAGCTCATTATGAAGTACTTGCCTAAAAACAAAGCCCCCACAGTGCCGACAGGACAGCTGACATGTTCGGCCGTCCTGCTTCCTGGATCACATCCTCCGGCCATCTGATTGGCCGGAGGCAAAATGACATCACTCCCACGCATGTGCACAGGAGCCGCTGTTCACGGCACAGGGCTCTGAAGGAACGGCACGGGTGGTCATTCCTTTAGAGCGCATGCGCCGATGGCAGCGGCATGCACTGTAAATGTAAACATGTACCGTTTAGGAGATATTTATAGCACCTATAGGTAAGCCTTAATATAGGCTTACCTATAGGCAAAAGTCTTTAACCACTTCCCGCCCGCCCTATTACAAATTGACGGCGGGAATGTGGTTGTGTTATCCTGACTGGACGTCATATGACGGCGGCAGGATAACACAGCTCTGGGCGCCCCCCGGGGGCGCGCAGAGCGGCGATCGGTGATGCGAGGTGTCAGTCTGACACCCTGCATCTCCGATCTTGGTAAAGAGCCTCTGACGGAGGCTCTTTACCATGTGATCAGCCGTGTCCAATCACGGCTGGTCACATAGTAAATAGGAACAGCCGTTGATCGGCTTTCCTTAGTTCGTGCCTGACAGGCACGAGCAAAGGAGCGCCGATCGGCGGCTCCCCTGACAGGGGGGGGGGTCGGCACTGGTAATCAGATCATTGATTACCAGTGCAGACCCTCGGGGGGGGGGATGCCACTAGATCCACTAGGGATGCCCACTATGACCCCAGGGATGCCCACTATGACCCCAGGGATGCCCACTATGGCCACCAGGGATGGCAATCAGGGCTCAGGGAGCCCCCCATTGCCCTCCCCATCAGTGATGCCCACCAGTGTCCTCCCTATCAGTGCTGCCCACAAGTGCCCATCATTGCTATCCTTTAGTGTCGCCCACCAGTGCCCATTATTGCCCGCCAGTGCCGCCTATCAGTGCCCATCAGTGCCGCCCGTCAGTGCCACCCATCAGTGCCCACCAGTGCCGCCTATCAGTGCCCATTAGTGCCCGTCAGTGTCACCTATCAGTGTCCATCAATGCCGCCTATCAGTGCCCAGCAGTGCCGCCTATCAGTGCCCACCAATGCTGCATATCTGTGCTACCTATCAGTGCCGCATATCAGTGCCGCCCATCAGTGCCACCACATCAGTGCCACCCCATCAGTGCCTCCTCATCAGTGCCTGTCAGTGCAGTCTCATCAGTGCAGGAAAAAACTTATTTATTTACAAAATTGTATAACATAAACAAAAAAAACTTTTTTTTTTTTCAAACTTTTCAGTCTTTTTTTATTTGTTTAGCAAAAAGTAAAAATCGCACAGGTGATCAAATACCACCAAAAGAAAGCTCTGTTTGTGGGGGGAAGATGACATAAATTTGGTGTAGGTACAGTGTTGCATGACCGCGCAATTGTCATTCAAAATGCAACAGCGCTAAAAGGGGAAAATTGGCCTGGGCAGGAAGGGAGGGAAGTGCCCTGTATTAAAGTGGTCAAAATCGAATGGGTTTAGATAAATTGTAATGCATTATTTAAAGTGGTTGTAAACCCACTTTAGTCGACTAAAATGTACTGCAGATTTAGTCCACTAAATACAACTGATTGCAGATGACTAAAATTGACTAAAACAAAAATGGAATTTTAGTCAAAAGACTAAGACTAAAACTAAATTGAAATTTGCTGCCAAAATTAACACTGATGGTGTTTTTTATGCCAGAACAGATTGCTTGGAGTGCAAAATACGTATTGGCCCCTGCCTGCATTATGAGGGTCTATGGCATTAGTCTTTCATTTCATTCGGTTAATTTGGTTTTATTTTTTTTCTCAACTCCGGTCCTCAGGGCCCACTAACAGGCCAGATTTTAAGTATTACCTTGGGGAGATGCAGACTAGAGTACTGCAATCACTGAGCAGCAGCAAATTATATCACCTGGGATGTATTTCAGTTATCTTGCAAACCTGGCCTGTTAGTGGGTCCTGAGGACCAGGGTTGAGGACCACTGCTATGGATCACTCTGGAAAAAACATTTTTGGTACATTTTGGAAATGTACTAGGGATAGACCGATATGATTTTTTCAGGGCAAATACCGATATTTCGGTCACAACGCATCGGTATCGGCCGATATTTTGTACATTTAAAGTTTTGAAAAATAAAGAACATTTTTGACACAAATCTGGTACTGAACATGTTAATCTTTGTTTAACCACTTCCCATCCGCGCTACAGCCTATATACGGCTGCAGCGCGGACTTGAATTTTCGGGAGGCCGTCTTTATACGGCCTCCCAGAAACAGTCTCCCCGCGCGCTCCCGCGAGCGCGCATCGGGGAAAATCTGTGTCGGCCGTGTCCCTTGGACACAGCCAATCACAGATCGTGGTGAATGGCCAATCACAGTGATCGGACCGTCCAATGAGAGATGATCTCATATGTAAACATATGAGATCATCTCTCATCGCCAGCGCGCCTTCCTCACACGGAGCCTGCAGTGTGAGGAAGGAGGGGGAGCCTCACAGCGCCGGGGACACAGAAGAAATGTAATCAGGGCACCGATCACCAGTGCCCTGATTACAAAAGGTAAAACACATACACAAATTGCCACCATCAGTGCCCACAGTGCCCGCCATCAGTGCCCCCCATCAATGCCCACAATCAGTGCCCATAGTGCTGTCAGTCAGTGCCCATCAGTGCCTGCTCATCTAGGCACTGATGAGCACTGACTTGCAGCACTATGGGCACTAAGTGTGGGCACTGATGATGCTGCCCATCAGTGCTCATCAGTGCCGCCCATCAGTGCTCATCAGTGTCACCCGTCAGTGTCCATCAGTGCCATCCGCCAGTGCCCATCAGTGCCGCCTATCATTGCCCATCAGTGCCGCCCGTCAGTGCCGCCTCTCAGTGCCCAGCAGTGCCACCTATCAGTGCTCATCAGTGCCGCCTATCAGTGCCGCCTATTAGTGCTCATCAGTGCGGCATATTAGTACCTCCTCATCAGTGCCCATAAGTGCCACCTCATCAGTGCCCATAAGTGCCACCTCATCAGTGCAGCCTATCAGTGCCGCCTCATCAGCGCCCTTCAGTGAAGGAGAAAATTTTATTTTCAAAATTTACTCGCAGAAAATAAGAAAAACTTTTTTTTTTTTCAAAATTTTCTGTCTTTTTTCTTTTTTTTGTAAAAAATAAAAAACCCAGAGGTGATTACATACCACCAAAAGAAAGCTCTATTTGTGTGAAAAAAATGATAAAAATTTCATATGGGTACAGTGTAGCATGACCGCGCAATTGTCAGTCAAAGTGTGAGAGCGCTGAAAGCTAAAAATTGGTCTGGATGGGAAGGGGGTTTAAGTGCACAGTAGGCAAGTAGTTAATGCTTAATGGCTGGCTTTCTGGCACCCTGTGGTGGATGGCTGGCTGTCTGGCACCCTGTGGTGGATGGCTGGCTGTCTTGCACCCTGTGGTGGATGGCTGGCTGTCTGGCACCCTGTGGTGGATGGCTGTCTGACACCCTGTGGTGGATGGCTGTCTGGCACCCTGTGGTGGATGGCTGGCTGTCTGGCACCCTGTGGTGGATGGCTGTCTGACACCCTGTGGTGGATGGCTGTCTGGCACCCTGTGGTGGATGGCTGGCTATCTGGCACCCTGTGGTGGATGGCTGGCTGGCTGGCACCCTGTGGTGGATGGCTCGCTGTCTGGCACCCTGTGGTGGATGGCTGGCTGTCTGGCACCCTGTGGTGGATGGCTGTCTGGCACCCTGTGGTGGATGGCTGGCTGTCTGGCACCCTGTGGTGGATGGCTGGCTGTCTGGCACCCTGTGGTGGATGGCTGTCTGGCACCCTGTGGTGGATGGCTGGCTGTCTGGCACCCTGTGGTGGATGGCTGGCTGGCACCCTGTGGGGAATGGCTGGCTGGCTGGCTGGCTGGCACCCTGTGGTGGATGGCTGGCTGGCACCCTGTGGTGAATGAATGGCTGGCTGTCTGGCACCCTGTGGTGGATGGCTGGCTGTCTTGCACCCTGTGGTGGATGGTTGGCTGTCTGGCACCCTGTGGTGGATGGATGGCTGGCTGTCTGGCACCCTGTGGTGGATGGCTGTCTGACACCCTGTGGTGGATGGCTGTCTGGCACCCTGTGGTGGATGGCTGTCTGTCTGGCACCCTGTGGTGGATGGCTGGCTGTCTGGCACCCTGTGGTGGATGGCTGGCTGTCTGGCACCCTGTGGTGGATGGCTGTCTGGCACCCTGTGGTGGATGGCTGTCTGGCACCCTGTGGTGGATGGCTGGCTGTCTGGCACCCTGTGGTGGATGGCTGGCTGGCACCCTGTGGTGAATGGCTGGCTGTCTGGCACCCTGTGGTGAATGGCTGGCTGTCTGGCACCCTGTGGTGGGTGTCTGGCTGTCTGGCACCCTGTGGTGAGTGTCTGGCTGACTGGCACCCTGTGGTGGATGGCTGGCTGTCTGGCACCCTGTGGTGGATGGCTGGCTGGCACCCTGTGGTAAATGAATGGCTGGCTGTCTGGCACCCTGTGGTGGATGGCCGGCTGTCTGGCACCCTGTGGTGGATGGATGGATGGCTGGCTGTCTGGCACCCTGTGGTGGATGTCTGGCACCCTTTGGTGGATGGCTGGCTGTCTGGCACCCTGTGGTGGCTGGGTGGCATCCTGTGGTGGGTGGCTCACTGGCTGGCACCCTGTGGTAGGTGGGTGACTGGCACAGGGGCTGTGGGTGGCTGGCACAGGGGCTGTGGGTGGCTGGTACAGGGCCTGTGGGTGGCTGGCTGGTACAGTGCCTGTGGCTGGCTGGTACAGGGCCTGTGGGTGGCTGGCAGTCTGGCACCCTGTTTGTGAGTGGCTGGCTGTCTGGCACCCTGTGGTGGGTGGGTGGCTGGTACAGGGCCTGTGGGTGGCTGGCTTGCTGGTACAGTGCCTGTGGCTGGCTGGTACAGGGCCTGTGGATGTGGGAGGCTGGCTGGCACCGGGCTGCTGTGGGTGGGTGTATGGCTGTGATACACTCCTGTGAGACTAATCCCGACTCCAGACGAGGCTGTCCAAGGCGAGGGAGGCGGCCTAAGAAGGCAGAATGACATCACAAAAATATCAGCCAGTTCCGGGGCCAATACCGATATATCAGGGAAAGTGCATATCGGCCTTGCCGATAATTGGTCTATCCCTAAAATGTACCATTGTCACACTTTCTTTAATGCAACTTATTAAACATTTATTTTGAACATAGTGCAGAGAAATTCTGTGACGACCGCATGTAATGGGGGCAGTGCACTTTGTAGGTGGGGCTTTGTGTGGGTGTGGCTTGAGTGTGGACATAGCAGGACCCATAATCTCCTATTTCCCGGGGGCCCCATGAGTTGTCAGTGCGCCCCTGGCCAGGTGTGTCCACTCCACACCGACTCCACCTGCCAGCACCTGGCCTGCTGCACCTCAACATAATAAGGTATGTAATGTTAGAGTCAGGAATGCAGGAGGGTGGGGTGCTGGGAGGCAGGAAGGTTTAATGTGAGTGTCAGTCAGTCAGGAGTGCCAATGGGTAGTGGTAGTGGCGCTGGGTGGCACTGACAGGGAGATGCAATGTCAGGGTGCTGTGGGTTATGGGGGTCATCTCCTTCATTAGACAAGTATATATATCAATTAGGAAGTTACAATGTTTGAAGGGGCTGATAATCCGTCCCTTATCCCCAGACCAAACAGCCTGTAATTATCATACAGTCAGTAACAAAGATTTGCTCATAAAATCCCACCAAATCAAGGCAAATTTGGCTGATTACAACTTTGTTCATCAGGACATTTTGTAATTCACTGAACGGGGACATAAATAAATGCTTAATCTGCTTCAGAATCAATGTCTTGAGATAGTCAAGATTGTGATTAACATGAAACTCTCATACTAAAAGAAAACTAAACTCACTTAACCACTTAAGCCCCGGAAGATTTTACCCCCATTCCGACCAGGGGGTATTTTACGACTCGGCACTGCGTGAATTTAACTGACAATTGTGCGGTCATGCAATGTGGTACCCAAACGAAATTTACGTCCTTTTTTTCCCACAAACAGAGCTTTCTTTTGGTGGTATTTGATCACCTCTGCGCTTTTTATTTTTTGCGATATTAATAAAAAAAGAGCGAAAATTTTGCAAAAAAATGACATTTTCAACTTTGTCTTTTAAAAAATATCCAATATACTCAATTTATGTATTTTTTTTTTGGCCAAAATATATTTAGCTACATGTCTTTGACAAAAAAAAAATTCAATGAGCGTATTTTTATTGGTTTGCGCAAAAGTTATAGCGTCTACAAACTATGGTGTAAATACAGAAATTTACGCAGCTTTAATTTTTGACTGCCTATCTCATTTCATGAAGTGCTAAAATGGCAGGGCAGTACAAAACCCCCCCAAACTACCACTTTTTGGAAAGTAGACATCCTAAGGAATGTTCTGAGAGGCATGTTGAGCTCATTGAATATTTCATTTTTTTGTCACAGGTGTTTGAAAAATGACTAAAAATTTTTTTTTTTACACAAAGTTGTCATTGAAATGATATATTGCTCACACATGCCATGGGTATATGTGTAATTACACCCCAAAATATATTCTGCTGCTTCTCCTGAGTACAGGGACTTTTTGGGAGCCTAGCTGTGTACGGGACCACAAAAACAAATCCCCACCTTTAGAATTTCAAAGGGCGTACATTTTTCATTGCATTTTCTCACTACCTCTAACGGTTTAGGAGGCCCTGAAATGTCACGATACCACAAAACCCCCCCAAATGACCCCATTTTGGAAAGTAGACACCCAAGCTGTTTGCTGAGAGGCATGGTGAGACCATGGAATATTTTATATTTTACCACAAGTTTTGGGAATATTACTATTTTTTTTTTATTTTTTTTTTACACAACGTTGTCACTAAAAGATAAAATTCTCACACATGACATGGGTATATGTGGAATTACACCCCAAAATACATTCTGCCACTTCTCCTGAGTATGGGGATGCCCCATGTGTGAGACTTTTTGGGAGCCTAGCTGTGTACAGGACCGCGAAAACCAATCAACACTCCCAGGTTTTCTAATGGCGTAAATTGTGCATGTCACCTCTGCACTACCTGTCACAGTTTCGGAAGCCCTAAAATTCCAAGATAGCACAAACCCCCCCCCAAATGACCCCATTTTGGAAAGTAGACACCCCAAGCTATTTGCTGAGAGGCATGGTGAGTCCATGGAATATTTTATATTCTGCCACAAGTTCCGGGAAATACATCCCGGGTAACTATAGGCCGGTCAGCCTAACATCAGTAGTCTGCAAAATTTTGGAGGGGATGATAAGGGACCACATACAAGACTTTAGTAATGAAAACGGTAGTATAAGTAGTAATCAGCATGGATTCATGAAAAATCGTTCATGCCAAACCAATCTATTAACCTTCTACGATGAAGTGAGCTGCCACTTAGATAAAGGTAAGCCTGTGGATGTGGTATATCTGGACTTTGCAAAGGCCTTTGACACCGTTCCCCACAAACGCTTACTGTACAAACTAAGGAAGGTAGGTATGGACCATAAGGTGAGTACCTGGATAGAGAACTGGCTCCAGGGGAGAGTCCAGAGGGTGGTGATTAATGGGGAGTACTCTGATTGGGTGGGTGTGGAAAGTGGGGTCCCCCAGGGTTCTGTCCTGGGACCAATCCTGTTTAATTTATTCATAAATGATCTAGAGGAGGGGATATCTAGTACAATCTCAGTATTTGCAGATGATACTAAATTAGGCATGCCAATATCTTCTATGCAGGATGTGGAAATCTTGCAAGCAGACCTGAACAAAATAACGGGGTGGGCAACTACATGGCAGATGAGATTTAATATAGAAAAATGTAAAGTAATGCACTTGGGGGCCAGAAACCAGAAAGCAAGCTACTCACTAGGGGGGGAACCTCTGGGTGAGTCTAGGATGGAAAGGGACCTGGGGGTACTGGTAGACAACAGGCTTGGAAGTGGCATGCAATGCCAAGCCGCTGCAAGCAAAGCCAACAGAATACTGGGTTGTATAAAAAAGGGGATTCACTCCAGAAATAAAGAGATTATTCTTCCACTCTACAAGACTCTGGTCCGGCCACATCTGGAGTATGCTGTCCAGTTCTGGGCACCGGTCCTCAGGAAGGATGTGCTGGAACTGGAGAAAGTCCAGAGAAGGGCAACAAAAATAATTAGGGAATGGAGGACATCAGCTATGAGGAAAGACTACAAGCACTGAACTTATTCTCTCTGGAGAAGAGACGATTGAGGGGGGATATGATATCAATGTACAAATACTGTACTGGCGACCCTAGCATAAGGAACAAACTATTCAGAGAAAGGAGATACAATAAGACACGTGGCCACTCACTAAAACTTGAGGAAAGGCGGTTTAACCTTAAAGTGCGTAAGGGGTTCTTCACTGTAAGAGCGGTAAGGATGTGGAATGTCGTATCAGCGGGGAGCATTGATAGTTTCAAAAAACTATTGGATGGACACCTTGGAGACCACAACATACAGGGGTATACAGTGTACGGTTAAAAGCAGACACACACACACATCGTGGGTTGAACTGGATGGACTTGTGTCTTTTTTCAGCCTCACTAACTATGTAACTATATATTTTTTTTTTCACAAAGTTGTCAGTAAATGAAATATTGCTCACACATGCCATGGGTATATGTGAAATGACACCCCAAAATACATTCTGCTGCTTCTCCTGAGTACAGGGATACCCCATGTGTGAGACTTTTTTGCAGTCTAGCCGAGTACAGGTCCCCGAAAACCAGTCCCCGCTTTCAGGCTTTCCAAGGGCGTAAATTGTTGATTTCACTCCTGACTACCTATCACAGTTTCGGAGGCCCTAAAATTCCAAGATAGCACAAAACCCCCCCAAATGACCCCATTTTGGAAAGTAGACACCCCAAGCTATTTGCTGAGAGGCATGGTGAGTCCATGGAATATTTTATATTTTGCCACAAGTTCCGGGAAATATATATATATATATATATTTTTTTTTTTTTTACACAAAGTTGTCAGTAAATTATATATTGCTCACACATGCCATGGGTATATGTGAACTGACACCCCAAAATACATTCTGCTGCTTCTCCTGAGTATAGGAATACCCCATGTGTGAGACTTTTTTGCAGTCTAGCCGAGTACAGGACCCCGAAAACCAATCATCGCCTTCAGGCTTTCCAAGGGCGTAAATTGTTGATTTCACTCCTGACTACCTATCACAGTTTTGGAGGCCATGAAATGCCAAGACAGCACAACCCCCCCCCCCCCCAAATGACCCCTTTTCGGAAAGTAGACACCCTGAGCTATTTGCAGAGAGGCATGTTGAGTGTTTTGCAGATCTCACTTTTTGTCACAAAGTTTTGGAAATTGAAAAAAGAGGAAAAAAAATGCATTTTCCTGTTTTTTCTTCATTTTCCAAAAAAAATTAGAGCTGCAAAATACTCACCATGCCTCTCAGCAAATAGATTGGAGTGTCTACTTTGCAAAATGGGGTCATTTGGGGGGGGTTTGTGCAATCTTGGCTTTTTATGGACTTCAAAAGTGTGATAGGTAGTAAGGAGTAAGATCAACAATTTACGCCCTTAGAAAGCCTAAAGGTGCGCATTGGTTTTCCGGGTCCTGTACGCGGCTAGACTGGCAAAAAGTCTCACACATGGGGTATCATTGTACTCAGGAGAAGCAGCAGAATGTATTTTGGGGTGTCATTTCACATATACCCATGGCCTGTGTGAGCATTATATCATTTACTGACAACTTTGTGTAAAAAAATAAAAAAAAATTTTTTCCCCGAAACTTGTGGCAAAATATAAACTATTCCATGGACTCACCATACTTCTCAGCCAGTAGCTTGGAGTGTCTACTTTGCAAAATGGGGTCATTTGGGGGGGTTTTGTGCCATCTTGAAATTTCAGGGCCTCTGAAACTGTGACAGGTAGTCAGGGGTAAAATCAGCAATTTACGCCATTAGAAAACCTGAAGATGTGGATTGGTTTTCGGGGGCGCGTACACAGCTAGGCTCCCAAAAAGTCTCACACATGTGGTATCCCTGTACTCAGGAGAAGCAAAAGAATGTATTTTGGGGTGTCATTTCACATATTCCCATGGCATGCATGAGCAATATATCATTTAGTGACAACTTTCTGTAAAAAAACAACAAAAAAAAAAAATAATAATTTTCCCGAAACTTGTGGCAAAATATAAAATACTCCATGGACTCACCATGCCTCTCAGAAAAAAAGCTTTGGGTGTCTACTTTTCAAAAAGGGGTCATTAGGGGGGTGTTTGAACAGTCCCGGCATTTTATGCTCAATCTTATCCACACATCACCCACTCTTCTAACCACTTGAAAACCAAGCCTTTTCTGTGCCTTTTTGTTTACATGAAAAAATATTTTTTTTTTACTAGAAAATTACTTTGAACCCCCAAACATTATATATTTTTTTAAAGCAGAGGCCCTATAGAATAAAATGGTAGATGTTGCAAATTTTTTTGTCACACGGTATTTGCGCACAGATTTTCCAAACGCAATTTTTGCGAAAAAAATAAATTTTTTTTAATTTATTGCACAAATACACTATATAATTCCAATTTTTTTGGTAAAATTTAAAAGATGATCTTATGCCGAGTTCATAGACACCTAACATGACATGCTTTAAAAATTGCACATGCCTGCGCAGCGACAAAAACGTATGTACATTTTTAAAAACCTTTAAAAGTCTCTACAGGTTACCACTTTAGACTTACAGAGGAGGTCTACTGCAAGAATTACTGCACTCGATCTGGCGATTGCGGCGATACCTCACATGCATGCTGCAATTGTGGTTTACATATGACACTAGACCACCGCTTGCGTGCGCCATTGCGCGCAAGCACCGGGGGTAAGGGGGGGGCTCAATTTTTTTTTTTTTCTTTTGCTTTTTTATGTTATTTTGACACCTTTCCTTTAATTTTTTTTTTTTTTAAATCATTTTTATTGTTATCATAGTGAATTTAAATATCCCCTATGATAGCAATCTGTGGTGACAGGTACTCTTTTTTAAAAAAAATTGGGGTCTTTTAGACTCTAGATCTCTCCTCTGACCTTAACGCATCTGACCACACCAAAATTGGTGTGATAAAATACTTTCCCAATTTCCCAATGGCCCTGTTTATTTCTGGCGAAACAGAAGTCATAAAATGCTCGTAGCCTCCGGCATCTTAGGCCATAGAGATGATTGGAGCCATTCTCATCTCCAATTAGCTCTATGGTTAGATAATTGAACCACCGGCTGCACTCTCGGGTTAACCGGTGGGACAGGAGAGCCAGAGAAAAACCATGGAAGGCTGCGGAAGGCGGCAGTGGGGGGGGGGGAGGCCCCTCCCACTGCATGTAAAAGCAGTCTAGCGGCCAATTACCTGCTAGAATTGCTTTTACATGTAAGCCGACCGCTGGCTGTAAAAAACGATACCAAGATGATGCCTAAATCTGCAGGCATCATCCTGGTATAACCACTCAAAGTCCAGCAACGTAGCAGTACATTGCTGGTCCTTGTTTGGCATATAGGTTTTTTTTTTTTTTCATGCAGCCTGTGGGCTGAACGGAAAAAAAGAGAACCTATCAGAAATCAGCACAGGAATAATGCGTAGTATTACTCATCACTAACCGCCCAAACAACCACCCACTGAATTTAATGATGGGTATACACGACACTATCCACGTATACCAAAATAGGATTTTAACTGCAGTGCTGAAATCAGAAAATCACCACAGCTGCTATCAGCAAAGGTATCCATATATGCTGAGCGCAAACGCTGTTTGTGTCAGAATATATAAAATCAATGCGTGGTAGCCGACGAGCACCTGCAAGAGAAACAGGTCACAAAAGAATGAAAAAACAAACAAAGGACATTGAAAAAAGTATAGTAGGAAGGAGTAGAAGGACATATAAAATGACTGACAACAACAGTTTTTGGATCTTCATCATTAACCGCCCAAACAACCACCCACTGAATTTAATGATGGGTATACACGGCGCTATCCACGTATACCAAAATAGGATTTTAACTGCAGTGCTGAAATCAGAAAATCACCACAGCTGCTATCAGCAAAGGTATCCATATATGCTGAGCGCAAACACTGTTTGTGTCAGAATATATAAAATCAATGCGTGGTAGCCGACGAGTACCTGCAAGAGAAACAGGTCACAAAAGAATGAAAAAACAAACAAAGGACATTGAAAAAAGTATAGTAGGAAGGAGTAGAAGGACATATAAAATTACTGACACCACAACAGTTTTTGGATCCTTTTATTTTTCTTTCTAACTGTTCCTTTATTTCTTGATTTGGGAGGGACTGCGATCTTCTGCGATCTTCTCTTCCAGCTTGGGTCTCTCAAAATGTCGATGGACATCCAACATCCTTCGAGACCCTGTGTTTATGTGCCCTACACTGTGTCGTGCTGTACCCTACGCTAATAATCCACTAGTGTATGGTAGCGCTCGAAACATTCCCCGATGCAGAGACCAGGTTGGTCAGGACATTTGGGACAATAATAACGGGTGTCACGCCTAAATCCGCGCCTGCTACAGACACAACATCTTCTTTGGGGCCATCTTTGGGTAGGGGTACTCGGGTGGACATGTGAAAAATGCCTCTCATGCAGCCGGCTCACTGCATCTGGAAGGGGAAGTTGGGCAGGCATGCCTCCTGGGTACAGGTAGGCAAGGATGATCTCTTCCTGGAATTCCCGGAAAGATCCAGTTCGTCCTGACGCCCTGTATAGGACAAAGGCGTTCAGCATAGCCAATTGGTATAGGTAAACAGACACTTTTTTGTACCAGCGTCTGGCTTTACGGGCAACTAAATACGGCGCCAAAAGCTGGTCGTTAAGATCCACCCCTCCCATATTAAGGTTATATTCGTGGACACAGAGGGGTTTCTCCATAACGCCAGTTGCCGTAGGAATTTGGATCGTCGTGTCTGGGTGAAGGGAGGACAGAACATAAACATCCCGTGTATCCTTCCACTTCACCGCAAGCAATTTGTCCGTTTTCAAGCAGGCTCTCGCCCCCCGACTAAGACGGGAATCTACAAGCCGTTGGGGGAAGCCCCGGCGATTAGGTCGCACGGTGCCACATGCGCCAATTTGTAAATCGAGAAGGTGACTAAATAGTGGCACGCTTGTGTAAAAGTTGTCCACGTACAAATGGTACCCCTTTCCGGATAAGGGTGACACCAAGTCCCAAACGATCTTACCGCTGCTCCCTATGTAGTCTGGGCAGTTGGGGGGCTCCACACAGCTATCTTTTCCCTCATAGACCCGGAAACTAACTGTATAGCCTGTGGCCCTGTCACACAATTTATACAGTTTGACCCCGTACTTGGCACGCTTGCTGGGGAGGTACTGTTTCATAGCAAGGCGGCCAGTAAATTTAATCAGGGACTCGTCAACGCAGACAACTTGTTCGGGGGTAAACAAGGCTGCAAACCGCTGATTGAAGTGGTCTATGAGGGGCCGAATTTTGTGGAGCCGATCGTATGCAGGGTCTCCCGGAGGACGACAGATTTCATTGTCGCTGAAATGCATAAATCGCAGAATTTGCTCGTATCTCGTCCTGGACATAGAGGCAGAGTACATGCGCATATGGTGAACTGGGCTAGTGGTCCAATATAGCCGCAATTCACTCTGTTTAGTTATGCCCATGTGGAGGGAAAGGCCCAGAAAGATCTTAAATTCGGAAACCGTTATAGGTTTCTAGCCAAATTGTCTGGCAAGGTGTGAATTTGGGTTGGCGGCGATGAACTGTTGTGCATATAAATTTGATTGATCCACAATAGATCTGTAAAGATCTTCCGTGAAGAACAGCTCAAAAAAGTTCAGGGGCGTAAAACCAGCTGTCTCCACGTGGATTCCAGGTTGGGCGGTGAATGGGGGAAGTACTGGCGCTGTAGTATCAGTGGGTTGCCAATTAGGAAATGCCAGCGCATCAGGTAGGGCACTATGGGCTCTACAGGCCTGTCTTCGAATACGCGGTGGCTGCGGGCCACTACTTGTGCTAGCCACCGCAACAGCTTCAACTGCACTTAGGGGACTCGCCACGTCACCAGGTCTTACTGCAGTGCTGGTTGTACTAGGTCCAGGTTGTACTAGGCCGCTGGCGCTTGCCAGGTCGCCAGAAGGATGAGCGGCACTAGTACCCACACTCTGCTCCATACGAGCACCCTGCGATTCCTGCATCTCAACAACTTCAGAATGGGGTCGGGTACGCCTGGGTCTAACAGGGACCCATCTGTCGTCGGAGCTATCTGTCAGGGAGCCGCTGCCGTCATCAGGTTCATATACTTACACTAATTCGGTCATTGTAGCTTCCCCTTCGCTATCAGATGACTCGGTCAGCATATAACTGATAAGCTCTTCATCCCTGTACGAACGTTTGGTCATTTTGGTAACTAAATTTACTCGTACAGTGATGCGACTCACAGGTAATAAAAGCACCTGGTTGTCGAAGATTATTTCAAGCGCTACAAAAAAAAACTGCTAATGCAAGCAGGGATCAGGCCTGACTCTGCTAACACAGCGGTTTTGTGTCTTGTGTTTTTTTGCAAGTGACAGTAATCTATTGATTACTACACTTGCCTGGGTGAAAGGGTTAAACGCAGGTGCTGGCCGGAATCAGTACTGATCATGCAAACACCGCGTTTTGGGAACCCTAAACTATGGGGGCGCTAGTATAGTTCTGATCAGATCAGATATTGATCTGTTCAAACACTATACTAGAAATGGAAGTGTAGGTGCGTGCGTGCGTGCGTGTGTGGAATCAAGGGGTTACTTCTAAACTATGCGCCGGGGATCTGGGGGGGGGGTGGCGGGGACCCTAAACCTCCTTTGGGAAAGAAACTAGCTAGCTAGCGCAACCTCAAGTCACAATGACACCAATACAAAATACAGTAAAAACAGTATATTATGTGTGTATAAGTGCTAATGTGACAGAGGGTGTAGGGGTTAACGGGATGTGATCAGGGGGGGATCAGGGGTTTAAATCTTTATTGGAAGGGACTGGCGGGTATCCTAAGGATAAAAGGAACGGTGGCAAGCGCTAAACCTGGTCACAAGTCACAGTTATACGGGTATATAGAAAATGCTATATACTGTATACAATGTGCGTTGTGGCATGGGGTGTAGGGGTGATCAGGAGGGGATCAGGGGATTAAATCTTTATTGGGCGGTTGGCGGGGACCCTAAACCTCCTTGGGACACAAACTTAGTCGCCTGCGCTAATTCTGATCACAATGACACTAATACAAATATACAAAAACACAGTATATTACGTTTGTATTAGTGCTGATGTGACAGAGGGTGTAGGGGTTAACTAGCGGTGATCAGGGGGGATCAGGGGCTTAAATCTTTATTAGGGGGGGGGTGGCGGGTAATTCAAGTGGAAAAAGGGGGGTCGCAAGCGCTAGACCTGACCACAAATCACACTTATACGGGTATATAGCAAAATGCTATATACTGTATACGGTGTGTGTTATGGCAGGGGGTGTAGGGGTGATCAGGGGGGGGTCAGGGGCTTAAATCTTTATTGGGCGGGTGGCGGGGACCCTAAACCTTCTTGGGACAGAAACTTAGTCGCCTGCGCTAATTCTGATCACAATGACACTAATACAAAAATACAATAACACCGTATATTGCGTTTGTATTAGTGCTGATGTGACAGAGGGTGTAGGGGTTAATGGCGGTGATCAGGGGGGGGTCAGGGGAGATCAGTGGGTTAAATCTTTATTAGGGGGGGGTGGGGGGTAATTTGAGTGGAAAAGGGGGGGGGTCGCAAGTGCTACACCTGTTCACAAATCACACTTATACAGGTATATAGGTAACTGCTATATGCTGTATATAGTGTGTGTTGTTTCAGGTGCTGTAGGGGTTAATTGGGGGGGCGATCGGGGGTGAAATGTGCCTATCTACCTGTGTGTGGGTGTGCTTGGTGCAATACTCACAGTAAGATGTGCTCTCCTCTCACGCTGGATCCAAAAAGACCGTTGTGGGGGGAGGGCACATCTCCTCTAAGCCTGTGTTTACATTTCACAGGCTTAGAGGATGATCTGATTGGGCAGGACCGATCAACAGGTCCAGACCAAAAATGATTGGCCTGGACCTGATGACTGATCGGTTCTGAACCCAATCGAGTCATCGGCGGCGGCGGGGACGCGCGGGAGCGCGCACAGGGCCGGCAAATAGTGCTGACGTAGGCCTACGTCAGTTTGCCTGGCCGGGGCTGAGTGCCGACGTAGATCGTCGTGCGCCGGTCGTAAAGTGGTTAAACAGCATTCATTATGCTGCTAACATTAGTAAATAGATAGGGAGGTAAATCATGTGTAAAAAAAATTTGTACCAAAAAATTGGTACAAAAATTGTTGTTTTTTTTTTTTTTACTTTTCTTCAGTTTCTTCCTGGTTTCTGGCCTAGTCCAAATGAGGTAATACATCCCAGGAGACTTTAAGGGGTTTTTCTTTTCAGCTGGAGGAGGAGATTTCTCATATATGAGCTAAGGGCACACAAGGGTGTCATTTCTGAGCTGGCATCTCAGCCCAGAAAGTGGATGCTGACCAGGATAGTGACTTAACAAAGATGGCACTGTCCTTCTGGAGAGAAAAGCAGATGAAGCCATTGTCAGAAGTACTGTGATCTCTGTATTAGGTAATAAACATCCTGTCGTGTATTACGTACACATTACTTTGCATACATTGAATCGGATACCCTACACACAACAGACATAGCAAAGTAGCTTTTGCAAAAAATATATTAATGTGAAAAAACCTTCCCACGCACCCTTTGTGTTACACTGTTTTCAGATATTTATTTATGCACGTTATTGAAGGAGAGTGCTGCACTTTTTTTGTGACTAAAGTAGCTCTTGCGCCTTTATTCTGCGGTCGTCCCCGGGCATCTGTTAGCCACCTGTTGGGGTGCCATAAACCAATTCCCAGCCAAGGACATTCCTGTATGTCCTTGGGTTTTATTGGTTATATCGGGATGATACCGGCACCTACCTCTTCATCCAGTGATTCTCTTTCTTGCAGAAATGATCCGAGTGGCTAATTAGCCACTTGATCACTTCTGCGGGTGGCGGAAGGGGGTCCCACCCCCAGGGGCATGGCTAGGTGTCATTGCTTTGGTATCATAATGGGTTCATAGAACATTTTATGGTGGGGCATTTAGCAGGGGTGAGGGGGGGCATTGGGTGGAGCTTGGGCGGGACTTACTTTAAAATGTGGGAGGGGGTTATCACATTTACCTTCGGGCTGAAGCCCCTGGTCTTTTTCTCACCTAGCAACGCCCCTGCTGTTCACATATATGAAGTGCAAATTTCATCCGGTTCAAAAATGGGTCCTGTGTGAGTTTAGTGCGGTGCGAATTTCAGCTCCATAGACTTCTATGGGACCATTTTGAATTCCCAGTCCAGTGTTCACTGCAGTTTATTATTTTTTTTTGCCTAGATTGTATAGAGATTAAAATCGCAGATGTGACAACTCCTCTCACAAATTTGCACTAAATTTGCATGGAAAATCACATGCTAAGCAGAATTTGCATTGCAATGTAAAAAAAAAAAAAAATCGCAATGCAAATTCGCACCGTGTACTGCTTTAAATTTGCATTCAATTCGCACTGCATCAGTGTGAACCGGGGCTTAGGGCTTCTTTACACCAGATGCAGTCAGGTGCGTTTTTAAATGCAGCACAAACGCAGATTTAAAAAATTGATCTATTCCCAATAAGCGGTGGTTACACCATTTTAGTGTTTTCATGTTTCTTAAAAAAAAATTAAACAAATAAAAAGTATAGCATGCTTCATTTTTCTGCATTAAAACGCACTGCAAACACGCATAAATGCACATTAACATATCAAAAAAGCCCACAAGCACTACAAATGCATGTAAATGCATGTTAACATATAAAAAATGCACATGAACGCATGTATATGCACCGAAAATGCATGTGAATACACATCAACATCTAAAAAATGCCCATAAATGCAAGCAAACACATGTAAAAAAAATAAAAAATAACTTTAAAAATGCATTGCGAATGCATTTAAACGCACTGAAAAAACACTAAAATGCATGTAAATGCAGATGCAGAATTGCACAGAGAACATAGAGATTGTGGTATAAACAAGCCCTAAGTCAAGAAACAGAAAAAAAAAATAACAGTCCTGCTCTAAGCCCCGCCCACCACACATGATCACATGACTCACTCTATAAATTCTAGTGCACTGCAGGCAGAGCTTCAGATAACACGAGGCGGTTGAGGAGTGTGGATGTGTTTATCTTTCTCTCTGACAAGACAAGTCACAATGGCAAATTCATTACTATTATTTCTTGTTGTGTTGGCCATGCCAATTGCAATGACCACCGGATTTCCGATTCCATCAAGAGGTAATTATCACACATTATTATATTTGTAGTTTTCTTAGGAAAAGGGAGCCCCATTATACACATTGTACTCAGTTCACATCACTTTAATATAAGGATCTTTGCTTTAGCCATGTCAGGTGACAGTTATTTTTAACTCTTCCAGGATTCAGTTGAAAATAACTGTCACTTTGTAAAACATCAACCTTCCCCCGATGTATCAAAAACACACACATGAATGCATGTAAATTAGGGCTGCAACTAACGATTATTTTCATAATCGATTAGTTGGCCAATTATTTTTTTGAAAAATTGCATAATAACCTTAAAAAAAAGTGTGGTGTATAATTTAGTTAATATTTAAACTTAAAGTAAAAGGCAATTTATTCTTAAATATCTATATGAAGTGGTAAATATATTTATATTTTATAAATGGTTATATAAATAATATATATATATAATTATATATATAATTATATATATTATATCAGGCCTCGACAAAACCCGGGCGCCAGGTCGCATTTGCGACTAGAATTAGCGACCTGGGGTGCCCTGCAGAAGGTGTCCTGTCATTTCTGCACGGACTTCCGCGCACGGAGTGCACGGACTTCCGGGCCGTCCGAAAATTGAGGCCCCGGCTTTTCGGCCTACTTGAGATGAGAGGCTTCCAATGGGGAACTGGCGCCCTCTTGTGGTGGCCGGGAGTAATGACTGTTGTAATTACTGTTTTCACTGCCTGATTGTTCACAATGCATTACCATCTCCCTGTCCAGTTAGTTACCTTTGACAGGGAGTGTGGTTATTTATTATTAATTTAATTTATTTTTTTAAATGTAAAAACTAAATATTTTTTTCTTTTTAATTATTAAAAAAAATTAAAAAAACATTTTTTTTCCTATTATTAAAAAAAATAAATATATATATATATATATATATAATCTTTTTTTTTTTTTTTTCCTCATCGCCATGCCACAGCCGAAGGCCCCTTTCACCCGGGCTGTCTGATCAGGTCCGCCTGTCAGTTTTTCAGGCAGACCTGATCGGACCCTTCATTCTCCTCTATGGAGCAGTAATCTGCCGCCATCTGATCCTATCCTCCAAAAGCAGACGGATGGTGGTTCTATTTTCTATCCATCCCGTGGATCGGATCAGATGGCATCGGATGGAAAGAGACAGACAGTCTGTTTTCATCCAATTGCGCTAGAGGAGAGTGGGGTTCTAGTCGTATTTATGTGTAAATTTAGTATCCGTTTTATTAAATAAAGCTTGGTTGTTAGTTTAAAAAAAAAAAAAACTGGCTCCTAACTTTTTTAGCTGGCTCCTAGATTTCAGGAAAATTTGTCAAGCCCTGTATTATATAATAAATATATATTATATACGATATAATATAATAATTATATTATAATATTATAATATAATAATATAAAATATATATTTATATTTTATAAATGGTTATTGAACCAGCTATATGGTTAGGATATACACAGGAATGCATGTAAATTAGGGCTGCAACTAACGATTATTTTCATAATTGATTAGTTGGCCGATTATTGTTTTGAATAATCGGATAATAACCTAATAACCTTTAAAAAAGTGTGGTGTATAATTTAGTTAATATGTAAATTTAAAGAAAAAGGCAATTTATTCTTAAATATCTATATGAAGTGGTAAAATATAAATAACCAGCTATATGGTTAGGGAGGAAAATCTCTATTTCACTCTGAGAATATCAGACAGAGGAGATATACTGTATATACTATTAGAGGGTGAATCTGGTAAATATCATCAGACTCCGAGATCAAATTTTTTATTTAAAGAAAAAAAAAAATAAGGGACTGTTTTTTGCCGATTTTCAGACAGAACTGTAATATATGATATATGACAGACTCCCTTGTCATAGGCAGGTGACTTGATAAAAGCTCCCTGCGCCTGCTGTCAGTTATGTTGGCCATACAAAAATAATGTCTTCCTTCAAAAATATTTCATTTTAAAAACATTTGTTCGATTTTCTAATCGTTAGTGCGGTCAAATCGACGTTCGTTGTCGGCCACAGTGATGGGAAAATTCTAAAGGGCAGAACGGAAATCTTTTTGGTGAAAGAATTATCAGACAGTGTATGTGGTTTTCATTCAGAAATTACATTCATTTTAAAACTGAATTGTAAAAGGAAGTCAAATTTTCAAACAACATTCTTTCATTCAGCGAATGTACAAAGATTTTTCCTATGAATATTCCCATTCGACAATCGATACGTGTATGGCCAGCATAATGCTTGGTTCACACCTATGCAGTTTGCTTTTGATTTGTTTCTGCAGTGATTTTTGCTGTGCGTTTTGCACACGTGATTTTGCTGCGATTTGTGTTTTGCATTTTTTATGCTTTTTTTTGGCCAATTTGTTGATGGGCAGATTAAAAAATGCAAATCGCAGCAAAAACGCACTACATGCTTTTCTGCAGCATCTGCATTGAAGTCTTTGGAACCAGAAAGGCAAAAAAAGCACCGTTTTGCATTAAAAGAAAAATCCTTGACCCTTTCCAAATACGCAGTGGCTGAAATGAGCATAGATGTGAACGTGTCCCATAGGAAACCATGTTAAATCAACTGTAGTGTGTTTCTCCAAAAAGCAACAAAAAACGCTAAGGTGTGAACCAGGCCTAAGACGTTTAGTAGCAGCAGCATAAATATTTTTGTATCACCTGTAATAATGGGGTTAAAAAAAT
The DNA here is from genome assembly GCF_965119305.1 of Pelophylax lessonae. NCBI lineage: Eukaryota > Metazoa > Chordata > Amphibia > Anura > Ranidae > Pelophylax > Pelophylax lessonae. The sequence goes on from NC_138775.1 coordinate 163,650,270, forward strand.
AAAATTAGCCCTAGTACAAAAAGAACAGATAATTGCTACTATAAGGAGTTCATTTATACTGTGAAATAGTGAAAGTAATAATATATATTACTTGTATTTTTTATATATATATATATATATATATATATACACACAGTGCCTTGCGAAAGTATTCGGCCCCCTTGAACTTTGCGACCTTTTGGCACATTTCAGGCTTCAAACATAAAAATATAAAACTGTAATTTTTTGTGAAGAATCAACAAGTGGGACACAATCATGAAGTGGAACGAAATTTATTGGATCAAGAAACAAGGTGCATATCAACAAAGTTAATCTACACAGGCAGCGCTAATAAACAGTAAAAACACAGCTCTAAAATACAACTCTGCATTAGCAAAGCTCTCGCTATAAACAAAAGTGCAAGATGACAGAGTCCAAATATGTGTCAAAAGTCCATCACCAGCTACGTTTCCAATGGGGTCATGGGGAGGAGACCACACACCATATATGTGACAGTTGATGACCCTATGCCTCCACCTCACCACGTGCAAAATCCCCAAGGTTGTGCTCTTACCAGATATCTCTGTATATCAAGCCTGTAGTTAGTGATGTTTCTCCAATGAAACGGCACCAGACTCAGCATTCAATCGCACTTATTCCCAGCTGTAGTCTCCTCAAACCAATCATGTGTGTGAGAGAGCAAAAAGATGCACATAGGGCAGTACCGTTTGATAAAATATGCACCTTTATTGATAAAAACCCTCTCCCATTACACTCACATAGGTAGAATAAAAAACAGCGTATCGTTGTCAAATGTTGGCAATACAGTTACCGTCCAACCGCTTCTCGGTCTCCCGCCCGCTATGCAGCGTCCCGGAAGTGGCCGTTCCTCGTGGTGAACCGGCGTCCTGTTGCCTGGGTGACCGCACAAGTCACCGCCCTAGAGCGTCATCATGCTGTATCACCGTATAGAGTGACGCAACATCAGCTGTCACTAAATATATGTCTCCTGTGTTTAATCCCTCTAAAGATCTCAAAGATATCAGGAAATCTTTAGTGTCTCTCAAATACGACTTAGTGCGGACTACCGAGTCCTGAAGAAAATGATCAAGGTATTCGCCCGCTCTCGCGGTCACGGAGTTGATACTGTTAACTATTGGTCGGGGTGGTGGGTTGTTCACGTCCTTGTGTATTTTCGGGAGCGTGTAGATAGTTGGTACCCGGCTGTAACTCGGCACCAAGTATCGTTTCTCCTTTTTTGTTAATACCCTAATATCATACCCGTATGTGACCAATTCACTCAGTTCCCTCCTTGATGACCTGGTTGGGTCACCGGTGAGCCGCTGATAGGTATCAGTGTCCGCCAGCATCTCCATAAGTTGGTTGTGGTAGTACTCTTTCTGCATAATCACTACCCCTCCACCTTTGTCGGCTGGGCGTATGATGACATTTTTTCGTTTCTCCAGAGACTCCAATCCTTCCTGAATGTGTCTGGGGTTAACATTCCTTTTTTGCTCAATCTTGGCCAAATCTCTAATAACCAGTCTCTTGAAAACATCTACACAGTGGTTAGAAGGTTGTGCAGGGTTAAAAAGAGATTTATTTTTTAGCCCACTATCAATACCTATTGAGTATGTGGGTTTACTTATTTGTTTAGATCTGCTATCGTTCAGATAATATCTCTTTAAATTAATTTTTCGGATAAATTTGTGTATATCCATGTATACCCCAAATTTCCCAATAGGTCTCTTTGCTGCACACTTAAGGCCTGCATTTAGAATATTGGTTTCTTTGTTATTCAGAGTGATGCCGGCAAGGTTGTAGATACCATTTAGTCCACCACCCTCTTTCTTTTGTGGGTCCTCCTCCCTGCTCTGCATCCTCTGTACTGGCCCCTGTCCAAAAGTCCCCTGGGTTCTGATATTCCCTCCACTGGGGACCGGGGTTTCCAGTCTCTGAGTGGGCGGGATATGGCTGGCGTGGGTCGGCATTGTTGTTCCTCCCCCCTCTGCCGCCTCTCCGACGTCCCCGGCCCCTGCCGCCCCTCCATAAAAAAGGACGCGGGGGAGCCAGAGCCCATGACTCATTATGGTGTACAAGTGGTCCAAATCTATTTTGGATTGGTACCCCATATCCACTATTGCGCTCATAAGAGTCAGTATGCGGTACCTGAGTCATCTGATTACCGTTCCCTTTATTGGGGTGTTGGTACACCTGCTGGGCCGCAGGTCTTACTGGTTTATTTACCATATATTGAGGCCCACTATTATTGGATATTTCAAACTTTTTTAACAAATAAAAAACTGAAAAATTGGGCGTGCAAAATTATTCAGCCCCCTTAAGTTAATAATTTGTAGCGCCACCTTTTGCTGCGATTACAGCTGTAAGGGGCTTGGGGTATGTCTCTATCAGTTTTGCACATCGAGAGACTGACATTTTTGCCCATTCCTCCTTGCAAAACAGCTCGAGCTCAGTGAGGTTGGATGGAGAGCGTTTGTGAACAGCAGTTTTCAGTTCTTTCCACAGATTCTCGATTGGATTCAGGTCTGGACTTTGACTTGGCCATTCTAACACCTGGATATGTTTATTTGTGAACCATTCCATTGTAGATTTTGGATTGTGTTTTGGATCATTGTCTTGTTGGAAGACAAATCTCCATCCTAGTCTCAGGTCTTTTGCAGACTCCATCAGGTTTTCTTCCAGAATGGTCCTGTATTTGGCTCCATCCATCTTCCCATCAATTTTAACCATCTTCCCTGTCCCTGCTGAAGAAAAGCAGGCCCAAACCATGATGCTGCCACCACCATGTTTGACAGTGGGGATGGTGTGTTCAGGGTGATGAGCTGTGTTGCTTTTACGCCAAACAAAGTTTTGCATTGTTGCCAAAAAGTTTGATTTTGGTTTCATCTGATCAGAGCACCTTCTTCCACATGTTTGGTGTGTCTCCCAGGTGGCTTGTGGCAAACTTTAAACAACACTTTTTATGGATATCTTTAAGAAATGGCTTTCTTCTTGCCACTCTTCCATAAAGGCAAGATTTGTGCAGTATACGACTGATTGTTGTCCTATGGACAGAGTCTCCCACCTCAGCTGTAGATCTCTGCAGTTCATCCAGAGTGATCATGGGCCTCTTGGCGTGCAAGCGACGAACCGCACATTGACCCGGCGACCAGGCCCCTCCTTCTCTGCAAAAAACAGCGCCGATTGACTTGAGGCGCCAGACAGAAATACATGTAACTGGCAGTGGCATACTTACTGTGTGCTACTGCCAGTGGTGTCACTAGGGTTGGTGTCACCTGGTGCAGTAAACCATGGTATCGCTCCCCCCCCAAAAAATTATTTTCCTGTTTTCTGAAAGTGCGCCAAAGATGCAGCATGCAAGACTTTTGGTGCGCTTTCAGAAAATGCAGAAAAAAAATCTATAGGACTGCAGTAATAACTGCAAGTAAAATGTAGGAAGACCCCCTTTACATTACACAGCCCCGTACCCCTGGACCCCTTTACATTACACAGCCCCCCCATTGGAACCCTTTACATTACACAGCCCCCTTACCCCTGGACCCCTTTACATTACACAGCCCCTCCCATTGGAACCCTTTACATTACACAGCCCCCCATTGGAACCCTTTACATTACACAGCCCCCGTACCCCTGGACCCCTTTACATTACACAGCCCCCCCATTGGAACTCTTTACATTACACAGCCCCCCCCCCCATTGGAACCCTTTACTGTACATTACACAGCCCACACCCCCCTCACTGAAATCTTTATGTTACACAGCTCCCGCCCCCCATAGAACCTTTTCCATTATACAGCCCCTGTCCCCCAATAGAACCCCTTACATTACACAGCCCCCATCCCCCATGGAACCCTTCACATTACACAGCCCCTGCCCCCCAAAAGAACCCCTTACATTACACAGCCCCCACCCCCCCATAGAACCCTTTACATTACACAGTTTCCGCACCCCCCCAATAGAATCCTTTACATGACATAGCCCTCGCCCCCCTCAATAGAACCCTTTACATTATACAGCTCCCCAATAGAACCCCTTAACAATACAAAGCCCCCGCCAATAGAACCCCTTTACAATACAAACCCCCCCAATAGAACCCCTCTACAATGCAAACCCCCCCAATAGAACCCCTTTACATAAAAACACCCCCAATAGTACCCCTTTACAATGCAGACCCCCCAATAGAACCCCTTTACAATACAAACCCCCCAATAGTACCCCTTTACAATACAAACCCCCCAATAGTACCCCTTTACAATACAAACCCCCCCCAATAGAACCCTTTACAATACAAACCCCCCCCCATAGAACCCCTCTAAAATGCAGACCCCCCCCCCAATAGAACCACTTTACAATACAAGCCCCCCAATAGAACCCCTGTACAATGCAGACAACTCCCCCCTCCAATAAAACCCCTTTACAATGCAGACCCCCCCCCCCCAATAAAACCCCTCTACAATGCAGACAACCCCCCCCCAATAAAACCCCTCTACAATGCAGACCCCCCCCCAAAAAAACCCCTCTACAATGCAGACCCCCCAATAAAACCCCTCTACAATGCAGACACCCCCCCAATAAAACCCCTTTACATTGCAGACCCCCCCCCCCAATAAAACCCCTCTACAATGCAGGTCCCCCCCCAATAAAACCCCCTCTACAATGCAGACCCTCCCCCAATAAAACCCCTCTACAATGCAGACCCCCCCCCCCAATAAAACCCCTCTACAATGCAGACACCCCCCCCCCCCCAATAAAACCCCTTTACAATGCAGACAACCCTTTCCAATAAAACCTCTCTACAATGCAGACCCCCTCCCCCCCAATAGAACGACTGTCTTTACAATACAATTGTTCCCCGCCCCCCTACCTTATTAGGAGAGCAGAGAGGGAGGAACTGTTCAAAGCAGAGAATGGGAGAGAGGCTCACGAGCCCTGCATACACAGCGGTCAGCGGGAAATGCCGAAGTTTACAGTGCTAGTTAATGAGCCGGTGATTGGTTGCTAGGCGGTCCTAGCAACCAATCGCCTTCTCATTATCTAGCAGAGTTAACTTTGGCATTTCCCGCTGTGTATGCAGGGCTCGTGAGCGAAGTGAGTCTCTTTCCCATTCTCTGCTATACAGTTTCTCCTCCTCTGCGCTCCTGTGTCAGCGAGCGGCGGAGGCAGTCCGGCGGCTGGCCACGGGTATCACCCTGGTGCTCGCTGACACCCCCCTAATGTGTGGCACCCGGGGCGGACCACCCCCTTGCCCCCCCTATTGGTACGCCACTGCACAGGTGGATTCTATTTATCATCATTAGTCATTTAGGTCAACATTGGATCATTCAGAGATCCTCACTGAACTTCTGGAGAGAGTTTGCTGCACTGAAAGTAAAGGGGCTGAATAATTTTGCAGTTTTTTATTTGTTAACAAAGTTTGAAATATCCAATAAATTTCGTTCCACTTCATGATTGTGTCCCACTTGTTGTTGATTCTTCACAAAAAAATACAGTTTTATATCTTTATGTTTGAAGCCTGAAATGTGGCAAAAGGTCGCAAAGTTCAAGGGGGCCGAATACTTTCGCAAGGCACTGTATATAGCAATAAATACACCAAGAAGTAGGATATATGGGCATTTTATCTAGGAGTCAGACATGAAGCCATATGAAGGGTTTTGCACAGAGCAGCCCTGATTCTCCTCTTCTGGGGTCCCCCACCAACACTTCTGACTCCTCCTACCTTCAGAATGCCCCAATAGCAAGCTGCAAATATAGTATAGCATGCCCCTATAGCAAGGTAAAAAAAACTTTTGCCTTTAGAACCACTCACTACCAGCCCAGGACTACATGTCCCATGAGGCATTGCTCCTCACACATTCACAAGTTCTCAAGCATTTACAGCTCAGTACACCATCCATACATACATGTATGTGTGCTGCACTGTGTCTTCTGAAAGTATGGACGGTGTACTGAGCTGTATGTGTGCTGCACTGTATTTCCTGATAGGTAAACAAATGATGCATTCTGTATACAGGCCAACTATTCAGCTGACCAACTTATCATTTATGAAAATAGTTGACAACTATTTTCATAATCGATTAGTGGTCGAATAATCGATTATTTGTTTCAGCCCTAATGTAAATGTACCGCAAACGCATGTGAATCCACGTCAACATATCAAAAACGCACAAAATTGCAAGCAAATGCATGTAAACAAAACATAGAACACAATCTAAAAAAATCAAAATAATAATAATAATATTTCCAAAAAAAGCATTGCAAATGCATTTAAACACACTGTAAACACACTAAAATGCATGTAAATGCAGATGCAGAAATGCACAGAGAACATAGAGATTGTGGTATAAACAAGCCCTAAACCAAGAAACAAACAGAAAAAAAAAACAGTCCTGCTCTAAGCCCCGCCCACCACACATGATCACATGACTCACTCTATAAATTCTAGTGCACTGCAGGCAGAGCTTCAGATAACACGAGGCGGTTGAGGAGTGTGGATGTGTTTATCTTTCTCTCTGACAAGACAAGTCACAATGGCAAATTCATTACTATTATTTCTTGTTGTGTTGGCCATGCCAATTGCAATGACCACCGGATTTCCGATTCCATCAAGAGGTAATTATCACACATTATTATATTTGTAGTTTTCTTAGGAAAAGGGAGCCCCATTATACACATTGTACTCAGTTCACATCACTTTAATGGAAGGATCTTTGCTTTAGCCATGTCAGGTGACAGTTATTTTTAACTCTTTCAGGATTCAGTTGAAAATAACTGTCACTTTGTAAAACATCAACCTTCCCCCGATGTATCAAAAACACACACAGGAATGCATGTAAATTAGGGCTGCAACTAACGATTATTTTTCATAATTGATTAGTTGGCCGATTATTGTTTTGAATAATCGGATAATAACTTTTAAAAAAGTGTGGTGTATAATTTAGTTAATATGTAAATTTAAAGAAAAAGGCAATTTATTCTTAAATATCTATATGAAGTGGTAAATATAAATAACCAGCTATATGGTTAGGGAGCAAAATCTCTATTTCACTCTGAGAATATCAGACAGAGGAGATATACTGTATATACTATTAGAGGGTGAATCTGGTAAATATCATCAGACTCCGAGATCAAATTTTTTATTTAAAAAAAAAGGGACTGTTTTTTTGCAGATTTTCAGACAGAACTGTAATATATGATGTATGACAGACTCCCTTGTCATAGGCAGGTGACTTGATAAAAGCTCCCTGCGCCTGTTGTCAGTTATGTTGGCCATACAAAAATAAGTACAAAAGGGGTAATGGGCTGGTTTCTTCCAGAGCACTCCTCCATCCCGAAATATGTATCAAAACAAGAAAAATGGCCCGTGGGACTTTATATGAGGTGCGTGCTCAGTGGCTAATAATATAGACATACACAGTATATGAGTAAAAACAACATAGCATTTTATTGCATTATAAACAAACATGGCAATATATGCTCAAATACACATGATATAGCTCAAAGGCTCAAATATGAATGGCATATGACATGATTGATATATTCACAAGTTTTAGTATGCATCTTGGTGTATCCTCTTGATGAAAAATACCATAATGGATAATATGAGATATTGGAATGTACATTGTAGTCTGACGCGTTTCGGGAGCAACATCTCCCTTCCTCAGAGACCAATGCGTTCAAAGTATCTCTATAAAAAATATAATATATTAAAGTCTGCAGTAGGGATGGAGTTTGAATAAAAAGAATTCAATCAAAAATGGGAGCTCAAGGGAGTACTGTATACTCACCAATCAACGGAGCTCGAATAGCAAGGATGTACTCTTTTATGGCAGCGGTGCGTCTCGTCTAACCCGGGAGCTGAAGGGTCCCAATATGGCAGCAGCCAGAGAGGAGGGGGGGGGGGATGTTTTCTGGCAGGCAAGTGTATGTGTGATGGGGGGCCTTCCATACCTGATGTTAATATACGAAGTAACAAAGTGATCAAGATGTAGCGTGTAGGCTACCAATATTCAAAACATGTATGATATTAATGGGGTGGGAAGGGCTAATGTGATGGATGTGTGAGGGGGGGGAAGTGTCAAGTGGGGATAAGGAAAGTGTGGGAGAGGATAAAAGATAAGAAAGGGGGGGAGGGGGGGAAAGGGGAAGGGAGGGGAGAGAGAGGGAAGGGTGGGGAAAGGGAAGGAAGGAAGGAGGGGGGAAAAAGAAAAGGAGGAAGGGGGAAGAGGAGGAAGAGAGGGGAAGGGAAAAGGCGGAAGAGGGGAGGATGGAATGGGGAAAGGGGGAAAGGGAAGGGGGGAGGGAAAGGGGGGATGGGGAGGAGGGGAAGAGAAGAGGAGGGAGGAGGGGAAAGAGGGGGGAGGGAGGGGGTGGGGGGGAAGGAGAGGGGGAAAATGGAAAGAGGGAAAGACCAAAGCCAAAAGGTGATGACAAGGGATGGAGTGGTGATGTGTGATGGCAGGGGTAAGGTGATGTGAGAAATGTGGGTGGATGAAAAGTCAAAGTGGAGTGCTAAGCTGTGAGGAGTGGGTGGCGGAGAAAGTGAGACCGTGAGAGGAATGATGGGTAGCTCACCTGTAAGGTATCTCCAAGGCTGGCAGCAAAAGAGGGACCCTAACGCCATGTCACGGGTAAATGCCGATCTAACAGAGCCTAAGCAACTGTGATCGCGTGTGTGAGAGGAACGCTGAGATGCAGACCTCTCCGTCCCGCAGATATGACGGCACGCAACAGCGTGGGCACGTCAGTAGGGATACCAACGTGCGGCGCTGGAGGTGCGGCATGACGCCGATGTAAGGGTGGACCCATTCCTCCCAATAAGGGGGAGGGGCGGGGACAGCAAGGGAGGCGGAGCCTCACTCTTTATACATCGCAGCTCCCGGGTTATAGGCAAAGGCACCACCCGGTACAAGGAGCCAGTGTGTAAAAAACTAATAAAACCACATTGAGAATATAAAAAAGGGGAATAGGACTCTAAAGTAGTGAGATGTTGCCTACTAATAGCAGAAAAAAACAAAGATTGTATATATATATATATATATATATCTTATGATGACAATATGAATAAAATAACAAAAATAAAAATACAGAGGGGGGGGGGGTCACCAAGATTGCATTAATAGCCGGGAGGAAACCAGAACATTGATGGGGAAAAGGCGGGAGAGGGGAGGATGGAATGGGGAAAGGGGGAAAGGGAAGGGGGAGGGAAAGGGGGGGCCTGGGGGGGATGGGGAGGAGGGGAAGGGAAGAGGGGAAAAGAGGGGGGAGGAGGGGAAAGAGGGGGGAGGGGGGGGGGTGGGGGGGAAGGAGAGGGGGAAAATGGAAAGAGGGAAAGACCAAGAGCCTTTGAGCTATATCATGTGTATTTGAGCATATATTGCCATGTTTGTTTATAATGCAATAAAATGCTATGTTGTTTTTACTCATATACTGTGTATGTCTATATTATTAGCCACTGAGCACGCACCTCATATAAAGTCCCAAGGGCCATTTTTCTTGTTTTGAGCCATACAAAAATAATGTCTTCCTTCAAAAAAATGTAATTTTAAAAAAATGTGTTCGGTTTTCTAATCGTTAGTGCGGTCAAATCGACGTTCGTTGTCGGCCACAGTGATGGGAAAATTCTAAAGAGCAGAAAAATAATGTCTTCCTTCAAAAAAATGTAATTTTAAAAAAATGTGTTCGGTTTTCTAATCGTTAGTGCGGTCAAATCGACGTTCGTTGTCGGCCACAGTGATGGGAAAATTCTAAAGAGCAGAAAAGAAAACGTTTTGTTGAAAGAATTATCAGACAGTGTATGTGGTTTTCATTCAGAAATTACATTCATTTTAAAACTGAATGGTAAAAGGAAGTCAAATTTTCAAACAACATTCTTTCATTCAACGAATGTACAAAGATTTTTCCTATGAATATTCCCATTCGACAATCGATACGTGTATGGCCAGCATAACGCTCGGTTCACACCTATGCAGTTTGCTTTTGATTTGTTTCTGCAGTGCATTTTGCTGTGCATTTTGCGCACGCGATTTTGCTGCGATTTGTGTTTTGCATTTTTTATGCTTTTTTTATGCCCAATTTGTTGATGGGCAGATTAAAAAATGCAAATCACAGCAAAAACGCACTACATGCTTTTCTGCAGCATCTGCATTGAAGTCTATTGAACCAGAAAGGCAAAAAACTAAAATTAGCTCTTTATAGTACAAAAATAACATATAATAGCTACTATAAAGGGTTCATTTATAATGTGAAAACAGTGAAAGTAAGTGTGTGTGTGTGTGTGTATATATATATATATATATATATATATATATATATATATATATATATATATATACACCACGAAGTAGGATATATGGGCATTTTATCAAGGAGTCAGACATGAAGCTATATGAAGGGTTTTGCACAGAGCAGCCCTGATTCTCCTCTTCTGGGGTCCCCCACCAACACTTCTGACTCCTCCTACCTTCAGAATGCCCCAATAGCAAGCTGCAAATATAGTATAGCGTGCCCCTATAGCAGTGGCGGCTGGTGCGTTGAGGGCGCAGGGGTCCGGCCCCCTTATCTACATGCGGGGCGCCGGACGCATGGAGTTCAATGGGGTTTTTTTTTTCTGAATCACCTGATTAGAGCCAGAGGCTCCAATAGGCTTCAGAAAAGGGTGGACCCGGGGCGCAGAGTAGTGCGCCCGGAGCCCAGCCATTGTGTGACAATAGCGAATGAAAATTCGCTATTGTCACAGGGATCCTCCTCCTGGCCAATCAGGAAGCGGTCTGATTGGCCGAAAGGCAAACCCATGCCATTGGCCGAGGAGGGGGCGGGAGGACTCGAGGAGAAGCCGCCGCTGCAGGTAAGTGAACTGGTCTCGGGGGGGCACGGCACACTGGTCTCTCCGCATTGAAGGGGGAACGGCACGCTGGTCTCTCGGCATTGAAGGGGGCATGGCACGATGGTCTCTCTGCATTGAAAGGGGGCATGGCACGATGGTCTCTCTGCATTGAAGGGGGCACGGCACGCTGGTCTCTCTGCATTGAAGGGGGCACGCTGGTCACTCTGCATTGAAAGAGGCACACTATACCTCGATTACTGAAGGCCCCTTTCACACTTTTGTGGCCTCAAAGTCACACAATTTTTTGCAGCGTTTTTTGCCGCAAAGCAATGCCTATTACATTTTTCTGTTTGCGCCCCCCCAAAAAATAATTTTGAGCACCAGCCGTCACTGTCCTATAGCAAGGTAAAAACAACTTTTGCCTTTAGAACCACTCACTTCCAGCCCAGGACTACATGTCCCATGAGGCATTGCTCCTCACACATTCATAAGCTCTCAGGCATTTACAGCTCAGTACACCATCCATACATACATGTATGTGTGCTGCACTGTGTCTTCTGAAAGTATGGACGGTGTACTGAGCTGTATGTGTGCTGCACTGTATTTCCTGATAGGTAAACAAATAATGCATTCTGTATACAGGCCAACTAATCAGTTGACCAACTTATCGATTATGAAAATAGTTGTCAACTATTTTCATAATCGATTAGTGGTCGATTAATTGATTAGTTGTTTCAGCCCTAATGTAAATGTACCGCAAATGCATGTGAATCCACGTAAACATATCAAAAACGCACATAAACACAAAACACATTGCACTCAGTTCACATCACTTTAATATAAGGATCTTTGCTTTAGCCATGTCAGGTGACGGTTATTTTTAAATCTTTCAGGATTCAGTAGAAAATAACTGTCACTTTGTAAAGCCTCAACCTTCCCCCGATGTGTCATTTCTTTATAACAGCCCTGAGCTCATAGACTTTTCACAGCTCCATCTTAGTATGTCATTATGCTCCTTTATTTGCATAAGGGGTGGAGACTATTACTGCACAGCAGTGTGGCTCCTCCCAGTTTTGTCCTAGATTTTCATTTTGTATTTAAAAAGAAGTAACAAGTGGCTGATGAGAGACCAGGAGGCAATGAGTGACAAATATTTACATGCATATCAATTGTTTGCATTATAATAAATGTCTGCTCTTTAGGGCTTTTTTACACCACATGCAGTGAGATGCATTTATAAACACAGCGTAAACGCAGATAGAAGAAAAATTGATGTATTTCAGTGAGCCTAGTTTAGTTTACACCCTTTCAGTGTTATCTTCATTTAAAAAAACAGTACAGCATGCTGCATTTTTCTGCATTAAAACGCACTGCAAACACACATACATGCATGTGCCTGAATGCACTTCAAAGTATCAAAAACACACAATGTATGTAATAAAAAACAGACAAATATTCATCCGATCATCTGATCGTGTGTACGAGGCTTTAGACTAATCACTCTAGAAATAGCATTCAGCACATGGGTCAGGGTATGGCTGCTAGACATACAATAAGGAAACCTGAATATAATATAATATAATAGATTGTGCTTATCTTTTTTTGATAATATAACTCAATAATAAAACTGAGTAATTAATATTTTTATTTATTTTATTTTCTCTGATTATAGATCCCAATTATCGTTATAAACCTGCTATGTCCGAGCCGTCAGGCGATGAGTACAAGGCACATATAATAATTGCACCTCTGGAGGAGCTCACGGCTGAGGAGCAGAAAGCGGACGTGCTGTATGCACCTGAACAGTCCGATGTTGCACCTGAGGAGCACAAAGCGGGCGTGCTATATGCACCTGATGAGTCCGATTTCACAACTGAGGAGCACAAAGTGGGTGTGCTATATGCACCTGAAGAGTCCGATGTTGCACCTGAGGAGTACAACGCGGGCGTGCTATATACACCTGAAGAGTCCGATCTCACAACTGAGGAGTACAAAGGGGGCGTGCTATATGCACCTGAAGAGTCCGATGTCGCACCTGAGGAGCACAAAGCAGACGTGCTATATGCACCTGAAGGGTCCGATGTCGCAACTGAGGAGTACAAAGGGGGCGTGCTATATGCACCTAAAGAGTCCGATGTTGCACCTGAGGAGTACAACGCGGGCGTGCTATATGCACCTGAAGAGTCCGATGTTGCACCTGAGGAGTACAACGCGGGCGTGCTATATGCACCTGAAGAGTCCGATCTCACAACTGAGGAGTACAAAGGGGGCGTGCTATATGCACCTGAAGAGTCCGATGTCGCACCTGAGGAGCACAAAGCAGACGTGCTATATGCACCTGAAGAGTCCAATGTCGCACCGGAGGAGCACAAAGCAGATGTGCTATATGCACCTGAAGAGTCCCATCTCACAACTGAGAAGTACAAAGGGGGCGTGCTATATGCACCTGAAGAGTCCGATGTCGCACCTGAGGAGCACAAAGCAGACGTGCTATATGCACCTGAAGAGTCCGATGTCGCACCGGAGGAGCACAAAGCAGACGTGCTATATGCACCTGAAGAGTCCCATCTCACAACTGAGGAGTACAAAGGAGGCGTGCTATATGCACCTGAAGAGTCCGATGTCGCACCTGAGGAGCACAAAGCAGACGTGCTATATGCACCTGAAGAGTCCGATGTCGCACCGGAGGAGCACAAAGCAGACGTGCTATATGCACCTGAAGAGTCCGATCTCACAACTGAGGAGCACAAAGTGGGCGTGCTATATGCACCTGAAGAGTCCGATGTTGCACCTGAGGAGCACAAAGCAGACGTGCTATATGCACCTGAAGAGTCCGATCTCACAACTGAGGAGCACAAAGCGGACGTGCTATATGCACCTGAAGAGTCTGATGTTGCACCTGAGGAGCACAAAGCGGATGTGCTATATGCACCTGAAGAGTCCGATCTCACAACTGAGGAGTACAAAGGGGGCGTGCTATATGCACCTGAAGAGTCCGATGTCGCACCTGAGGAGCACAAAGCAGACGTGCTATATGCACCTGAAGAGTCCGATGTCTCACCGGAGGACCACAAAGCAGACGTGCTATATGCACCTGAAGAGTCCGATCTCACAACTGAGGAGTACAAAGGGGGCGTGCTATATGCACCTGAAGAGTCCGATGTCGCACCTGAGGAGCACAAAGCAGACGTGCTATATGCACCTAAAGAGTTCGACCTTGCACCTGAGGAGCACAAAGCAGATGTGGATTGTGCACCTGAAGGGTCCGACTTCCTACCTGAGGAGCACAAAGCGGGAGTGCTACCTGCACCTGAAGAGTCTGATCTTGCACCTGAGGAGCACAAAGTGGGCGTGCTGTATGCACATGAAGAGTCTGCGCTCACAGATGCAGAGCAGAATGTGGATGCGCCATATGAACCTGCAGAGTCTGAGTTCACAGGTGGAAGGCGAAGGATGGCAGACAAGGGGGAGTCCAAACTGTCACCCGAAGATACCAAAGCAGATAAGACAGATGTACCTGTGGAGCCCGAGATCACAGGTGAAGGTACCAAAGCAGATGAGACAGATGTACCTGTGGAGCCCGAGATCACAGGTGAAGGTACCAAAGCAGATGAGACAGATGTACCTGTGGAGCCCGAGATCACAGGTGAAGGTACCAAAGCAGATGAGACAGATGTACCTGTGGAGCCCGAGATCACAGGTGAAGGTACCAAGGCAGATGTGACGTCTCAGCCCACAGACACCAAGGATACAGGTAAGAGAATATAATGTGATTATTTGAAGTCAATGATCATCTAATCAATATGATTTAATGATTTACATTTTGTCTGATTCCTGTTGAACTGAAATGGCCAACATTCAAGCCACAGGTGGCTCTGCAAGCATCACCCGTCCCTGCAAAGGTCTGTTTAATATGCGACTGAGCCAAGGGGTCAATTATCAGGCAAACAGTGATTGCTTCCTATCAGATGTAATTATTGTTTGGTAGCAGCAGTAGCCATGGCTGCCTGAATATAATAAAGATTCCTCCATCCACACTGCTATTAGGGAAGACTTACACAGTGGGCGGGAAAACTATTTGAGGGGATTGAAAACTCGGGTGACTTTCGAGGGGATTGAATTCCATTCACATCCTGTCCTGTCTCCCAAATCCTATGTGGCCAGGCCAACACGGTGTTCTATCAGAATACCGCTACCTATCAGATTTTGCAGCCGGAAGTGACGTTTGGACGAGAACAACTTACTGCGCATGCGCCATGCATTCCAACAAGGCCACTATGCGTTCCAATAGGTTTTTCTGAGAGAACACGAAGTAGCAGTGGACCTCTTCTTACACCCATGCAAGTCTTGAATTTTACATGTGTTTTAGCAGTAAACTCACCTTATAGACTGAATAACAGTATTACATTTCTATTATTATTGTAAATAATATAGAAACCTGCAAGTAGAAGGTGGCGATGGCCATCTTGGTACACTCTGCACCGCTCAGTGACAAACTGATTATATAGTAAGGTAGACTATTTCACTCGGTCGCGGTGAAATAGTCTATTTCTGTATATTAGGTGATTTACTGCTAAAATAAATGTCAAATTCAAGACTTGTGTGGGTGTAAGAAGATGTCCGCCGCTGCTTCATGATCTGTCACATTAGAAAACCTATTGAAAGGAATAGCGGGCATGTTGGAACGCATGGCACATATGCAGTAAGTTGTTCCCATCCTAACGTCCCTTCCAGTTGCAGAATCTGATAGGTGGCGGTATTCTGACCGGCAGTGGGAGTTGGAACACAGAGTACCCTCCCTCCCTATGCTTGCCTGTGCTGTGTATCGACCAGCTGCCAAGTCCATACTTTTATAGATGCTTGCCCAGTCTTTTTATTTTTTGGTGGTGCTAGGGGACTTCCACACACCCCTCTGGTGCCGTCCCTGCATGTATATTTTATGAATGTTCTACTAACTAGTCAAAGCAATTATGAAATTTGGGGTTCTAAAAAAGAAGAGCCATTATCAGTTCTATACACATTCTTTGTCATGAAGCAAAACACCTGTGTGAGAAGGCTCTAATGGAAGTAACCATCCCCTGACTCAGGAACCACACACTTCTGTCAGGTCAGTGCCTCGGTGAATAGGTTCTGGCTCACTGCCCCAGAACTAGCATGCAGCACATGAGCCAGGGAAAGTCTGCCTACAGCCAACAGGGCTTTCTCACACTTCTTTTATCACAGCCACAATCAGAACAGTCCAGCTTCTGTTAACCAATTTAAGACCGGAAGATTTTGCTGCTTAATGACCAGGCCCTATTTTGCGATTCAGCACTGTCTTACTTTAACGGATAATTGCGCGGTCATGCGACGCTGTACCCAAGCAAAATTGACGTCCTTTTTTCCCCACAAATAAGAGCTTTCTTTTGGTGGTATTTAATCACTTGTGCGATTTTTATTTTTTGTGCTATAAACAAAAAAGAGCGACAATTTTGAAAAAAAAAAAATATATATATTTTTCACATTATGCTATATAACATTCCCAGAAAAATTTGTTTTCTGCTAAATATTTCTGGTAAAAAAAATTGCAATAAGCGTATTTTGATTGGTTTGCGCAAAAGTTATTGCATTTACTAACTACAGGAAAGATTTATGTTATTTTTACTAGTAATGGCGGCAATCTGGGTTTTTTTTTTTTTGCGCGACTGCGACATTTTGGCGGACAGATCAGACCCCTAACTGACATTTTTGACACTTTTGGGGATACCAGTGACATTACTACAGTAATCAGTGCTAAAAATATGCACTGTTACTGTAATAATGCCATTGGCAGGGAAGGGGTTAATACTATTGGTGATCAAGGGGTTAAATGTAAGCCTAGGGGAGTGATTCTAACTGTGTGTGTGTGTGTGGGGGGGGGGGGGGTTGGGCTTGTGAGATGACAATAGAGACATGCGATCCTATATAGCAGGATCGCATGGTCTCTGTGATCATCTCAGGGAGAGGGACAGAAGGCTGTGTTTACATTAGCCGCCCGTCCTTCTCTGTCAGCGGGATGAGATTGCGGGTGGCCGGCGGCCATCCGTGTCACCTGTCACACGCACTGGCTTCCCCACCCCCTAGCTGCTCCCAGGCAAGCTCTGTACATGTATGGGACTTTGCCTGGGAGAGCCGACCTGCCGCCGTACATCTGCGGCGGCTGGTCGGCAAGTGGTTAACCAAGGCAGGCTGGAATCTGATTGGCCACTGTGGGGAAATAATAGCAGTTCTTATGCTGACAATTAATTACCTGGAGAACCCAAAGGACTTTTAAACAGAAATTATATTTTTTATAGTATAAATACCATTCATGCTTGTGATTTTGTATGCTCTTAGATAATGAAACTCAAGAATGTACCTGAAAAATGTACTTACATCTTTATTTATTTTCTGTGATTCTAGGACCAGATTATCAGCATATTGGTTTTCCGGATAGAGACGATCAGCATATTCCAGCCCTGGGAAAGCTGGATGAACCCGGAGGCCAAGATTCCTCAGAACATGACCGGGCTTGGTATCACAGCCAAGTGCAAAGTAAGTAAAACGTTCTGAAATAATAATTGGCTTAATGCAGCTGGTGTAATATTAATGATGATTTAACGCAGAGCTCCAGCCAAAACCTTCCTTTTTTGAGTTGATATTGTGTGGGGAAGAGTTGGGAAGATTTCTTCTTACTTCCTGTGTGCTCACCAGGACCCAAAGAGAGGAAATCTCCCCAAGTTAGGAGACATAAAATTTGTTCTAACTTTCCCCACCTGGAGGTCCACATGATTAATTTTACCTAGCCATGTTATCTTCCAGATACATTCAGAAGTGCTTTTTATGTGCTCTTATGATAACATAAACATTAAAATAACATCTTTCTTTCTTTCTTTCTTTTGCAGAAGTCTCTTTTTGTCTCCTGGCTTTCTTGGCGGTGGTACTGAGTGGGATATTTTTCATGATGATCTTCATCTGCATCTGTGTAGCAGTATCTTAGTAAGTATTCATGTTTTTTTTTGCCATAATCTTACATATAAACAGCAAAGCCTGGAGCAGGGTGGTGGCTGTGATGGTACGTAGGCTCCTGATCAAGTAGTTCAAGGCATGTGCCGATGACAACCTGTGCTTTGACATGGGCTATCGATCCTGTATTTCCAGGCAGGTGGCAGTGACTACCCGTACTATGACATGTGCCATTGATCCTGTACTTCTAGGCATGTGCTGGTGACTACCTGTGGTATGACATGGGCCATTGATCCTGTACTTCTAGGCATGTGCTGGTGACTACCTGTGGTATGACATGTGCCATTGATCCTGTACTTCCAGGCAATTGCCGGTGACTCCCTGTGGTATGACATGGGCCATTGATCCAATACACGTAGGCCCAAATTTAGTACTTCTAGGTCTGTGCCAGTAACAACCTGTCATACCACATGGATCTCTAATCCAGTACTTTCAGGCCTGTCTTGGTGACAACCTGTGATACCATGTGGGCCCCTGATACAGTGCTTCCAGGTTTATCCTGCTGTTTACTTCTCACCGTATTTGTTGCTGCCCATTTTCTGTATTATCCACTAAAATGTTTTTCTTCTTTTTGCAGCTGGAAACAAAAAGGAAGATTGAATCATATAGAGCAACTGACAGAGGTCGTAGTTATAACAAACAATCAAATTCTTGAGATTGTGAAAGAGAAGATGGAAAAAGAAGGGAGACTTCCCCCATGTTAGAATACAACAATGGGCACTGCCAGCTATAACCTCAAATGAAGAAAACCAGACGGGGTGGTTATACAGAAGTACTGCCAAAGTGCCCATCCTCAGTGTATTGGTCAAGTAGATCTGTGTAGTGGTCAGGTAGGTCAGTGTAGGTGTCAGTATAAGAATTAGGTAGCTTAGTGTAGTGTTTAGGTAGGTCAGTGTAGGTGTCAGTATAGTAATTGGGTAGCTTAGTGTAGTGATCAGGTAGGTCAGTGTAGGTGTCAGTATAGTTATCAGATAGGTCAATGTAGGAATAAGGTAGGTCTCTGTTGTGGTCATCTAGGTCAGTGTAGGTGTCAGTGTAGTGGTCTGTGTAATGGTCTAGTAAGTTTGTGTAGGGGGCGCAAACTACTTACCTTGACCCGGGCACTGATAACCCACGCTACACCACTGGTCAGTGTATTGGTCAGGAAGGTCTGTTTGGTGGTCAGGTAGGCAGTGGTGTATTTTGGTTTTGTGCTGCCCTAGGCAAGACTAAAATTGGGTGCCCTCCCCATGTACATTTTCCCCACTCCTTTTTTAACAGATGCGTCTTCCTCCAGAATTGAAGGACTACAAGTCCCAGCATGAACCCCTGAGATCTCATAAGAGGGGGGGTGAGAGGGGGTGGGGGAGAGACAGTGGGTGAGGGGGAGAGAGAGGGGGGGTGGGTGAGGGAGGGAGGGGGGATGAAAGAGAGAGAGAGGGATTGGGTGAGGGAGGGAGAGAGAGGGGGGTTGGATGAGGGAGGAAAAGAGAGTGGGGGGGATGAGAGAGTGGGGGGATGAGAGAGAGACAGGGGGGATGAGTGAGAGAGGGGGGATGAGCTATCGAGGGGGGATGAGAGAGAGAGAGAGAGAGGGGATGAGAGTGAGAGGGGGATGAGAGAGGGAGATGAGAGTGAGAGAGAGAGAGAGGGGGATGATAGAGAGAGAGGGGGTGAGAAAGAGAGAGGGAGGTGAGAGGGAGGGAGAGAGGAGGGGTTAGAGAGTGAGAAGGGGGGGTGAGTAAGAGAGAGAGGGGGTGAGAGAGGTGGTTCTAGCAACCAGTGGCCAATAGAGTCTCAGGTGGTGGGGGTGGCTTTTTTGCTGCCCCCCTGCAAAGTGCTGCCCTAGGCCTGGGCCTTGTTGGCTTAGGCCAAAATACAGCACTGCAGGTAGGTCAGTGTAGGTGTCAGTATAGTAATCAGGTAGAACAGTGTAGGAATAAGGTAGGCCTCTTTAGTGGTCAGCTAGGTCAGTGTAGGTGTCAGTGTAGTGGTCTGTGTAATGGAATAGTAGGTTTGTGTAGGGGGCACAAATGGCTTACCTTGCCCCGGGGCGCTGACAACCCACGCTACGCCACTGCATCCATGGATCAAATCTTGGCCACTCCCTGCTGAATTTCAATCCTTGTATAACAAAGAGTCTCTCAACTCCCTATTGGACGTGACCGCTCCTGAGGAACAGCAATCCACTGCCATTACCACCAGGATTACAGATACCATCCAAGTGTACATTATATGACTGAGTACTAATATCTATAGGTAAAGTTGATCCAGGGAATATCCGATTGCCTTTCGGGGGATCAGGAAGGAATTTTTTCCCCCTGCTGTAGCAAATTGGTTTATGCTTTGCTGGGGTTTTTCGCCTTCCTCTGGATCAACTGCGGGTATAGGATTATGTATGGGATTATATTTGTTGAGTCAGATGAACTTGTGTCTTTTTTCAACCTGACTAACTATGTACCTATGTAACGAAGTATCTTGGCTGTATCAATAAAACAGGACTTTAACTAAATATATGTTTTCAATATAGTTTTATCTTTTAGATTTAGCAGGAATTTTATAAGTTATGATTTGTTATATTTGTGTGCACTATAATGATTTTAGTGTATTTTTAGTTAACCACTTGCCGCAAAATCACGTACCTATACATACATTTGCTGAAGTGGTTGTACCAGGGTGATGCCTGCAGCTGCATTTTTAGAGCCAACGGTCAGCTTTCTTGTAATAGCGGCCATTGCGGCTATGCAGCCGCTTAGTTGTTATTACAAGCAGGGGCAGGGGACGTCCCATCCCACCGCCTTCCGCAGCTCGCCTGGGCTCTCCTGTCCCACCGGGAGACCCGAGCAACCAGCCAGGACATCCATCTGCTGTCCAGAAACCCAAACAAAGCCGGAATCAACGATGTAGTAACAACGTCACTTCCGGTTTATATAATATATAATGAAAATGCTGCACAAAAATATTATGAACCAAATATGCGGTCTCTAAACATTCAAAAGTAAATAAACTACCAATGTGTGCTTTCATAAAAATATGGGTAATAAATAATTAATAAGCAATAAATAGTGTTAATAAAAAAACGGTGTAAAAAAAAAAAAGAATATATGGTGCACAATGTGTAAATAAATAAATCACACATAAATAAATGAAAACTTGTCCGATAGTGCCAAATCTGACCAGACAAGTGCCAAAATAAGGTAACCTCTTATAAAGTGCTAACAGTGCTGGATAAATATAGCTACTACTGGTAAAATTGTGCAAAGTTCATTATGTGCAAAAAAGTTTTTTATGTGTGTAGCACCCTACAAGGTAGGTGCTAGGTAAAGTATAGTGGGCTTTGGCTGCCAAGCAGCAGGGCCATGATTTTCAGCAGGACTGTCATGTCTCCCAGGTGTGGCTGCTGAGAGGAGAGTCTCCCCACTGGCTCCAGAGAGGATGCTCATTGGGCAGTGGAGGAAACCCAATCGGTAGCCCATTAAGGTTTGTATCTACCCCAGAAGGCAGATTCTGCCGCAGAGGATTCTGGGAGTTGGTATAAGTTTGAAGGGAACGCATGACGCGCCATCTTTGGCGGGAAGCAGGCTACTGCGTTTACCATGCTTCAGTTTGTGAATGAGCAGTAAGCCTCAGAGCGTTTCCTATTCAATAATCTGTGCTGCTGAGGCTGCAAAGAAGGGGACTGATAAATCTAGGTCCTCAGTCACTTTTGGCCAGGAAGGGGGGGCCCTGTCAGGTAGGCTGTATGGGGCCCCATGATTTCTAACAACAGCAAAATTGCAATAAGCGTACTTTGATTGGTTTGCGCAAAAGTTATCACATCTACTAACTACGGGAAAGATTTATGTCATTTTTATTGTTTATTTCTTTTTACTAGTAATGGCGGCAATCTGCAATTTTTTTTTTCTTTGCGGGACTGCGACATTGTGGCGGACAAATCAGATCCCACACTGAGATTTTTGACACTTTTGGAGGTACCAGTGACATTACTACAGTAATCAGCGCTAAAAATATGCACTGTTACTGTAATAATGACACTGGCAGGGAAGGGGTTAACCCTGTGGGTAATCAAGGGGTTAAATGTGAGCCTAGGCTTCTGAGATGACCATAGAGACATGTGATCCTATATAGCAGGATCGCATGAGGTCTGTGATCATCCCAGGGAGAAGGACGGTGCGGGGGCAGGAAACGCGCCGCCAGCGGCACACGCTCGCTACCTAGCCTCCTGAGAGCGAGCGACGTAGACCTACGTCGCTTTGCCCAGGAGCTGCTGCCTGCCGCAGTAAATCTGCGGTAAAAGGTTGGTAACTGGTTAAAACATATTTTATTGAGGTGTAGCACCCTACAAGGTAGGTGCTAGGTAAATAGTGGGCCTTGTCTGCTTAACAGCAGGGCCATGATTTTCAGCTGGGCTGTCATGTCTCCAAGGTGTGGCTGTTAAGACTGGGGATTCTCCCCACTGTACTCAATGAGAGGGTTCTCATTGGGCGGTGGAGGAAACCCAGCCAATGGCACACTCAGGCTTGTATCTACCCCAGAAAGGCAGATTCTGCTGCACAGCATTCTGGGAGTGGGTATAAATTTGAGGGGAGCAGAGTCCCAGGAGGGAGGGTACGGCTGTCTCTCCTCCTGTCAGAGGAATTGGGTGTCCCAGGTGGCTGAGCTGAGCTGCAGAGACGATCCGGTGTGCAGAGGACCAGCGGAGCTGAGAGGGGACGAGTTTCAGGAAAGCATTCCCAGTTTGTGAGTACTGAAAACTGCCCCTGGGGGTCTGCCTAGTGAGAGGGGAACCACTCCGGAGAAGGTCAGAGGGATCCCGGAGCTAGCTAGCCAATGCAGGAGCAAGTGTAAAGGGGGTGCCAGTGTGTGGACCCTGAAGTGTAAAGGGGTGCCAGTGTGTGGACCCTGAAGTGTAAAGGGGGTGCCAGTGTGTGGACCCTGAAGTGTAAAGGGGGTGCCAGTGTGTGGACCCTGAAGTGTAAAGGGGGTGCCAGTGTGTGGACCCTGAAGTGTAGAGGTGGTGCCAGAAGTTAGGCCCTGAAGTGTTTAGTGTACAGTGTTGAGAGTTGCAGCAGCAGCAGAAGCAGTTCACAGAAGCTACCTCAGTCAGGAAGGACTGGAGGGAGCAGTGTCCAGGACTTTTGAGCTAATCAGTGTCAGAAGTCAAGTTATAAGTGCAGTTCAGAAAGTCAGTGATTTAAAGCGCCAGCAAGTGTTGGTTGGCACCCAGCCAGCACTGAAAGGCATTTTTCTCCAAGTGTCCCATTTTGTACCTAGTTGAGCCAGAGAAGTATCCCACTCATTCCCTTCTCCCATCCCGCATATAATAAAAAACAAAACAAACTAAAGATGCCAAAGAGTCTTTGACTCAATCAGGGCGAATACTGCTGTGCAGGATGTGTGCGACTTGTTTCTCTGGAAGCCCAGATCCTGGATCTAGAAAACATAGTGATAACACTGCATAGCATCAACAACCTGGAAAGGAGCTTGGACATTACCCATCAGGCGCTGGCAGGGGCTGCCATAGAGGAGGGAGGAGTAGAGGAGACGCAGGGATCAGAGGTAGGCAGTTGGGTGACCGTTAGGAAGGGTAGGGGGATGAGTGTCAGGGAGGCCATTCCTGAGTTGGTACACCCTAACAAATTTGCCAAGTTGCAGGTTGAGGGGGATATCAGCTCAGGGGTGGCAGTGCTGGAGCAGGCGCCCTCCCCCAGCTGCCAGGGGAGCGGCGGCTCCAGGAAGAAGGGGGGCAGTGACTCAGGAAAAGTTAGACAGGTTGTGGTAGTTGGGGACTCAATTATCAAGAGGACAGAGAGGGCAATCTTTCGAAAAGATCGCGGTAGCCGAACAGTATGTTGTTTACCGGGCGCTCGAGTTCGGCACATCGCGGATCTGGTAGACAGATGTCGTGTCTGTAGCAGGCAAGGATGTAGGCGTGACACTCGTTATTATTGTCCCAAATGTCCTGACCAACCTGGTCTCTGCATCGGGGAATGTTTTGAGCGCTACCATACACTAGTGGAGTATTAGTGTAGGGTACAGCACGACACAGTGTAGGGCACACAAACACAGGGTCTCGAAGGATGTTGGATGTCCATCGACATTTTGAGAGACCCAAGCTGGAAGATCGCAGTCCTAAATCAAGACATCAAGAAACAGAAAGAAAAATAAAAGGATCCAAAAACTGTTGTTGTGTCAGTCATGTTATATGTTCTTCTACTCTTCCTACTGTACTTTTAATGTCCTTTGTTTGTTTTTTCATTCTTTTGTGACCTGTTTCTCTTGCAGGTACTCGTCGGCTACCATGACATTGATTTTATATATTCTGACACAAACAGTGTTTGCGCTCAGCATATATGGATACCTTTGCTGATAGCAGCTGTGGTGATTTTCTGATTTCAGCACTGCAGTTAAAATCCTATTTTGGTATACGTGGATAGTGTCGTGTATACCCATCATTAAATTCAGTGGGTGGTTGTTTGGGCGGTTAATGATGAGTAATACTACGCATTATTCCTGTGCTGATTTCTGATAGGTTCTCTTTTTTTTCGTTCAGCCCACAGGCTGCATGAAAAAAAAAAAAACTATATGCCAAACAAGGACCAGCAATGTACTAGTACGTTGCTGGACTTTGAGTGGTTATACCAGGATGATGCCTGCAGATTTAGGCATCATCTTGGTATCGTTTTTTACAGCCAGCGGTCGGCTTACATGTAAAAGCAATCCTAGCAGGTAATTGGCCGCTAGACTGCTTTTACATGCAGTGGGAGGGGCCTCCCCCCCCCCCCACCGCCGCCTTCCGCAGCCTTCCGTGGTTTTTCTCGGGCTCTCCTGTCCCACCGGTTAACCCGAGAGTGCAGCCGGTGGTTCAATAATCTAACCATAGAGCTAATTGGAGATGAGAATGGCTCCAATCACTCCTATGGCCTAAGATACCGGAAGCTACGAGCATTTCATGACTTCTGTTTCGCCAGAACTATACAGGGCCATTGGGAAATTGGGAAAGTATTTTATCACACCAATTTTGGTGTGGTCAGATGCGTTAAGGTCAGAGGAGAGATCTAGAGTCTAAAAGACCCCAATTCTTTAAAAAAAGAGTACCTGTCACTACAGATTGCTATCATAGGGGATATTTAAATTCACTGTGATAACAATAAAAATGATTAAAAAAAAAAAAATTAAAGTAAAGGTGTCCAAATAACATAAAAAAGCAAAATAAAAAAGCAAAATAAAAAAGAAAAAAAAAATCGAGCCACCCCTTTCCCCCCGTGCTTGCGCGCAATGGCGCACGCAAGCGTTGGTCTAGTGTCATATGTAAACCGCAATTGCAGCATGCATGTGAGGTATCGCCACGATCGCCAGATCGAGTGCAGGAATTCTTGCAGTAGACCTCCTCTGTAAGTCTAAAGTGGTAACCTGTAGAGACTTTTAAAGGTTTTTAAAAATGTACGCACGTTGTTGCCACTGCGCAGGCGTGCGCAATTTTTAAAGCATGTCATGTTTGGTATCTATGTACTCGGCATAAGATCATCTTTTAAATTTTACCCAAAAAATTGGAATTATATAGTTATTTGTGCAATAAATTTAAAAAAATTGCGTTTGGAAAATCTGTGCGCAAATACCGTGTGACAAAAAAATTTGCAACATCCACCATTTTATTCTATAGGGCCTCTGCTTTAAAAAAATATATAATGTTTGGGGGTTCAAAGTAATTTTCTAATAAAAAAAAAATATTTTTTCGTGTAAACAAAAAGGCACAGAAAAGGCTTGGTTTTCAAGTGGTTAGAAGAGTGGGTGATGTGTGGATAAGATTAAGCATAAAATGCCGGGACAGTTCAAACACCCCCCAAATGACCCCTTTTTGAAAAGTAGACACCCAAAGCTATTTTCTGAGAGGCATGGTGAGTCCATGGAGTATTTTATATTTTGCCACAAGTTTCTGGAAAATTATTATTATTTTTTTTTTTTTACAGAAAGTTGTCACTAAATGATATATTGCTCACGCATGCCATGGGAATATGTGAAATGACACCCCAAAATACATTCTTTTGCTTCTCCTGAGTACAGGGATACCACATGTGTGAGACTTTTTGGGAGCCTAGCTGTGTACGCGACCCCGAAAACAAGTCCACATCTTCAGGTTTTCTAATGGCGTAAATTGCTGATTTTACCCCTGACTACCTGTCACAGTTTCAGAGGCCCTGAAATTTCAAGATAGCACAAAACCCCCCCAAATGACCCCATTTTGCAAAGTAGACACTCCAAGCTATTGGCTGAGAAGCATGGTGAGTCCATGGAATAGTTTATATTTTGCCACAAGTTTCGGAAATTTTTTTTTTTTTTTTTTTATTTTACACAAAGTTGTCAATAAATTATATATTGCTCACACATGCCATGGGTATATGTGAAATGACACCCCAAAATACATTCTGCTGCTTCTCCTGAGTACAAGGATACCCCATGTGTGAGACTTTTTACCAGTCTAGCCGCGTACAGGACCCGGAAAACCAATCCGCACCTTTTGGCTTTCTAAGGGCGTAAATTGTTGATCTCACTCCTTACTACCCATCACTAGAGGTGTACCGAACTGTTCGCCGGCGGACAGTTCCGGCGAACTTAGCATGTTCGCGTTCTCCGCTGCGGGCGAACATATGCGATGTTCGGTCCGCCCCCTATAATACATAATTGAGGCAAACTTTGACCCTGAACTTCACAGTCAGCAGGCACATTTCCAGCCAATCAGCATACCTCCCTCCCACACCCTCCCACCTCCTATAAATAAGCAAGGGCAGCATCCATCTTAGATCATTCTGAAGCAGTGTGTGTTAGTGAGAGCAGGGAGAGCTGCTGCTGCTGTTAATAGCTAGGGACAGTTGTTAGTCAGTGTTCCTGGTCTTGCTAGTCAGTGTTCTTGGTCCACTACTGCTGTAAGGACAGCATCCTGACAGCACCCCAAAAAGCCCTTCTAAGGGCTGGTATTTGTGTCATTTTTTATATATATATATATATATATATATATATATATATATAGTGTCCCCAAAAGCCCTTTTAAGGGCTGGTAATTGAGTTTTTTCTTTATATATATATATATATATATATATATCTAGTGTCCCCAAAAGCCCTTTTAAGGGCTGGTAATTGAGTTTTTTCTTTATATATATGTCTATTGTACACTGCAGTTGCCTGCCCGCTGTGAGTGAGAGGCCACAGACCCACCACAGACTGTACTGTGTGCACACCACACTCATTTCGGGTGGCACAGGCACAGTACCTTGCATTTTAAAAAATATTTTTTTTTTCCTCTGTCATAATTGCAGTGAGTGCTGTGTCAGGTCCACAGAGTGTACTGTACCCACTGCAGTGCACTGCCCACCACTGATATATATACGGTGGCACAGCATCTTGTTGCAAATTAAAAAAAAATATATATATTTTTTATTATTGCAGTTGCCTGGGCTGCCAGTGACTGTCAGGTCCACAGAGTGTACTGTGCCCACTGTAGTGCCACTGCGTGCCCACCCACCACTGATATATATATGGTGGCACAGCAGCTTGCAAAGTAAAAATATATATATATTTTTTATAATTGCAGTTGCCTGGGTGCCAGTGACTGTCAGGTCCACAGAGTGTACTGTGCCCACTGCAGTGCCACTGCGTGCCCACCCACCACTGATATATACGGTGGCACAGCAGCTTGCAAATTAAAAATATATATATTTTTTTATAATTGCAGTTGTCTGGGCTGCCAGTGACTGTCAGGTCCACAGAGAGTGTACTGTGCCACTGCCCACCCACCACTGATATATACGGTGGTACAGCAGCTTGCAAAGTAAAAAAATATATATTTTTTTTATAATTGCAGTTGCCTGGGTGCCAGTGACTGTCAGGTCCACAGAGAGTGTACTGTGCCACTGCCCACCCACCATTGATATATATACGGTCGCACAGCAGCTTGCAAATTAAAAATATATATATTTTTTTATAATTGCAGTTGCCTGGGCTGCCAGTGACTGTCAGGTCCACAGAGTGTACTGTACCCACTGCCCAACACTCCTATAGGGTGGCACAGCACCTTGCACTCATAGTACAACACATTAAAAAAAAAATGACAGGCAGAGGCAGAGGCAGGCCACCCCGCAAGGGCCGTCGTGGTCGTGGTGCTGTGATTTCCTTAGGCCCTAGAATAATGCCCAGTGTTCAGAGGCCACCACAGACCCTGAACTCAAAAAATTCTGAGGACATAGTTAACTGGCTTACACAGGACACCCAATCGTCTACAGCTTCCGCTCGGAACCTTAATGCACCATCCTCCTCTAGCTCAGCTTCGGGCACCTCTCAATTTACCACTCGCCAGCCCGCCGGCACCACCACCACCAACACTAGCACCACAGCCGCTTCACTTGATCCGTCAGAGGAGTTATTTTCACATCAGTTGGAAGAAATAAGTGATGCGCAACTATTAGTGCCAGAGGATGTAGATAACGGGGATATGTCTCAGTCAGGCAGCATTATACACATGGACGTACATTGTGATGATGATGATGATGATGTTGTACCTGCTGCTGCTGCCTTTGCTGAGTTGTCAAGTGAAGCGGCTGATGATGACGATGTGTCTGTGGATGTCACCTGGGTGCCATCCAAGAGCAGAAGAAGAGGGGGAAAGTTCAGATGGGGAGACAGAGAGGAGGAGGAGGAGACGAGTTGGAACAGGGGGAGGAGGTCATCGCAAGGAGCTAGTGGCGCAGTCAGACAGCATGTAGATTCGGCACCCGGGGTCAGCCAGACAGCACACCAATCAACGCAAGCTGTTGCCACCACCAGAATGCCGTCCTTGCAAAGCTCAGCAGTGTGGCATTTTTTTTGTGTGTCTGCCTCTGATATCAGCGATGCCATTTGTAACCTGTGCCAAAAGAAACTGAGTCGTGGGAAGTCCAACACCCACCTAGGTACAACTGCTTTGCGAAGCCACATGATCTCACATCACAAACGCCTATGGGATCAACACATGAGTAAAAGCAGCACACAAACTGAAAGCCACCATCCTCCTCCTGGTCCAGCATCTTCAGCCACGTCAACCACTGCTGTCCCCCATGCCCCCTATCAACAACCCGCCCCTCCACCTCTCACCTTCAGCAGTTCCTGCTCATCTGCCCACAGTCAGGTGTCTGTCAAGGAAATGTTTGAGCGTAAGAAGCCAATCTCACAGAGTCACCCCCTTGCCCGGCGTCTGACAGCTGGCTTGTCGGAACTCTTAGCCCGCCAGCTTTTACCATACAAGCTGGTGGAGTCTGAGGCCTTCAAAAAATTTGTCGCTATTGGGACACCGCAGTGGAAGGTACCCGGCCGAAATTATTTTTCACAAAAGGCAATCCCCAACCTGTACTCTATTGTGGAAAATGAAATCATGTCACGTCTGGCACACAGTGTTGGGGCAAGGGTCCATCTGACCACTGATAGCTGGTCTGCAAAGCACGGTCAGGGCAGGTATATCACTTACACTGCGCATTGGGTAAACCTGCTGGCGGCCGCCAAGCATGGAATGCGTGGCTCTGCTGCAGAGGAGTTGGTGACACCGCCACGACTTGCAGGCAGGCCTGCTGCCACCTCCTCTACTCCTCCTACTCCATCCTCTTTGCTAACCTCCTCGGCTGAGTCCTCTTCTGCTGTTGCGTCTTGCTCCACACCAACTGCACCCCCCCAGCTCCCCAGGGGCTATTCCACATGCCGGATACGACAGTGTCACGCTGTCTTGGGGTTGACTTGCCTGAAAGCAGAGAGTCACACCGGACCAGCACTACTGTCCGCCCTGAACGCACAGGTGGATCAGTGGCTGACCCCGCACCAACTGGAGATCGGCAAAGTGGTGTGTGACAACGGAAGCAATTTGTTGGCGGCATTGAATTTGGGCAAGTTGACACATGTGCCGTGCATGGCACATGTGTTGAATCTGATTGTACAACGCTTTGTGCAGAAGTACCCAGGCTTACAGGACGTCCTCAAGCAGGCCAGGAAGGTGTGTGGCCATTTCAGGCGTTCCTACACGGCCATGGCGCACTTTGCAGATATTCAGCGGCGAAACAACATGCCAGTGAGGCGCTTGATTTGCGACAGCCCGACACGTTGGAATTCAACACTGCTAATGTTCGACCGCCTGCTCCAACAAGAAAAAGCGGTCAACGAGTATTTGTATGACCGGGGTGCTAGGACAGCCTCTGCGGAGCTGGGTATTTTTTTGCCACGTTACCGGACGCTCATGCGCAATGCCTGTAGGCTTATGCGTCCTTTTGAGGAGGTGACAAACCTAGTCAGTCGCACCGAAGGCACCATCAGCGACATCATCCCATATGTTTTCTTCCTGGAGCATGCCCTGCGAAGAGTGCTGGATCAGGCCGTAGATGAGCGTGAAGAGGAAGAGGAAGAGTTGTGGTCACCATCACCACCAGAAACAGCCTTACCATCGCTTGCTGGACCTGCGGCAACACTGGAAGAGGAGTCTGAGGAAGAGGAGTCAGAGGAGGAATGTGGCTTTGAGGAGGAGGAACACCAACCACAGCAGGCATCCCAGGGTGCTCGTTGTCACCTATCTGGTACCCGTGGTGTTGTACGTGGCTGGGGGGAAGAACACACCTTCAATGACATCAGTGAGGACGAGGAATTGGACATGAGTAGCTCGGCATCCAACCTTGTGCAAATGGGGTCTTTCATGCTGTCATGCCTGTTGAGGGACCCTGGTATAAAAAGGCTGAAGGAGAACGACCTGTACTGGGTGGCCACGCTACTAGACCCCCGGTATAAGCAGAAAGTCTCTGATATGTTACCTAATTACCGGCAGGCGCAAAGGATGCAGCAGCTACAAAATAAGTTGAAAAGTATGCTTTACACAGCATATAAGGGTGATGTCACAGCACAACGGGAATCCAACAGGGGAAGAGGTGAAAGTAATCCTCCTCCTACCACCACAACCACGCCGGCAAGGACAGGACGCTTTACAGACGTCTTGTTGATGGAGGACATGCAGAGCTTTTTTAGTCCTACGCATCGCCACAGCCCTTCGGGGTCCACCCTCAGAGAACGACTCGACCGACAGGTAGCAGACTACACTTTGTGTTCGTTACCTTGTCGTGGTGAAGGGGCTTGCATATCACAATGAAGCGATCACCTCTAGGAGTGTGTTGGCACACCCCAGATGATAAGGTCATTGCTTCATTGTGAACAGACCAAAAGCGATCCGCGGGATAATTTTTCATAGAAAAAACATTCATTTTCTTTCATTCTTTCTGCGGAGCTGGGTATTTTTTGGCCGCGTTACTGAATGCTCATGAACAATGGCTGTAGGCTCATGCGTCCTTTTGCGGAGGTGACAAACCTGGTGGTCAGTCGAACCCAAGGCAACATCATCGACCTCATCCCATATGCGTTTTTTCTGGAGCGTGCCCTGCGAAGAGTACTGGATCAGGCTGTAGATGAGCATGAAGAGGAAGAGTTGTGGTCCCCATCACCACCAGAAGCAGCCTTGTCGTTGTCGATTGCTGGACCTGTGGCAACGCAGAGAGAGGAGTCTGAAGAAGAGAAGTCAGAGGAGGAAGGTGGCTTTGAGGAGGTGGAATACCAGCCACAGCAGGCGTCCCAGGGGGCTTGTTGTCACCTTTCGGGGACCCTTGGTGTTGTACGTGGCTGGGTGGAGGAAGAGACCTTCAATGATGTCAGTGAGGACAAGGAACGGGACATGGCTAGCTTGGTATCCAACCTTGTGCAAATGGGGAGTTTGCGGTTGTGCAAATGGACTGACTGACTGACTGTTAAACGGGGAGTTTGGTCTGTCAGAGTTTGGTCTGTCACTGTGAAGCGGGCGTAACCCTTACACTACTTGACCGATACAACATCATACCTGATCGTATTCACACACTGGAGGTTTTAAAGCACGTTATTCCAAACAATTTAGGAATGTTAGGTGATTTATGCCCTTTATGGATCAAAACCCGACTCTGCGTCAACTACGTAATTTTCCATGGGAGTTTTGCCATGGATCCCCCTCCGGCATGCCACAGTCCAGGTGTTAGTCCCCTTGAAACAACTTTTCCATCACTATTGTGGCCAGAAAGAGTCCCTGTGTGTTTTAAAATTTGCCTGCCTATTGAAGTCTATGGCGGTTCGCCGGTTTGCAAACATTTGCCGATGTTCGCGTTCGCCGTTCGCGAACGGCGAAATTTAGGTTCGCGACATCACTACCTATCACACTTTTGAAGTCCATAAAAAGCCAAGATGGCACAACCCCCCCCCCCCCCCCCCAAATGACCCTATTTTGCAAAGTAGACACTTCAATCTATTTGCTGAGAGGCATGGTGAGTATTTTGCAGCTCTCATTTTTTTTTGGAAAATGAAGGGAAAAAAAGGAAAATGCATTTTTTTTCCTCTTTTTTCAATATCCAAAACTTTTTGACAAAAAGTGAGATCTGCAAAACACTCAACATGCCTCTCTGCAAATAGCTCAGGGTGTCTACTTTCTGAAAAAAGGGGTCATTTGGGGGGGGGGGGGGGGGGGTTGTGCTGTCTTGGCATTTCATGGCCTCCAAAACTGTGATAGGTAGTCAGGAGTGAATCGCAGCGAGACGTCTTAAGATATAGGAAGATGCTGAAGAAAAAAGGGGGTCTCAATACTTACAATATATAGACAGACCAGATAATTAAATCAGAAGTCAGCAGGTATATAAATGAATAAATAAATAATGACTCAATAATAATGATTCAATCCGATTCTATATAATGACTCTATATAATGACTCAATAATAATGATTCAATCCGATTCTATATGCAGCCAACTCTAGTATTAATCACTAAATACCAATACAATAAGGAAGACACAATGAGTCGGCGCACGACAGAAGAGATCTCAGAAAAGACTCTGACCAAGTCTACCAATCTCAGAATCGCAGCGAGACGTCTTAAGATATAGGAAGATGCTGAAGAAAAAAGGGGGTCTCACTACTTATAATATATAGACAGACCAGATAATTAAATCAGAAGTCAGCAGGTATACGAAACATATATGATCCAACTCTTGCAAACTAATCAGATTCCTTTAAAATCCTTAAAAAATCCCTATATCTGTCTGAAGTGTATGAAGGTGGGAAGTAAATCCTACTTGTAGACAACTTTCATCAGGTCAATCTATAAACAAAGGAGGTATAAGATGACATATATAATGCGAATCTTTAAAAACATCCAAATCCGATTCCTTGACACTAATTAAAAATTCTAAAATATTAATTCCCAGTAGAATAAAAAGCCTCCTTTTCTAAAAACGACACATAAAGATAAAACGACCTTGATAATCGCAACAGCCAACTGAATCGCAGTAATAGTTTGCTAATTCACAAATGGTGCATGTGTGACCAAATAAATATATATATATATATATATATAAAGTGCTATGATGAATCAATAAATAATATAAATAATCAAATATCAATAAATATCTAAAAGGTGTATAACAAATTCGTGTGTAATCCTGATAAATAATTTAAAGTGCATATATCAATCTGGTGCAGTGATCAAAAATAAACATATATCAATAAGTCTATGTGCACTCAACAGTCCATGTGCATAAAAGGTATATATATACATAAACAAATCTTTGTGCAAATGATGATCCGTGTGCGGTGAATACAGTTGGTGCAGTGATAAAAATAAAGTTCATCCATGCACAATTAATAGGTGACAATTAGTGATTTTCTAAGGCACTATTGTGAATATCCCGCGCTGTGATCCAGAGTGAGCCGTGATAGTATAGGCGCAGTGGCCGCTCACCTCACTGCGCCTTAAACACATGGGGTATCCCTGTACTCAGGAGAAGCAGCAGAATGTATTTTGGGGTGTCAGTTCACATATACCCATGGCATGTGTGAGCAATATATCATTTACTGACAACTTTGTGTAAAAAAAAATATATATATATATATTTCCCGGAACTTGTGGCAAAATATAAAATATTCCATGGACCCACCATGCCTCTCAGCAAATAGCTTGGGGTGTCTACTTTCCAAAATGGGGTCATTTGGGGGGGTTTTGTGCTATATTGGAATTTTAGGGCCTCCGGAACTGTGATAGGTAGTCAGGAGTGAAATCAACAATTTACGCCCTTGGAAAGCCTGAAAGTGGGGGTTGGTTTTCGGGGACCTGTACTCGGCTAGACTGCAAAAAAGTCTCACACATGGGGTATCCCTGTACTCAGGAGAAGCAGCAGAATGTATTTTGGGGTGTCATTTCAAATATACCCATGGCATGTGTGAGCAATATATCATTTACTGACAACTTTGTGTAAAAAAAAAAAATATATATATATATATATATTTCCCGGAACTTGTGGCAAAATATAAAATATTCCATGGATTCACCATGTCTCTCAGCAAATAGCTTGGAGTGTCTACTTTCCAAAATGGGGTCATTTGGGGGGTTTTGTGCTATCTTGGAATTTTAGGGTCTCCGAAACTGTGACAGGTAGCGCAGAGGTGACATGAACAATTTACGCCATTAGAAAACCTGAGAGTGTTGATTGGCTTTTGCGGTCCTGTACACAGCTAGGCTCCCAAAAAGTCTCACACATGGGGTATCCCCATACTCAGGAGAAGCGGTAGAATGTATTTTGGGGTGTCATTCCACATATACCCATGTCATGTGTGAGAAATTTATCTTTTAGTGACAACGTTGTGTAAAAAAAAAAATTAAAAAAAATTGTAATTTTCCCAAAACTTGTGGCAAAATATAAAATATTCCATGGACTCACCATGCCTCTCAGCAAATAGCTTGGGGTGTATACTTTCCAAAATGGGGTCATTTGGGGGGGTTTTGTGGTATCTTGACATTTCAGGGCCTCCTAAACCGTTATAGGTAGTTTGAAAATGCAATGAAAAAATGTACGCCCTTTGAAATTCTGATGGTGGTGATTTGTTTTCGGGCTCCCGTACACAGCTAGGCTCCCAAAAAGTCTCACATATGTGGTATCCCTGTACTCAGGAGAAGCAGCAGAATATATTTTGGGGTGTAATTACACATATACCCATGGCATGTGTGAGCAATATATCATTTCAATGACAACTTTGAAAAATTCCTAAAAAAAATTTTTTTTTTTTTTACACAAACACCTGTGACAAAAAAATGAAATATTCAATGAGCTCAACATGCCTCTCAGAACATTACTTAGGATGTCTACTTTCCAAAAAGTGGTAGTTTGGGGGGGGGGGGGGGGTTTGTACTGCCCTGCCATTTTAGCACTTCATGAAATGAGATAGGCAGTCAGAAATTAAAGCTGCGTAAATTTCAGTATTTACACAATAGTTTGTAGACGCTATAACTTTTGCGCAAACCAATAAAAATACGCTCATTGATTTTTTTTTGTCAAAGACATGTAGTTAAATATATTTTGGCCAAAAAAATGACATAAATTGAGTATATTGGATATTTTTTAAAAGACAAAGTTGAAAATTTAATTTTTTTGCAAAATTTTCGCTCTTTTTTTATTAATATCGCAAAAAAATAAAAAGCGCAGAGGCAATCAAATACCACCAAAAGAAAGCTCTGTTTGTGGGAAAAAAAGGACGTAAATTTTGTTTAGGTACAGCATTGCATGACCACGCAATTATCAGTTAAAGTCACGAAGTGCCAAGTTGAAAAAAGGGGTCTGGTCTTTAAGCTGCAAAATCCTCCGGTGGTAAAGTGGTTAAACTAGGAGACGGGGGGGGAGGGCTCAGATGTAGAGTCAGTGAGGAGGGAGCAAAGGACAGAAGGCAGTAGTAGAGTCAGCAGCGACAGTAGTTCCATAACGTCAATTGGGGGTCTGTGCGGGAAAACCTCAGACCAAACATGAATAAACATAATCACCATTCACGATCAACTTCCACAAAACTAAGAGGGGTATATGCAAATGCCAGGAGCCTAGCTAATAAAAGGGATAAGTTGGAAATGTTAGTACATGAGGAAGACATAGACCTTGTGGGAATAACGGAAACTTGGTTCGACCCCTCACATGACTGGCTTGCCAATATTCAAGGGTATTCGGTGTACCGGAAGGACAGGGTAGGAAAAAGAGGGGGAGGGGTATGTCTCTATGTCAAGAATAATGTAAGGGTGATAGAGAGGAATGATATTATGGAAGGGATGAGTATGGAGTTAGAATCCGTGTGGGTAGAACTCCATAGGGAAGAAGAAAAGGGAAAAGTAATGGTGGGGGTTTGCTATAGGCCACCCAACCAAAGGGAGGAGGTAGAGCTGGAATTTATATCACTGTTGGGTAAAGTGGCAAAACTGGGATTAGTCATCCTATTGGGGGACTTCAATTATCCCGACATTGACTGGAAAGAGGGGACTACACACTCACAGAAGGCCCGTCTATTCATGGAAACCTTACAGGACAACTACATGTCACAGTTGGTGGATTCTCCTACTAGAGAAAATGCAGTCCTGGATCTATTGATCGCTAATGACCCAGACCTAATCTCGGAGGTAGGTGTCCAGGACAACCTGGGCTCTAGCGATCACAGGATGATCACATTTAGCGTAAATAACAATATAACAAGGCAAGTGGGGAACATAAGAAGCCTAAACTTCAGAAGGGCAAACTTTCCAAAATTTTGCTCATTGATGGAAAGGGTAAACTGGGACCAAACCCTGGGAACACTGACCACGGAGGAGAAATGGGAATGCTTTACGAACATATTAAACAAATGCATCTTGCAGTGCATTCCTATGGGAAATAAATTTAGAAGAGACAAGGCCAAACCTGTCTGGCTAAACCGTAATGTTCAAAAACTTATTAGGGGGGAAAAAATGTTCTTCAAGAAATATAAATCAAAGGGCACAGTATCGGCTTTCGAGCAATACAAGGAGGCAAATAAGAAATGTAAATACTAAATCAAAATGGCTAAAATCAACTTTGAGAGACAAATAGCGGAGGATAGTAAAAAGAACCCAAAAAAATATTTAAATAAATCAACAGCAAAAAAACGAGGGCAGTGCATATTGCACGCATAATTAACGATGATGGAAGGATGGTTACAGAGGACACTGAAAAAGAAACCGTGCTGAATGCTTTTTTCTCCTCAGTATTTACACAGGAAAAGGAGGGGTACACTGACCATGACTGTATGGTTAGTAGTAATACACAGGACTTGCCGCTATGGCTAACAGAGGGTGAAATCAGGAAAAGGCTGGATAAAATGAACACAAATAAATCACCAGGCCCGTATGGCGTACATCCGAGAGTACTCAAAGAACTTAGTAAGGTTATATCTAGACAACTGTTCCTGATCTTTGCTGACAGTATTAGGACAGGAGATGTACCAGGGGATTGGAGGAAAACTAACGTGATACCGATATTCAAAAAAGGCCAGAGGCATGTCCCGGGAAGTTATAGGCCTGTCAGTCTGACATCGATAGTATGTAAACTTCTGGAGGGGATGATAAGGGACTATATCGTAGAGTTTGCTAAAGACAACAACATTATCAGCAGTAATCAGCACGGGTTTACAAATGGGCGTTCTTGTCAAACCAATGTCTTAACACTGAGCTAGACAGGGGGAGACCAGTGGATGTGGTGTACCTGGATTTCGCTAAGGCGATTTCGCCAAGCGCTCAATTTATAAAATAAGGTCTGCAGGTATCGACCGCAAGGTCTGCTCTTGGATATGGAACTGGCTAAAAGGGCGTGTCCAAAGGGTGGTAATAAACAGCGCATACTCAGACTGGTCTGAGGTGGTAAGTGGGGTCCCCTAAGGCTCAGTCCTGGGACCAACCTTGTTAAATTTATTCATAAACAGCATTGAGGACGGGATCAGTAGTTCTATATCAGTTTTTGCAGATGACACAAAATTGGGCAGGGCAATAACTGCACAGCAGTGTTAATTTCGTCGACTAAAACCGACTAAAACGTTTTCGTCGACTAACACAATTCAGATGACTAAAATACGACTAAAACTAAAATGGCATTTTAGTCTTAAGACTAAAATACGACTAAAACTAAAATGGCATTTTAGTCAAAAGACTATAACTAAAACTAAATCGAAATTTGCTGCCAAAAATTAACACTGGTGCATGCTCAAAGCATAAATAATAACATATTAGATTTTTCACTCCAGGACCAGCAGTAGTATATAATGAGTTTGGAAATTGTAGAGAAATGCTTAAATAATGCATTACAAATTACAATTGAACTACACCCATTCGATTATAGATGACTAAAATGTAGGGCGTTTTAGTCGACTAAATACGACTAAAGCTAAAACACTTGCAGAAGACTAAAATAGGACTAAAACTAAAATGCCATTTTAGTCCTAAGACTAAGACTAAAACTAAATTGAAATTTGCTGCCAAAATTAACACTGCTGCACAGCATGAAGCAGATATCCTACAGAATGACCTGGACAAAATAACAGAGTGGGCAACGACATGGCAAATGAGGTTTAATGTGGAGAAGTGTAAGGTTTTGCACTTGGGGACTAAAAGCATAAAAGCACAATACACGTTAGGGGGGGAACCCTTGGGGGGATCAAAAATGGAGAAAGATCTCGGGAGTCCTGGTAGAGGATAGACTAAGCAATAGCATGCAATGTCAAGCGGCAGCTGCCAAAGCCATCAGAATATTAGCATGCATAAAGAAAGGGATGTATTCCAGAGATAAGACTATAATCCTTCCACTTTATAAAACTCTGGTCCGACCACATCTGGAGTATTCTGTCCAGTTCTGGTCGCCAGTTCTCAGGAGGGATGTGTTGGAGCTGGAGAGAATCCAGAGAAGGGCAACTAAACTAATTAGGGGATTGGAGGAGCTTAATTATGAAGAGCGTCTACAATCGCTTGATTTATTCTCCCTGGAGAAGAGACGACAGAGGGGACATGATAACAATTTATAAATATCTCAATGGTGATCTCGGCATAGAAAAAAAGCAGTCGAAAGGGATTGCATGAGGACTCGAGGGCATACAATGCGATTAGAGGAGAAGCGTTTTAACCTCAGGCAACGTGGGGGGTTCTTTACTGTTAGAGCTACAAGATTGTGGAATGCTCTACCACAAGAGGTGGTTTCTGCGGGAAGTATGGTGGCTTTCAAAAGACAGATGTACATCTCAAGGATCAGAACATTCAGGGGTATGTGAGATGATTACGGCCACACACACCTACACAGGTTGAACTGGATGGACTATTGTCTTTATTCAACCTCACCTACTATGTAACTAAAATCTCACACTTGAGTATTCAGCTTAAATGGGCTGAAGGTGTTACCGGTGACCATGGCAGACCCACATCAGGCCCAATGCCTGGAAATCCTGCTACAGAGGAAAATAAAAATAATCACTCACATTTAAAAGGTGCTTCAAGTGCACCACTCTGTGAAAAGCCTCAGCCTCCCTTCCAGGACTGAATCGTGGTGGTGTGGTGAGAAACCGCCGCCCGATCCACTGTATAGCAGCCAACAGCCTAACCGAGCAATTCAGTGTAAGGTTCCGTCCGTCCTTGCCCCTCCCCTACACGTGACGACACATGGGACCACATGTCTTCATCAAAGGGGTATGATTGGATGGTGGGCTACCATTCCTTTATATAGCAGAAACATGCGCCATTTTCTTGGAGACACATGTGCGCCGCCATTATGCGTGTGATAACTTTCGATTTACTCGGCCGCCAATAGCGCCAGTTTTAAAAACTTTAAGTGTTCAAAAATGACGATCTTGGCGTTTTGAATACTTTAAAGTGGGGAGGAGGGGTTTGGGGTCTTATAGACCCCAGATCCCTCCATAAAGAGTACCTGTCACTGCCTATTACTGTCACATGAGATGTTTACATTGCTTGTGACGGCAATAAAGTGATCAGGAAATTTATTTTTAAAGGGACAGTGTGAAAATAAATAAATAATATAAATAAGAAGTAAAAAAAACATTTTTAAAGTGTCTCATTCCTCTTTGCTTGTGCGCCAAATAAAACGCATACGTAAGTCACGCCCGCACACATAAACAGTGTTCAAATCACACATGTGAGGTATCGCCACGATCGTTAGAGCAAGAGCAATACATCTAGCACAAGACCTTCTCTGCAACTCTGAACAGGTAACCGTTAACATTTTTTAAAGCATCGCCTATGGAAATTTTTAGGTGTCGTAGCTTGCCGCCATTCTACGATTATGCGCAATTTTAAACCGTGACATGTTAGGTATCAATTTACTCAGCGTAACATCATCTTTCACACTATATGAAAAAATTGAGCTAACTTTACTGTTTAGTTTGTTTTTAACCACTTCTGGACCGGAAGGATTTGCCCCCTTAATGACCAGGCCATTTTTTTTGCAATTCAGTATTGCGTTACTTTAACAGAAAAATTGCGCGGTCGTAGGACACAGTACTGAAATAAAATAGATGTCCTTTTATTCCCTCAAATAGAGCTTTCTTTTGGTGGTATTTGATCACCTGTGCGATTTATTTTTTTTTTTTTGCGCTATAAACAAAAAAAGAGCGACAGTTCTGAAAAAAAAAAAAAACAATATTTTTCACATTCTGCTATATAACATTCCGGAAAAAAAAATGTAAAAATCTACATTTTTTCATAATTTTAGGCCAATTTGTTTTCTGCTACATATTTTTGGTAAAAAAAAAATTGCAATAAGCGTATTTTGATTAGTTTGGGCAAAAGATATTGCATCTACAAACTACTAGGGGAAAGATTTATGTCATTTTGATTTATTTATTTATTTTTTTACTAGTAATGGAGGCGATCTGCAATTTTTAGCGGGACTGTGACATTGCGGCGGACAGATCAGGCCCCTAACTGATTTTTTTTTACACTTTTGGGGGGACCATTGACATTACTACAGTAATCAGTGCTAAAAATATGCACTGTTATTGTAATAATGACATTGGCAAGGAAAGGGTTAAT
Source organism: Pelophylax lessonae (assembly GCF_965119305.1). NCBI lineage: Eukaryota > Metazoa > Chordata > Amphibia > Anura > Ranidae > Pelophylax > Pelophylax lessonae. The sequence continues at coordinate 163,691,009 of NC_138775.1, forward strand.
CTAGTGGGTAATCAAAGGGTTAAATGTGAGCCTAGGGGAGTGTTTACTAACTGTGTGTGGGGGGGGGAGGGGCTTGCGAAATGACCATAGAGACCTGTGATCCTATATACCAGGATCACAGGTGCTCTGTGATCATTCCAGAGAGAAGAAGAAGAGAAGTTTACAACAGCTGATCGTTCTCTCTCAGCGGAGAGTGATCGCGGCCACTGGCCCCGTGCATCGGCATCTCCACTCGCCCCCCCAACAGAACAGCAGTCGCACGACCGACCTAGGACTAGGTCGGTTCGCACAGGAGAGCCAGCCTGCTGCAGTAAATAGGCGGCGGGCGGTCTCTAAGCAGTTAATTAATTGACGTGTATTTTTTCCTAACAATTGCGTTTGAAAGACCGCTACGCAAATATTGTGTAAAATAAAATATTGCAACGATCGCCATTTTATTCTCTAGGGTTTCTGCTAAATAAGTAAACAAATAAATAAATAAATATATATATAAATATATATATATATATATATATGAAATGTGGGGGTTCAAAAAAATTTCTAAGTGGTTAAAATAGTGTTATGCTATTTTTGGGGTTGAGGGGCCCTGTCAAGCCATACAGGGCTCGTGATTTCTAACAGCAGCAGCCCCCCCCCATGTGAATGAGCCCCATGACCTCCATTACACAGAGAACCTCATTTATGAACTTAACCCCTTGCCTACTATTCACTTATCATTTTTTTCCACACAAATAGAGACTTCTTTTGGTGGTATTTAATCACCATTATTTTTTTATTTTTTATTAAAAAAAGAAAAAAGACTGAAAAGTTTGAAAAAAAAGTTTGTTTTACTTTCTGTCGGTAAATTTTGTAAATAAGTCATTTTTCTCCTTCACTGATGAGGCGGCTTTGATGGGCATTGATAGGCTGCATTGATGGGAGCTGATGAGGCAGCACTGAAGGGAACTGATTAGGTGGCACAGATGAGGAGGCACTAATATGCCGCACTGATAGGTGGCACTGATAAGCAGCACTGATGGGCAGCACAGATGAGCACTGATATGCGGCACTGATAGGCAGCACTGATGGGCACTGATAGGCAGCACTGATGGGCAGCACAGATGAGCAGGCACTGACTGGCATCACTAATGGGCACTGATTGGTATCACTCATAGGCACTGCTGGGGCTTTACTGTTATCAGGACATTGATGATCAGTGCCCTGATTACCTGTCCTGGTCACCCCTTCGAGGAGGAGCCGCTGATCGGCTCTCCTCATCACACACTCTAACAGTGTGAGGAGAGGAGCGCCGATAAACGGCACTTCCACATATACATGTGTCCAATCACAGCCGATCACATGAGTAAAGAGCCACATCATTGGCTCTTTACTAAGATCAGGGTCACGACGTGTCTTAGGAACACAGCGCTGCCATGATTGCCGCTCTATACACCCTACGCAGGCACGCAAGAGTGGCCGTTCTGGGGCGCCGTCATATGACGTCGTCTCAGAACAGGAATCGCACCGCACTGCTCCGCCATCTTTTGGCGATTGGCAGGCAGGAAGTGGGTAATACACTTTTATCTTTTAGATTTAGCAGGAATTTTGTAAGTTATGTTATGTTTGTGTGGACTAATAATGATTCTAGTGTATGTTTAGTGACAATATGACAATATCATTTAATATTTTCGGTTGGGGGAGGGGGGGGGGGCAGAATTCAAACACACAGCGGGATAGATGCCTGCATCACAAAAGCGCAATTTCCGTTTTTAGGTTAGGTCCCACTTGAAGTTGGCCAGAGATGGATGGAAGTCCGGCTGTACAGTAACATCTGATCCTGTCCAGTGTGCTGCGATAAATTGCAGTTTGTCTACATTTTATCGCTGTGCAGTGCAGCTCCTGGCTGCATTTTAGTGTGAACAGAACACAAACTATCATTTTCTGGGTGTCCTAGTCAATGCCGTTTTAAGGTGTGGAAAAGCGCCGGTCACCACATTAGTGTGAATTGGCCCTTAACCACTTAAGCCCCGGAGGATTTGGTTGCTCAAAGACCAGACCCTATTTTGCGATTTGGCACTGTGTGACTTTAACTGGTTGCCGACCGCCGCAAGTACATATACAGCGGCGGTCAGCCCCGGCCAGGCAAAGTGACGTATGGGTACGTCACTTGCTCGTGAGCCAATAGCGGGCGAGCGCGAGCCCGCGGAGGCGCGTGCCCGCCCCGGCTCGTTCCCTAGGAAGTCCGTGGGTGTGACCGGCGGACCCGATGTCCGCCGGTCACTCGGCGATCGTCGGTGGAGAGGGAGAAAGGCAGGAGGCTAGTGTAAACAAGCCACCTGTCATTCTCCCCTGTGTAGGAATAGTGATCATACGGTTCTACTATGTAGGACCGTTGATCACTGTTCCTACACCAGTAGCCATGTCCCATCACAGTTAGAAGCACACCCCTAGGGACACACTTAACCCCTCCTTCCCCAATAAAGTTAACTTTAACCCCTTCCCTGCCAGTGTCATTTTGCAGTAACAGTGCACTGATTACTGCAGTAATGTCACTGGTAACACCAAAAGTGTCAAAAATGTCAGTCAAGGGTCCGATCTGTCCGCCACAATGACGCAGTACTGCAAAAAAAAAAAATCGCAGATCGCTGGCGTGGTTTGTTACGTCAGTACGTCACTTCCGGTAACGGTGGTTTGAGCCGTTGGAACGCGGAAGCAACTCGGCGAACACCTTATGCTGAAAGTGAACTCTCTAAATGTGAGTGGATGCTACTTGCTCTAATACAACCATCATATACTACGCAATGGAGGCTTCTTTTGTGTTATAGTGACCGAGGAACGGCTGAGTCATCTGCCTTACATGTGCGGTAAGCAGCGGTGCAATTTGTGGGGATCCACAGGCGCCATATTCATTATCACTCACGTGGTTTATTGCAATATTAGCACTCAGCACTTTATATGCATATGTGATATATGATATGGTACACTAAACACAGCCCATGCATTGTTGAAGTTTTTAACCAGCATGCAGCACTTTGTATTTAAAGGGGCACACGCACTGTATGCACCATATGCACCTTATCAAATACGGATAATTTTATGCAGTTTATCTTTTTTATTAATACGCACAATATACACTTTTTATCATTGAATATTTCAAGTGATAGCACTGTTCCCAACATTGTGCATTTTTTCATTTTCACTACCTCGGTGGTAGGTTGGAGGCAGCTTACATCACAATATTTATCCTAGTTTAATTAAGGTACTGAAACTCCATAGCGCTGGTAATAACCCTATTTCAAATTCGTTTAGGTACAGCATCGCACGACCGCGCAATTGTCCGTTAAAGTCACGCAGTGCCGAATAGCAAACAACCCCTGGTCGGAATGGGGGTAAAATCTTCTGGCGCTTAAGTGGTTAACGGACAATTGCGCGGTCGTGCGATGCTGTACCCAAATTAAATTGATATCTTTTTTTCCCACAAACAGGGCTTTCTTTTGGTGGTATTTGATCACCTGTGTGATTTTGGTTTTTTTTTTGCGCTATAAACAAAAAAAGAGTGACAATTTTGAAAAAACTAACAATATTTTTCACATTTTTTTTATATGAAATTCTCAAAAAAAAAAAATGTAAAAATCTAAATTTTTTAAGGCTCCGTTCACATCTAGGCGTTTTGGGGCGTTTTTGGGGAGTTTTTCTGCTCTAGGATCAGCTCTCAAAACGCCCAACAAGACAAATCCTATTCATTTCAATGGCCCCTGTTCACACCTGAGCGTTTTGACGCTGTTTACAAAACGCCCAACGCTCAAAAAAGTACATGAGCTTCTTTTTGGGCAGATTACAGGCGTTTTCCATTGGTATCTATTCAATCAAAAAACGCCTGCACAAAAAACGCCTGTAAATCGCGGTAAAAATCGCGGTAAAAAACGCGTGAAAACGCTACGCTCAGGTGTGAATGTAGCCTAACATTTTAAGCCAATTTGTTTTTGCTACATATTTTTGGTAAAAAAAAAAAAATCGCAATAAGCGATTTTTGATTGGTTTGTGCAAAAGTTATTGCGTTTACTAACTACAGGAAAGATTTATGTCAGTTTTATTTTTTTTTAACTAAAACGGCGATCTGCAATTTTTTTTTTGCGGGACTTCGACATTGCAGCGGACAGTTCGGACCCCTGACTGACATTTTTTTACACTTTTGGGGGTACCAGTGACATTACTACAGTAATCAGTGCTATACATATGCACTGTTACTGTAAAAATGACACTGGCAGGGAAGGGGTAACTTTATTGGTGATCAGTGGGTTAAATGTATCCCTTGGGGCGTGGCTTGTGATGTAACCACAGAGACATACGATTCTACATAGCAGGATCGTATAGCCTCTGTACTTACATCAGGGAGAATGACAGACGGCTGTGTTTACATCAGCCGCTTGCCTTTTTCCCTCTCCTGCGGGAGATCGCGAGTGGCCGGCGGACATCGGAGCCGCCGGTCACACAAGCGGGGATGCCTGTGAACAAGCAGGAGCGGGGGCAGGAGTGTGCCTACGGTGGCGCGCGCTCGCCCCCTACAGGCTCCCGGGTGAGCGACGTAGTACTACGTCGGTTTGCCCAGGAGCGGCTGACCGCCGCAGTAAATAGTCGTGCGGAGGTCGACAAGTGGTTAATAAACTATCATGTACCAGCCCAGGGATCAGGGGTGGATCCAGAGTCTAGTCTCGGGAGGGGCACTGCCAGAAAATAAGTTGTTGCTTACAGAACAGTATTGCAAAATGAACTGCACTCCTGTGATCCATAGAAGTGCAGCCAAACAAGCTTTCCCCGTACTTCTCCTTTAAGTGTGTACCCAGCTAAAAGTGGAAAGGGCTTAAAAGGGGGCGATAAAACAGAATCTGTGCCTACTCGCTTTATACACTGCACACACATACCACAATCCTTGTATCACAAAATACTTCTGAACACTGTGCCACAGGTAACCGTTTTATAGACACATATAAACCTCAGAATGAACGATCCTTTTTTTTTTAAATTAAATGTTTCCATCACATATGCTTTACTTCACACAGAAACTGATCACTGAGCCTATCTTAAAGAAGATCTTCATTACAACCTGCAACTGTTGGGAAACACTTTGGTCAGGGCTATGTAATGTACAACATACTGTGTAGAGTTCAGGGGTCAGGAGGAGTAAGTAACATACAAAACATCACAATGTACAGAGTACAGGGGCCATGAGTAATGTTGCTCATCTTACTTTAAAAAAGTAATTAGTTACAGTTACAAATTACTTCTCCCAAAAAGTAATTGAGTTACTGACTCAGTTACCACATAGAAAAAGTAATTAGTTACTCAGCAAAGTAACTGCGACTTTTTTTTTACCATTTTATAATGCAATTATTGATCTTTAATGGTGGTGGCGGTGTGGCACACTGTGGGGGTCTGAGTCCTCCTGACTGTGTGAGTAACTGTATTTTTTTGGGGGTTTTTTGGTACCTGCTGCCTGGAGTGGCTGGCTGGTGGTGTGGCACACTGGTGGTGGTGGTGGCAGTTTGGCACACTGGTTGTGGTGGTGTGGCACACTGGTGGTGGTGGTAGTGTGACACACTGGTGGTGGCGGTGTGGCACACTGATGGTGGTGGGGGTCTGAGTCCTGACTGCTGACTGTGACTGAGCCTGTGACTGTGAGGTTTTTGTTTTTTGATACCTGCTGTGGTGGTGTGGCCTGCCCAGGCTCTGGCACACTGTGGTCCGGGTCCATCTGGCTCCGTCCTCCTCCAGGCCTGTCTGTCTGCGTCTGTCTCTTCTGGGCTGGCTGTGTGCGGTGGTGGACTTCCTGCTTCCCTGGTGGAGTCCTGGTCCTTGACTATATTTTTTTATACTTATTTTCTCTATCTATATGGCCGGCCAGGCTGGCAAAGTGGCATAGGGTCGCCGCATGCTCTGGCATGCCCTCCTCCTGGGCCTGGTGCGCTGTGCTCTCTCTGCCGCTCATCTCTCCTCTATCACAGTCTTAGTCTCCTCCTCCTCTCTCTCCAGTACCGCAGACAGGGCAGCCATCAGAAATTTTGGGGCCCCTTACACAGCTTTAGGTCTGGGCCCCTCAGGCCTGACCACGAACATTCCCTAGGGCCTGCTCACTGACCATCCTACTGAATCCGCTCACTGACAATCCCACCGAGTTCCATACCATTTCCCCCTCATTCTTCCCATGTCCCCCTCCTCCTTGAGTCCCATCTCCCCATCTCATCTTCTCCTCTGACAATCTCATCTCCCCCATCCCATGTTCTCCTTACTCCTCCATCACATGTCCTCTTCCTTCACCAGTCCCATCTCCTCCACCCCATGTCCTCTTCCTCCTCTTCCTTCAGTCCCATCCAGGGCTGCTGTTAGAAATTACGGGGCCCCCTACAGCCTACCTGATAGGGCCCCCGGCCCCCCCCCCCCCAAAAAAAAAATATCAAATTGAATTTCTGCTAAAATGCCATGATCACAATGTGGTTTTGCAGCCATTACAGAAATCATACCCTTGCTAACGCTGCTTCCTGACACCTGTATTATGTTATACCTTTTTAAAATTGCTGAATGGTAATTTTACATTGCGAGACCACGCTGCAACTGTGAGTCAAGTGATTGGCTTGCAGTTGCAGATCAGCCCCTTTTAACTGAAAAGGGGGGGTTTTAGGCTGGGTTCACACTGATGCAAATTTGACGTGGGTTTTTTTGTATCCAATTTGTATGTCAGGAGAGTGTGACTGGCTCTTAATGGAAACAGTTCACAAAGCTCAGAGGCAGCTGCAGAGCGGTTTGCAGAAGAGTCCTGTGCATTTTCTGGTCTGTTTCAGGTCTCAATTGAGCCAAGAATTTGGGCCTGATTCATTCCTGAAATGGAGAACAGGGACGCACTGAATCCCCTATTGTGAGCAGCTCCACACAACAGTGTGAACCCAGCGTGATAGGTGGTGCTACATGTCCAACTCTGCAGCATGCGTTAGTGCCGGTTCACACTACCGCTGCGCGACTTGCACGGACTTCATATAATGAATGTCAATGCAAGTCGCTTCGATGTCGCCCCGAAGTAGTACAGGAACTATTTTCTAAGTCGGAGCGACTTAAGTCGCTCCTATTAGAATGGTTCCCGTAGCACTGCATGGGCCGCGACTTGTCAGGCTGACCAGTCGCCTGACAAGTCGCAGTAGTGTGAATGGGCACTAAAAAATGCTGCAGCTGTGTAGTAAAACATTTAATCCACAGCATGTGTACAGCCCTATCTGACTACATTGTCAGGATTCGGATGCACAGCCAGGGGTGGCAGTAAATCCATTGCTCAGCCGCCCATGTAAAAGAGTCCTTAGGCTGCATTAACACTTTGCATTTCCTGAACAAAGTGCATGGGAAACTCACATACTGCTTGTGGTGCCATTAATTGTTAATGGCACTCCAAAAAAAAGTTAGCAGACCCACGGTTTGTCATGTGGCAAACTTGCAAAGCTGCATGCCTGAAAATGTTCTAGACCTTCTATGGTGTGTTTGTCAAATGTAGGGCAGCCAATTCAAGTGAATGGGCTTCCCTATGTGTAAAACAACAAGCTAAAAAAAAAATGTGAGCAGGCACATGCATTCCTGCAATGGTGTGAATGGGACCTCAGGGTGGCTTATAGAAATGGCTTGGTGGAGATGTGCATCAGCTGGAATTCTGAACTTTATTCACCCCCCCCCCCCCCTCTTTCTCACCTCGTTTCAGCAGAAGCACTACAACATTAAAACTCTGCAGCCACTGCAGGACAGGTTACAGTACTCACAGATCATGGTGAGGTCAGGAGAGCAGAGTTCAGGATTCAGAAAGGAGGAGGAGCAGGCAAAAAAATATCTTACCTCACTCAATCTTTCCTCGTTGCAGGAGAACACCAACGATCACAAGGGGAGGGGAGGGGGAGTTTCAGGACCCAGCAGTGTAATGATTTCAAGGCAAAAGAAGAGAGAGACAGCTGTCCCTGCTGCTCCAAAATCGGGATGCAGCCCGAGAACAAAGCCAGCATGGGACAGCTTGTTAAATAAGGGGACTGGAGTACATGGGCCATGAGTAATGTATAGAGTACAGCAAGGGCCATGAGTAATGTAGAGAGTACAGGGACCATGAGTAATGTATAGATTACAGGGGCCATGAGTAATGTATAGATTACAGGGGCCATGAGTAATCCATAGAGTACAGGGGCCATGAGTAGTGTATAGAGTATAGGGGCCATGAGTAATGTATAGAGTACAGCAGGGGCCATGAGTAATGTATAGAGTACAGGGGCCATGAGTAATGTAGAGAGTACAGGGGCCATGAGTAATGTAGAGAGTACAGGGACCATGAGTAATGTATAGATTACAGGGGCCATGAGTAATCCATAGAGTACAGGGGCCATGAGTAGTGTATAGAGTATAGGGGCCATGAGTAATGTATAGAGTACAGCAGGGGCCATGAGTAATGTATAGAGTACAGGGGCCATGAGTAATGTAGAGAGTACAGGGGCCATGGGTAATGTATAGAGTACATGGGCCATGAGTAATGTATAGAGTACAGGGGCCATGAGTAATGTATAGAGTACAGGGGCCATGAGTAATGTATAGAGTACAGGGGCCATGAGTAATGTATAGAGTACAGGGGCCATGAGTAGTGTATAGAGTACAGGGGCAATGAGTAGTGTACAGAGTACAGGGGCCATGAGTAGTGTACTGGGTTCAGTGTATTGGGTGTTATTCATGATGACAACATTGCCACCCTTGTCCGCCTGTTTAATTGTGATCGATTGATTTTCTGATCATTTATTCATAGCCTGTCTTTGTTGAAATGTAATATTTGGCTTGGGGGATGGCCGAACATTGAGTTTTTCAACCTCCTTCGAAACCAACTTTACAAAGGCGGCAATGTTGGCATTCAACGTTTTAGGGTACTTGTCTGATTTCTTCTTTAATAGTGATGTCTGAAAAGTGGGGGTTGGTTGGTTAGAGTCGATCCCTGCTAGTAGTGATGGTAAATCTACACGATCAAGTAGATCGTCGTTTTCTTCGAGTAACGATATGAGAGTATCAAGGATGGGATCTTTTTTGGTCTTAGATGTCTCAGTGAGACTTTCTTTGTCAAATATGGGTTTGAAGTTTCATTTACAGGCAAACAGGTGTAGATCTTTAATAAAATCAAATTTATCCAACTTGGTGCTTGGACAGAAGCTGAGGCCTTTAGAAAGAACCTCAACTTCGTCCATGGATAATTTGTAACTTGAAAGATTAATAATTGACAAATCAAGATCGGATGTATTGGTGGAAGGGGTGAGCAGCAAGTTCAATTGTGTGGCATTTGAGGAGATGGTAAGGTGGTTGGAGTGAAGTTTGGGGCTTGCTGGTGAATTAACTCTAAAGACTTATGCCTTAGGCTTACTAATGCACCTAGAGAAGGTGGAGTCAGATGCAGGAAAGCTTTTATGAGAGCCCCAGGCAGAACAAACAGGGTATCCAAGGTGTGGATCGACGCAGTGGCTGCAAGATAACTTCACACTGTGTGTACTACATCAATCAATGTACAGAGATCTTTTTGGGGTGCTTTGAAACATGACAAAGAAGGCAGGATGATGTGTTTATTAAAGTGGAAGGAAGAGACCACCTTAGAGAGAAATGAGGCTCAGGCCTCAAAACTACCTTATACTAAAAAGAACCCTTGCTTGTTCTTAAAGACAAGGTTGCCAGATCTGGGACCTATCTCACGTATCAACGTGATTGCCACAAGATAAATGACCTTACGAGTAAGCTTGGCCAAGGTAATATACTAAATGAGCTCATAAGAGAGGCTTCCATAGAGCCGACAGGACCAAATAAATATCCCAAGGTGAGGCAGGTGTACAGTCGGAGTGTGTTGCCTCTGAACAAAGACCTTTACCAGGGAACATGTGATCAGCAGTTTCTGAAAGATAACGGTCAATAGATAGAATTGACCCTTCAGGATGCGCAAGTTTAAATGTTGCTTCAGCCCTGACTAAAAGGACAGGACACCTCCCATGAAGTATCTAGAGTGAAGCTTCTGTGGCTCACAGCATTTAAAGTAAGCCTTTCAAGTGTGAAACATAGAAACATAGAATGTGTCGGCAGATAAGAACCATTTGGCCCATCTAGTCTGCCCAATATATCTGAATCCTATGAATAGTCCCTGGCCCTATCTTATATGAAGGATACCCTTATGCCTATCCCATGCATGCTTAAACTCCTTCACTGTATTTGCAGCTACCACTTCTGCAGGAAGGTTATTCCATGCATCCACTACTTTCTCAGTAAAGTAATACTTCCTCATATTACTTTTAAACCTTTGCCCCTCTAATTTAAAACTGTGTCCTCTTGTGGTAGTTTTTCTTCTTTTAAATATGCTCTCCTCCTTTACCGAGTTGATTCCCTTTATGTATTTAAAAGTTTCTATCATATCCCCTCTGTCTCTTCTTTCTTCCAAGCTATACATGTTAAGGTCCTTTAACCTTTCCTGGTAAGTTTTTTCCTGCAATCCATGTACTAGTTTAGTAGCTCTTCTCTGAACTCTCTCTAGAGTATCTATATCCTTCTGGAGATATGGCCTCCAGTACTGCGCACAATACTCCAAGTGAGGTCTCACCAGTGTTCTGTACAGCGGCATAAGCACTTCTCTCTTTCTACTGCTTATACCTCTCCCTATACATCCAAGCATTCTGCTGGCATTTCGTGCTGCTCTATTACATTGTCTTCCCACCTTTAAGTCTTCTGAAATAATTACTCCTAAATCCCTTTCCTCAGATACTGAGGTCAGGACTGTGTCAAATATTCTATATTCTGCCCTTGGGTTTTTACGCCCCAGGTGCATTATCTTGCACTTATCCACATTAAATTTCAGTTGCCAGAGTTCTAACCATTCTTCTAGTTTTCCTAAATCCTTTTCCATTTGGCGTTTCCCTCCAGGAACATCAACCCTGTTACATATCTTTGTGTCATCAGCAAAAAGACAAAACTTACCATCGAGGCCTTTTGCAATATCACTTATGAAGATATTAAACAAAATTGGTCCCAGTACAGATCCCTGAGGTACCCCACTGGTAACATGACCTTGTTCTGAATGTTCTCCATTGACTACAACCCTCTGTTGTCTGTCACTCAGCCACTGCCTAATCCACTCAACAATATGGGAGTCCATGCTCAATGACTGCAGTTTATTGATAAGTCTTCTATGTGGGACAGTGTCTCATCAGGACCCTGTGACTTATTTGTCTTCACTTTAGACAGCAATCTTAGAACGTCTTCCTCTGTAAAGACACATGCATCAAACGATTCATTAGTCATCCTTTCAAGTGGAGGTCCTTCTCCTTCTTTTTCTTCTGTAAAAACTGAACAGAAGTATTCATTAAGGCAGTCGGCTAGCCCTTTATTCTCTTCTACATACCTTCCATCCTTTGTTTTTAATTTAGTTATTCCTTGTTTTAATTTCCTTTTTTCATTTATATATCTGAAGAATGTCTTATCCCCCTTTTTCATAGACTGAGCTAGTTTTTCTTTTGCCTGCGCTTTAGAAGTTCTTATAACTTGCTTGGCCTCTTTCTGCCTAATCTTGTAGATTTCCTTATCTTCATTGCTCTGGGTTTTTTTATAATTACAAAATGCTAGCTTTTTATTTTTAATGATTTGGGCCACTTCTGCTGAGTACCACAGTGGTCTCTTCCTTTTTTTGCTTTTACTGACAAGTCTAATGCAATTTTCTGTTGCCTTCAATAATGCACCTTTTAAGTAGTCCCATTTCTCCTGGACTCCATGTAATCCGTTCCAGTCTGATAAGGACTCATTTATGACTAATTTCATTTTTGAAAAGTCTGTTTTTCTAAAATCTAAAACTTTTGTTTTTGTGTGGTGTGACTCTTTCACAGTTCTTATATTAAACCACACTGACTGGTGATCACTAGATCCCAAGGTTTCGCCTACAATGACATCATATACCGAATCCCCATTTGTGAATACCAAATCCAAAACGGCCTCCCTCCGGGTTGGCTGCTCAACCACTTGTTGCAGAGACAACCCCAGTAGGGAATTTAGAATATCTGTACTCCTGGTAGAACTTGCTATTTTGGTTTTCCAGTTTATATCTGGAAGATTGAAATCTCCCATAATGATAACTTCTCCTTTCATTGTCATTTTAGCTATTTCTTCAACTAGTAGATCATCTAGTTCTTTAACTTGACCAGGATCTTGCGAGAGATTAATTTCCTAGCTTTAACTCCTCCTAGGGCTTGGGCTTTTCAGCAGCAGGAGTGCGTTTCTCAGATTTACAAGGCCACCACCTGGTCTTCTGGTCCCATTTGTAAAATGTTATCAGGTGTATGTAAAGACTTCAGCTGACGCCAGCTTCGTACAAGTAATATACATATGTTCAAACATAGCCGTGTTGAAGCGTACAGAACCAAAATACATTAGGCGAGTGAGAAAGATGATTACAGTGCAGCAATATAACAATGCCAGACAGTAAAAAAAATAAACATCAGATCTACTTTCGTCATTAAAGGACATTAAAAAGCAGTACGATCCTCAGAAGCGTTCAAAGACTACAGTAGATCCACACTCAGTATGGAACATCTCACAGCAGAGCAATGCTAGATAATGAGTAATGTAAACAAGGAGATAACTGAAAATAAACTATTCTCACTAAGAAACCCAAAAAAGAAGGGGCTTACAACACATTGGGAAAAGACATGGATCACATAAGGGGAGGACAAAGGGGTCAAGAGGTGAGGGAAGGAGTATCCAGGAAAGGGGGACTAGGAAGGGCAGGGCAAGGGTCAGGGGAAGACAGTAGGAGCCAGCAGGCAAAGCCGGCCGGGCGCCTACCACAGAGCAGCAAGGGGAAAGAGGGGGGGGAGCAGGCAGAAATAGAGAGGGAAAGAGGTCCGATGGATCCCGTGCAAGGTGTCGGCCGCATAGATCGGGTGGGTCAGCAATCGGCCCCCTGCAGCGCTCTGCCATCATCCGACAGGACAAACTCATTCCAGCAGCCCCACGTAGCTGTATAGAGTTCCCTCCTGCCCTGCGAGGTCAGTACCAGGTCCTCAAAGTCGTTAATCTGCTTGATTCTAGACAACCAGAGCCGCGTGGACGGCGGAGCAGTGGACTTCCAGCATGTGCCTATGCAGGCCTTCACCGCATTAAAGAGGTGGCGTAGAATCGATTTTTTGTAGCGGTCCGGTTGAAGAGAGGAGCAGTGGAGGAGAAAGAGCGCCGGGTCATCCCGGAGAACATAGTCGGTCATCCGCTGGGATACCTCTCTCACCTGTCTCCAGAAGTCGCTCAACAAGGGGCAGCTCCAGAAAACATGGAGCATTGTCCCATGGTCTGACACCGCCAACATCTGTCCGATGCCTCCGGGAAGAAACCCGCTACTCTCGTTGGAGTATAGTACCAGTGTGTCAACACCTTATAGTTGACCTCCTGGAGGCGAGTACAGATTGAGAACTTCAGGGAGAAGTGGATAATATTCTGATGCTGAGATAGTGAGAAAGTCCTTTGCAGCTCCTTCTCCCATTTCAGGATGCCGGGCAGAACAAAGTCATCTCTGGGTCCCGAGAGCAAGGCATAGATTTGAGATAAAGCGTGTGGAAGAGGGGTATCGCATGAAAAGAGGGCTTCCAATGTAGTCAGTGGCTTCTCAAAGGAGGAGCGAGAACCCAGTTCTCGAAAGAAATGCAGGAGCTGGAGAGCCTGCCAGCGTGAGAGCATGAAGGGACCGTTAGCCGCCGTCAGCTGTATAAAGGAAGGCCAGGCCACACCAGAGCCGAAGTGGGACACCCGGAAGCGTCCCGTCTCCAGCAAGGTACGGAAACGTCCGCCACCACAGCCCGACGGGAAGGCTTGGTTCCCCAGAATCGGGAACATAGGTGAGGCCACCCTTCAGGAGTCATCTAAGGCTAGGGCCGCAGCACAGACCCTGAGGGTCGGGCCGATCAAGGAGTGTCGTCGGACCTCCATCGGTACCGAGCCGACATGCCACGGGGCGCCCGGGAGGTGCACAGGACATTGGGACATCTCAAGAGTCGTCTACAATTTCAGGGTAGAGTGTCTGCACCAGTCCACCAGTCTATTCAAATGGGTAGCCTGGTAGTACCGTCGGACATCAGGGGCCGCCACCCCACCGTAAGCCTTAGGCATCGTGAGTATCTTCCCCCGAAGCCTGGGGCGAAGGCCAGCCCAAATAAATCTGGTGAAAACTGCATTCACCTGTTTAAAGAAGGCCGCAGGGATCAACACCGGCAAGGCCTGAAACAGAAATAAATACTTCGGCAGGATAGACATTTTAAGGATACTGCAACGCCCAAACCAGGAGTGCAGGCCGGAGGACCACTTGTCCAGAAGAGCACGCGTGGCAGCTAGGAGAGGCGGAAAGTTCAGCTGGAACACATTAGCTGGGTCAGGCGGCAGAAGGGTCCCCAAGTACTTCAGGGCCGACGAAGTCCACTTAAAAGAAAAGCTGTGGCTAAGGGTGTCCAAAAGTCGGGCGGGTAGAGAGATCCCCATCGCCTCAGACTTAGTGTAGTTGATCTTGAGGTGCGAGACTGCACCGTATAGTTCAAATTCAAACAGGTTAGGTAGGGAGATCAAGGGGTTGGTCAGGGAAAAAAAGATCATCGGCGTAAGCCGAGACCTTATATGAGGTGGAGCCCACTGAGAGTCCAGAGATATCAGCATTGAGGCGGACCCTAGACAGGAAAGGCTCCAGGGAAAGGGCGAACAGTAAGGGCGGGCTCCCAGAGTTTTTACCAAGGTCCTGGCCTTCATCCTTCAGCGAGGTTATCTACATTGTGGGATATCTGGACGATCTCCTGTTGCATGCAGTCTCACATTCGGATCTGCTGGACAATGTTCCCATCACCATCCAAACCCTTCAAGAATTCGGGTGGACAATCAATGTCACCAAATCTGCCCTGACTCCGTCTGTGCAGGTCACTTATCTGGGGCTGATCCTCTACTCTGCTCTGGCAGGGGTCTTCCTTCCCTTGGACAAGCTTCAGAAGTTGCAAAGGGTGGTCTGGTTCCTGATGGAGGCCAATCAGTCCTCCTTGCGGGCTTGCATGAGGGCTCTGGGTCTGATGGTTTGGACCTTCGAAGCGGTCCTATTTGCTCAGGCTCATACGAGACAGTTGCAGAAAGAGATTCTGTCAAAATGGAACAGAGATCCTCGGTCATTGGACCAGAAGATTCGGTTGAGCCATCTCATGAGGTCGGCTCTCTCTTGGTGGCTCCAGTCACCTGTCCTGTGCCAGGGCAAGTCCTTACTGCCAGTGTTTTGGACGGTGGTTAGCACAGACGACAGCCTGTTGGCTGGGGTGAAGTGCTGGGGAAGGTCTGTGCCCAGGGGCCTTGGGTGACGGAAGAGTCTTCCTTGTCAATCAATATTCTGGAGCGGACGGCGATCAAGCTCTGCCTGCTTCCCTGGATGAGACGGTTATGCGGCTCTCCAGTTTGGGTCCAGTCGGACAATTCCACGGCCGGAGTGCCTTGGCGGCCAAAGAGGTGGCCGAGATTCTGGTGTGGGCAGAACACAATGTTTCGGCTCTCTCCGCAGTCCACGTCCCAGGTGTGGAGAATTGGCAGGCGTTTCGTCTCCTGTGTGCCCGATGGAGGACTCCGAAGGTGGATCTGTTTGCGTCTCACCTCAACAGGAAAGTTCAGAGGTTTTGTGGACAGGTCTCAGGATCCTCTAGCTGATGCCACAGACGCTCTGATGGCTCCTTGGTGTCAGTATCGCCTGATATATGCCTTCCCTCCGCTGGGTCTCCTGACGCAGAGCTAGTAAAAATGCTCGTGGATCCTCCATGGCGTCTTTCTCTGTGGGAAGATCTACTATCTCAAGGACCGATCTTCCATCCTGCTTTACGGTCCCTGATTTTAACGGCTTGGCTGTTGAAAGCAAGGTGTTGAGGGATAGAGGTCTATCTGATTTGGTAATTCCTACCCTTTTGAAGGCCAGGAAGTAGACATCTAGGAAGATCTATCATCGTATGTGGAAATCGTACATTTCTTGGTGTGAATCACTGCAGCTGCACCCTCGCTTGTTTTCTATAGCTAGGGTTTTGGCCCTTTTTACAAAAAGGGGTTGAGCAGCGCTTGGCGTTGGGTACGATCAAGAGCCAGGTTTCGGCCTTGGCCATTTACTTCCAACATCCGTTGGCTACTCATGTATTTTAGTTTGCACCTTCATTTAGGGGGTGCATCATTTGGCCCCTCCGAGGAGATCCCCGTTACCGCCGTGGGATCTTAATCTGGTTTTGTCTGTTCTTCAAAAGCCTCCTTTTGAGAATATTAGGACAATTTCTCTTCTCTCTTTGTCGCAGAAAGGTTGACTTCCTAGTGGCTATCACTTCTGCTCTCAGAGTCTCTTGAGTTGGGGGCGCTGTCCTGTCGTTCGCCTTATTTGGTGGTCCACAGGGATAAAGTGGTCCTCCGACCTAATCCGTCTTTTCTCCCTAAGGTGGTGTCGGATTTTCATCTTAATGAGGACATTGTGTTGCCTTTCTTATGTCCTAAGCCTAAACATCCCAAGGAGATTACCTTGCCCTCTCTGGATGTAGTTCGGGCAATAAGGGTTTATCTGATGGTTACGGAGTCCTTCAGGAAGTCGGACTCTCTCCATGTCCTTCCGGGCGGTCCTCGCAAAGGTTTAGCTGCGTCCACTGTGACCATTTCGAGATGAATCAGGCAGACGGTTGTTCAGGCTTATTCAGTCAAGGGTCAGGTTCCTCCATTCCCTGTGAAGGCACATTCTGCTGGAGCGCCTCTTGGGCTTTTTGCCATCAGGCCTCTGTTGTACAAGTTTGCAAGGCAGGGACTTGGGTCATCTGTGCACACCTTTACAAAATCTTACAAGGTGGATTTGTTGACATTTTCGGATGCCTCTTTTGGCTGCAAGGTTTTGCAGGCTGCTGATTCATAAGAGAATGTTTTTTTGTTATTCTCTTAGGGGTCTTTTACCTGGGTGAGCTTCTGTTTGGTTGAGCTCTATGTTGCCTGGTTGGCTAGGTTTAGCCTCTTGGAGTTGACGTTACTGTCTGGTTGCGTTTTTCCCACCCTTCATGCCTATACTGCTTTGGGACGTCCTAATCAGCTCATGAAGATGAGGCTGCATCTGTCAATGGATGATAGAGAAAATACGATTTTTGTAAGATCTTACCGTAAAAATTTTCTCTGATGTCCATGGACAGACGCAGCACTCGCCCCTCTGTTTGGGGTTGGTTCTTTTGTCTTCACTGCTTTAAAACTAAACTGATGTGCTGGGCTGTGGCAGTGGGGGATATGCCTGGAGGGACAGTCCCTAGGGCGTGTACATTCAAAATTGCCTACCTAGACTACTCCCGATGTGAGGAGCATAACCCACTCAGCTCATGGAGACAAAGCTGTGTCTGTTGATGGACAGAGAAAAAGATTTTACGGTAAGATCTTACAAAAATCGTATTTTTTTTTCTTCTTTTATTATTTTCTGTATAAACTATGGCCCTCCAGCTGTTGCAGAACTACAAGTCCCATGAGGCATTGTAAAACTCTGATATTCACAGACATGGCTAGGCATGATGGAAATTGTAGTTCCTGAACAACTGGAGGGCCATGAAGACCCCCTGTCCTAGATCGTTACGGTCTTCCCAGTCTGGCCAGCGCGCGCAACCCAACGTTAGCTCTGCGCTAGGTTGGCCACGACATAGCCCTACTGGATGGGGACTGGCCAGTGAGTGAAACACCTCATGAGGATGCATAGCCCTGGTCACGACCTGAGTCGCAGCGTACCTCTGGCCGCAGCACCCCCATTCCAAGATGGTGCGGTGGACTGCCTGGAGTGGTGAGTAGTGTCCCCCCTCTCCTCTGGGAGAAATGTTGGGGGTGGACGCGGGTCCTTTCCTCGGGTTGGTAGCCCCCCTATGTGACCTTTCTTCCCATCTGGTATCCCCCCATTAGCGGGGTTCCCCTACACGCCACCCTCACCTACCCCCCTTAGTCCCTTCTCCCCGGGGTGGCCTGGCTACTTCAGATACAGGGGCGTGCGGTGTTGGGCTTGGGGGGAGGGAGCATGCATGTCAGGGTGGGGGTTCCTGCTGTAGTCCGCCAGGGGGCCCTAAGTACCTGGAGGGCCATTGGGGGTCCTGGGTGCCGCACCACCATTTTACTGTGGATGTTCTGAAGCTTTGGTGGGCAAGTTTGTGTAGCCCAGCGGCCATGTTTTCAGAGTTTCACATTGAAATCAATATGGCTGCCATTTTCTTGTAGTCTGTAAAGCAGCGGTGGGCCTCTAGTGGCAGTGACGGCGCTTCCTCCTTCTCTCTGATTGACGCTCTGCAGCCTTCCCTAAGTTGGTGGTGGTGGCGAGTCCTTGCAGGTGTACAGCTCCCTCTTTCTGGTATAGCAGCGCCGCTGGTGCGCTGGCACTTGTAGGGACTTGCGGGTGACCACTGGGTTAACCATGGAGTCCCTCAAGCATGCGTCACCACCTGACCCACTCTTGGAAGCTGTGGGACCCTCTGGATCTCAGTCTGCCATGATAGTGGTCCTGCAGTAACTTGTGTCAAAAGTAGATATGGCCCTTCCAAAGCGGCCTAGCAAGAAGTGCCCCCACCCTCACCTGTATCCTCTGCCACTCTTTAAATTCTGAGGTGGATTTGGCCGTTGCGGACGCAAGTCAACCCACTGGGTCTGAGTCCACGCACCCTGAGTGCTCTGACAGTGAAGATGAGTCCTCTTCCACTACAGCCGCCCATGAAAAGATGCTTGTGGAGACACCGATTGTATCAGTGCAGGAAACTTTAAAATTGGAGGACACCGCTAATGCTGCATCGGTGCAATTTGGTACCCGCAGACCATCCAAGGTTACTAAGGTGTTCTCCTTTCCTGCCTATTTTGACGAGATTGTCGCAAGTCAGTGGGGATCCCCGAAACGCAAACTATGAAACCGGTCCGATACCTTTACCCGTGGCAGGTTCAGGGTTGAGGCCAGTGTTTACCATCACCTTGGTCTCCCAGACCTTAATGAAAAGGGCAAAGCCTCTGCGCCAGGATTTGAAAGGGAATTAACATCCCCCTGAGCTGGCGGATCAGTTGATATAGGGGTTACAGTATATCTGTGATGCCTCTCTGGATGCGGCCCCTTTGGCCTGTAGAGTGTCTGTGACAGCTGTGACCCTTTGCCGCATGATTTGGCTGAAATACTGGTCTGCGGACCAGACTTCCAAAAAGGTGTTGACAGATCTCTCTTTTGTAGGAGACTGCCTGTTCGGAGCTTCTATGTAAGAAATCATTCAAGGTCTTACGGGAGGTAAGAGTACTCCGCTTCCACAGGTTGCAAAGAGCCTCGTTGTAAACGTGGTCCCTTCTTCTTGGCTCACAAACAGGCCTTTTGTCCCGCGGGCTCACAGGACAAGGGACAAAAATCCACCTGTTACTTTGTGGGAGGTTCCAAGAGGTCCTGGGCTGGTAACTCAAAAGCGGGTTCCACTTGTCCCACAGACAAGCCCTCCTCTGCCTGAAGGGGCATCTTCACCCGTACCTGGGGTGGCCGGGCGTCTTTGCTTATTTCCAGACCCGTGGATCTCTTTCACTCAAGACAAATGGGTCCACGAGTTGATTCGGTCCGGTTACATGATTGAGTTTCGGGCCTTGCCTCCGGCAAGGTTCTTCCCTTCCAGCTTGCGCCTGTCCCCGGATCGGCTGCAGAGCGGTGCAGGATCTGCTATCACAGGGAGTAATTGTGCCGGTTCCAGAGTTGGAACGTTTTCAGGGATTTTATTCAAATCGGTTTACTGTTCCCAGGCAGAAAGGCAAAGTCCGTCCAATTTTGGACCTCAAGGCCCTGAATCGCTTTGTGCGGGTTCAGAAATTTCGGATGGAGTTCATTCGCACGGTGGTGGCATCCCTTCATCAAGGGGATTTTCTGGCCTCTATTGATATCAAGGACGCTTACCTTCATATCCGTAAATAAGTCGGGCACCAGCGTTTTCTTCGCTTTGCCGTGGGAGAAGAGCATTATCAATTTGTGGCGTTACCCTTTGGTCTCATCTAAGCTCCTCAGGTGTTCACCAAAGTGTTGGCCCTGGTGTTAGCCTTGCTCAGGCAGAGGGGGATCCCGGTACTGGGGTACCTGGACAATCTCCTTCTGCGAGCAGAGTTTCCATCTGTCTTAACAGACGATCTGGACATCACTGTGCGAACTCTGCAAGAGTTCGTCTGGACACTGAACTTTCAGAAATCATCTCTGTCCAACAACCTGGACTACCTGGGCCTGACTTCGGAAAAACACCCTGGCTGAGGCTGAATCCAGAGGCGAAACTACTGAAGTTGCAGCATGCGATTCGGCTCCTGTTGTCCAACTGTTGGTCGTCTCTCAGGACTTTCATACAAGTGCTGGGCTTGATGGTCTCCACCTTTGAGGCCGTTCCGTTTGCTCAGCTCCATACCTGGCATCTGCAAAAGGAGATGCTGGCCAAATGGGACAAGAATCTCTGGACAATCTGATCCTGTTGAGCCAGAGTGCGAGGAGATCCTTGATTTGGTGGCTCCGTTCCCCGATGCTTTGACAGGGGAAGTCCTTTCTTCCCCCAGTACTGGACAGTGGTTTCCATGGACACCAGCCTGTCTGGATAGGGAGGTGTCTTGGGCACAGATTCGGCTCAAGGGGTTTGGACTCGGGAGGAGTCTAGTCTGCCGATCAATATCCTGGAGATTCGGCCGATCAGGCTTTGCCTGTCCCTGTGGACAGATCGTCTGCAGGGGTGCCCAGGAAGGATTCAATCAGACAATGCCACAGCTGTGGCATATGTAAATCATCAAGGGGGCACCAAAGGTGCCCTAGCGGACAGAGAAGTAGCTGCCTTTCTAAGGTGGGCAGAACGATATGTTCCAGCCCTCTCTGCTGTGCACATTCCAGAGGTGGAAAATTGGCAGGCGGATGACCTCAGTTGACAGGCGTTGGACCTGGGCAAATGGTCTCTTCACCAGGAAGTGTTTCATCAACTGTGTCTCCGGTGGGGGATTCCTGATGTGGACCTGTTGGCCTCTCGTCTCACCTGGAAGGTTCAGAGGTTTGTGGAAAGATCTGGAGATCCTTCGGCCGATGCTCTGGTGGCCCCTTTGCGTCAGTATCATCTGATTTACGCTTTTCCTCCACTACAGCTTCTGCCGAGACTTCTGCGCAGAATCAAGGCAGAAGGGATTCCAGTCATTCTGGTGGTCTTGGTACGCAGGCCTCGTAAGGCTGGTAGCCAATGTTCCTTTGAGACTCCCTCTCAGAGATCTTTTGTCTCAAGGGCCGATCTTCCATCCTGCTTTACGGTCGCTGGTTGTCGGATTCGGTGATTCCTACACTGTTAAAAGCTATAAAATCTACTTCTAGGAAGATTTATCATCGAGTCTGGAGGGCGTATATTTCTTGGTGTGAGTCTCGGGGGGGTTTCTCCCAGTTCATTTTCGGTGTTCCGTCTGCTGGAGTTTCTACAACAGGGTGTAGATCAGCAATTGGCTCTAGGCACCATCAAGGGCCAGATTTCCACCTTGGAAATCTTTTTCCAACGGCCGTGGTTGCAAATTCTTTGGTTCACACTTTCGTCCAGGGGGCTCGCCACTTGGCTCCTCCGGTAAAGTCCCTGGTACCTTCTTGGGACCTCAAACTGGTACTGTCGGTCCTTCAAAAACTGCCTTTTTAAAATATTTGTGAACTTCCCCTGCTTACTCTGTGACAGAAGGTGGACTTCTTGGTGGCTTTTACTTCTGCAAGCAGGGTGTCAGAGGGGGCTGCATTGTCCTGTTGGTCACCTTACCTGGTGGTTCACAGGGACAAAGTGGAGCTGCGTCCCTGTCCATCGTTCCTTCCTAAGGTCATCTCGGATTTCCACTTGAATGAAGACATTGTGTTGCCTTCTTTGTGCCCTAAGCCAAAACATTTTAAAGAAATTGCTTTTTAAAGAAATTGCTTTACATTCCCTGTATGTGGTTCGGGCAATCAGGGTGTACCTGGCTGCGACTGAGTCGATTCAGAAATCGGATTCCTTGTTTGTCCTTACGGATGGATCTCGTAAGGGGCAGGCCACATCTGCTGCGACTATTTCCAGATGGATCAGGCAGACGGTGGTGCAGGCCTATTCCATTAAGGGTCAGGATCCTCCTTTCCCTTTTAAGGTGCATTCTACAAGGGCGCTTTGTGCCTCCTGGGCCTTCCATCATCAGGCATCAGTGGTCCAGGTGTGCAAGGCGGCCACATGGTCGTCTGTGCATACATTCAAACCATTTTACAAGGTGGATGTACTCGCATCTGCGGATGCTGCGTTCGGCTGCAAAGTTTTTCAGGTTGCTGTTGCAGAGGCTTCTGCCTCTTGAGGGTGTATTTTTTTTGGTTGGTGAGCTCCAGTTGTTCCTGCTTGAGCTCCTGGTTTAATTGGTTGGGTATGTTTAGCCCTTTTGGAAATTATGTGCAGTGCTGTGTTTTTCCCACCCCTCACGTTGACACTTCTTTGAGACGTCCCAAGGGTCAAAGAAGATATGGAGCTGTGTTCGTCAATGAAAAAAAAGAGAAAACTTGATTTTTTTATTACTGTAAAATCCTTTTCTCTGATGTTCATTGACGGACATCTGTTGAGTTGGGTATGTATTTTTTCTGACACTGCTTGTTATAAAACTAAAGTCCTATAGCAGGAAGTGGGGAGTATACCCTCCCCCCCAGGACTGCCATAGGGGTGTAGTTAAATTTGTTTCCTCCTAGTCCTACTCCTACGGAGAGCAGCATAACCCAAGGGTCAAAGAAGATATGGCGCAATAAAAAGAATTTTTCAAAAAAAAAAAAAAAAGAAGATATGGAGCTGTATCAGTCAACGAACATCAGAGAAAACTGGATTTTTGACTTACCGTAAAATCCTTTTCTCTTAAGCTCAGTGACAGACGCGGATTCCATATCTTGATATCCGTAGGGTATTGCTGCCCCCTACAAGAGTAGAACACTAGGCAGAAAAAAAGTTCTGGCTACACCTACGGGCAGTCCCAGGGGGTATACCCTCTCTCTCCCTGCTATAGGATGTCAGTTGTGTAACAAAGCAGTGTCCGAGAACCATACCAACCCAACTCAAAATAGAGGGGCAGGTACTGCCTCTGTCAATGAGCTTAAGAGAAAAGGATTTTACAGCAAGTCAAAATTCCAGTTTTCTCTGTCGCTCATTGACAGACGCAGATTCCATATCTTGATATCCATAGGGACGTCCCAAAGCAGTGCCATAAATGAAGGGTGGGATAACAGAAGAAACCAATCCAGAAGGCCAAAACAGAGCCAACCAGAAAGAACAGAGGACTCATCAAAACAAGATGAGACCCACCTGAAAAAAAACAGAACCCCTGAGGTAGACCAAGGGTCCCCTAGAAATCCGTTTAGGCATCCCGGGGGGGGGGGGGGGGCGTTTCGGACGGACCCACTCTTTTTTAATGATATCGTCAAAGCATGTGGGAAAAGGAAAAACCTTTGTCATCCTGGAGGGCTTGTGAGTGCCAAAGGCAACCTGCGTATCAGTCGCAACCGCATCCTCCAGCTTTAGGGTCTCCCGAACAGACACATTTAGCGCGTCCACCAGCGCCTTGTCTTGCGCGACAGCAGAGGCAGAAAGGTAATCCTCACTATCAAAGGAGACGGGGCGCGAGACAGCAGCCCCAGAGGGGAGACCTGCATCAGCAGCAACTGGCTCAGAATCTGAGGCATCAGACGAGACAGGGGTAGGCGGAGATCGTTTTTTAGCCCCCCGCCCCTGAAAGGCCACCTCCACCTGGGACACAAAGGACTCCAGGACCGCCAAAAGTGCATCAATGGTGAGCTGGGAACCGGAGGGCCCTGCGGCCACCTCGAGGGGATCAGGTGGGGACACATGTGCAGCAGGGTCCATGGTACACCAGAAGAACCCGTCAGCAAACTTTGACAAAACTGAATTTTTTTTTTAAATGTCTCCCAGCGCTACAACGCCCCCCAGTGGCCAGGCAGCGTGCCTAGAGACATTTAGGGCCTGCCCACACTCGTAGGCCGGCTGGGGTGACCACTGGATCTCAACATCCAGCCCGTCGCCCAGATCTGGCATAATTGCTTGTAGATCTCACAGGAACAAACTGGAGAAAAAAAGCTAGCTAAAAAAAGAATTATCTAAAAAAAACTTGCCAGGACCAGAGATCCCAGCAAGGAACTTGGGTCCTTACTCCTGACTAGGCAGAAAAAAACTGACATCCTATAGCAGGGAGAGAGAGGGTATACCCCCTGGGACTGCCCATAGGTGTAGCCAGAACTTTTTTTCTGCCTAGTGTCCTACTCCTGTAGGGGGCAGCAATACCCTACGGATATCAAGCTATGGAATCTGCATCTGTCAATGAGCGACAGAGAAAAGGATTTTATGGTAAGACAAAAATCCAGTTTTTCTGCTACTAGACGTGCTTAGTCTGATGACCAGCATCATTTAACCCACTTCCCCTGAGCAAAGATAGTCTTGGACCTGCTGCAGGCACATCTAACACTGCTGCTTTCTCTTCCAATCGGCATGATTCTTGTTATCGCATGAACTCACTGGCTCCTTGTGCTGCTGCTTGCCATTTCACTCCAGCCCTGCTGTACAAGAGCTCCAAAGAGGCTGATACTAGATTAAATTCAAGTACTTACACTGCTGGCTTTAACAAAATACATTTCTTAATCTTGCTTTAAAGAATACAGGATAGTATTCTGGAACCACGGGTTATGCCGCTGCCATCAGGAGTGTAGTCGATGTAAGGACAGCCCTGTATAATCCCTCCCACTGCAGCAAGTTTTTTTTTTTTTTTTTCCCTCTCATGTCCTTAGTAGAACAGATGTTTTCTCTTTATGAAATTTGCTTTCTGCTACATAGCCACTGAGGCTCATTTTTACGCCTTCCAGATTGGTTATGCCTTGGCGGACTGTACCTAGGCCCTGCTGGGAAGAATGTGGGGCTGGCCTTTAATATTGCTCCACCACGTGCGACAATATAAATGCACTTACCAGAGCCCCAAGGACCAATAAAGCCTTTTATCAATATTTAAAATGTAAAATTTCTTCAACAGTAATCAAACACTTCTCCAGTGGTGATGTTCTCCCATCAGGCAAAAAGCCCCAACTGTCAGGAAATTAACA
This sequence comes from Pelophylax lessonae, assembly GCF_965119305.1. Taxonomy (NCBI): domain Eukaryota; kingdom Metazoa; phylum Chordata; class Amphibia; order Anura; family Ranidae; genus Pelophylax; species Pelophylax lessonae. Next base: position 163,716,150 of record NC_138775.1, read on the forward strand.
AATAACAAGGTGATCGTGCAACACCTTTTAAGAAATGACCATAAAAACAACCAATATAAAATCTGCTTACATTAAAATCTGTCCAGACCGGCACCAGCTTAATTAGCCTGCACAATGCCACTGGCAATCTAAAATTCGATCCAGAGGACCGTTTGCCCCGCCATTACCTTTTGGTACCGGCATGCGTTTCACCAAAAACTGGATATGGAGTAAATGGGTATTCACGTCAACAGGTAGCAACCCGATCTCTATGCATTTCACCTATAAAGGCATCATCAGGAAATCCCTGATGGGAATGAAAGGAACATAGAGGAGCCTTTGAGCGCTACGCGTGAGGTGCCTGGTGACATAATCACGCTAGGACTAGGTGGAGCTGTGTATGCAGAGCATTGTATTGTGAAATGCTTGTTTTTTTGAAGTGGGAGTGGACTCTTATATGGAAATACTTTTTATTAATGATTTGCACTATGGTTCTTTCCTTTTGCCTCCTATATGATTGACGCCACGCTGAGAGCCACGGATTTGGAGTGTACAGCCAGTGGGAGCGGTGCCACTTATAACACTGCAAAGGGCATATAGACCTCCTTTAATTAGAGGTCAATTCAAGCAGGTGAGGAGACACCCATAGTGAAGGGCACTGTGGTGATCAGAGGCAATTACTGAAGAGTTTCTGGTGTATAGGACTGCAATTTTTTTTTCACGGACATTATTTATTGATGGATTGTATATCTATTTAAAAGAAGAGGGACTCACGTAAATTCATTTTATATAGATGATTTTTACACTGTTTTCAGATATTTATTTATGCACTATAATTTGAATGCACTTTATTAACCACTTAAGCCCCGGAGGATTTGGCTGCTAAACGACCAGGGGGTATTTTGCGATTCGGCACTGCGTGACTTTAACGGACAATTGCGCGGTCGTGCGACGCTGTACCTAAACGAATTTGACGTCCTTTTTTTCCCACAAACAGAGCTTTCTTTTGGTGGTATTTGATCACCTGTGCGCTTTTTACTTTTTGCGCTATAAACAAAAAAAAGGAGCGTAAATTTTGCAAAAATAACAATATTTTTCACATTTTTTTATATGAAATTCCCCCCAAAAAAAATGTAAAAATCAAAATTTTTTAACATTTTCGGCCAATTTGTTTTATCCTACCTATGTTTGGTAAAAAAAAAAAAAAAAAAAAAAAAAAAAAAATCGCAAAAAGCGTATTTTTATTGGTTTGCGCAAAAGTTATCGCGTTTACTAACAAAGGGAAAGATTTTTGTCATTTTTGTTGTTTTTTTTTTAACGCGTAATGGCGGCGATCTGCGATTTTTTTGCGGTACTGCGACATTGCGGCGGACAGATCGGACCCTTGACTGACATTGACACTTTTGGGGTTACCAGTGACATTTCTACAGTAATCAGTGCTATACATATGCACTGTTGTTAAAGATTACCAGAAAACGTCCCAAATGAACCAAAACTAGTAACAGTAGCGCAGATAGAAAAATAAAGTAATAATATTCCTCCACACACAATAGTATTGGATAAATAAAGTCTCTTTAAATATCGTGTGTAAAGTCTCTTAAAAGTAATCTCCACTGCTTTGGATAAAATCGTGAGATTAAAGGGTCACCACCACACAAATCCTTCACCCTGGTGCTCAATGGGGGGGGGGGGGGGGGGGGGTGGCAACTCACCAGATCATGTGGCCCTCCTATTCTCATAGGAAGGGCTGAAAGGCATAACACAAAATTCTCCTCCGATCAAATGACCTCCACACGATCCTGTCTCTCCCTGCAGGGACTCCTCTCTCCTCTCAATGATTCAACAATGCACCGTGTTGTAAAGGCAAAAGAGAGGGGGACACCCACTAGTGTGATATTGTTTCAACTCCACATTTATTCACACAAAAAGATCCAAATAAAATGTACTCACAAACAAACGCAATATAAAAGCCTCCAATGATAAACTCATATGGGAAGTATCTCAGTACAACCACTTGGAACTTGCAGGGATGGCTCACCCTCTCCACGCTGATGTACCAAGCTGCACTGTCCTCCGTGGTAGCTCCGATCACTTCCGGTCGCCGTAAGGTTCACTCCCTGACATGTTTCGTCATAACCGACTTGTTCACAGGGGCGTTGGGGTTACCAGTGACATTTCTACAGTAATCAGTGCTATACATATGCACTGTTACTGTAAAAATACACTGGTAGTGAAGGGGTTAACTTTATTTGGGAGGGAGGGGCTGTGTGTGTCCCTAGGGGCGTGCTTTCTACTGTGATTGGCTGTGGCTTGAGCTGTAAGGACACTGATCAACGGATCTACATAGTAGATCCGTCTGATCAGTGTTTTTACACCGAGGAGAATGACAGGTGGCTTGTTTACACAAGCCGCCTGACTTTCTCCTTCTCCCCCGACGATCGCCGAGTGACCGGCGGACATCGGGTCCGCCAGTCACACGCGCGGGGGGGGGGGGGGGGTCCGTGACCGCACGGGAGCGCGCTCGCTCCCCAGACCCTCCCAGGCTAGTGACGTTAATTAACGTCACTCTGCCTGGCCGGGGCTGACCGCCGCAGTAAATCTACTTGCGGCGGTCGGCAAGCGGTTAAAGAAGAGCGCTGCACTTTTTTTGTGACTATTTAAAAAAATCATGCTACACCAAAAACGCATGTTACTGCAGTACCATGTGTTTTAGCAGGGGCAAATGTAGGCACGTTTGTTAGATGTGTGGGGGTGTCATTAAGAATTATTGGCACCCACACTCCTCTGAAAAAGGCAGCACATTTTTTTTGCATGTGTTACCACACTGCACTTGGTGTGAACAAGCAGTAAAATGTCCAGGAGAGAAAGTTTACTGGTCTGTAAATCTCTCCGCCCCCAGCACAAACAATGCTCCCAAATCCTACCTCCTTTCTTTTCACTAGAACTGAATGGTATGATCAATCCCAGCATAGATCATACAGTCAGGTCCATAAATATTGGGACATCGACACAATTCTAATCTTTTTGGATTTGAAATTAAAAACAAGATGTGCTTTGACTGCAGACTTTCAGCTTTAATTTGAGGGTATTTACATCCAAATCAGGTACACGGTGTAGGAATTACAACAGTTTGTATATGTGCCTCCCACTTTTTAAGGGACCAAAAGTAATGGGACAACTCGGGGTGTTCGAATTGTCGGGTGTTCGCCCTGCCGTACGCCCTGCAATGCACTGCGCACTACAAAGCTTTGCCCAATCAGGGCGCAGTGAATAGCAGGTTGTTGAGGAGGGGGGCCGGGAAGCTGGCCACGGCGTCCTTAACCGATGAGTCATCAGCTGTCAATGGGCTTTCCCCTCTGACAGCAGAATAAAAAAAAAAGAAAAGTGAAAATAAAATGGCGTGGGGTCCCTCTCAGTCCAAACCAGGCCCTTCGGGTCTGGTATGGAGTTTAAGAGGAACCCCCACGCCACAATTTTAAAAACGGCATGGGATCACCCCAAATCCATCCCAGACACTTACCTGAGCACGCAGCCTGGCAGGGGCATATCCCCGGCTGGTGAAGGTGTGTCTGTGCGATCTGTCCTTCAAGGTTTTTTCAGACGTACCACTGTTCAGGGGACTTCCTGGCTACATAAACCTGGTAGATACTCCTGGCCAGTCAAAGGGTTTTAGGACCTGCTTCTCCTCCATGTTCTGACTGGGAGAAGCAGACAAAATCCTCAGTCTCTTCCATGGGCCATAATCAGTGGGTAGAAAGCTAGACCATAGTCCCCTCCAAAAGCTCTTGTCCTGTTTGGGTCTGTAACAGGGCGTCAGTGTCTTACCTGCCCACCAGGCTGGTCCCACTTCGCCTATCACAGTGGACATACGCCAGAATGGGTTTTAGGGTCTGGGTTCCACACGGAAAGACCATGGCTGTGTAAAGCACCCTGCAGCTAACTACACACATTGCACAAACTGCAGAGGTGAGCACCTGTGCAGGATCAAATGCCGAAGCAACATTACAGGCTTTTCACATAAGCTCCTGGTACCTCTCCAACTGATCCAGATCCACTGCTTCAATTGTACTAAAAGCCTGGTGAGTTGATTGGAGAATCCAAAGATAAACTAGGAAGCTAGTTAAGCTAAGAGTGATTTGACTAAGGGAGAGGAGGTCCTTTACTTTAGGACAGTAGCAAAAAAACTGAGGACTAAGAGTAGAGTAGGGTTATATGTGTTCTCAAAAGTGTGGTGTCCAATCAAAAAGCCAATGTCCAATCACCTGATAGTATAAGCCTTTAACCCAGGGTCTATAAATACTCCTTTTCCTGTATTGTACCAATTAAATATAAGCATTTTGTACTCGGTAAAAACTTTTGGGAGTCTGCTGAAGGACTTAAACTCGCCCCCCCCCCCCCCCATTTAAGATCATGCTCTCAATATGGCTTTATTTTCTATGAAACTCTAGCGTGCTCAGTGATACCTGTTAAATATGCGCTTGTTGGCGTGCACATATGCATCACAAGAGCACATATTATGTGTATGTGTGAGGGTCCTTTAGGACTTTTTGAAAATTGTTTAAAACATTTTATTTCCCTTAACTTTTTTTGCTATCCCAAAGGTGGATGACAAGCCCTATGTGATAGCATTGTGCAGTGGACAGGTTCTCTTTATTTAGACATCAAGGTTGCTCAGACCACAGATGCTTCCTCTGCACTGTCCTCAAGACAAAAATAATCTCCAGTCTCCTAGCTCATCCACAAACGGCCAGGATCTGCCGAGTCTGAATCCAGAAGTTCTCAGGGAGGAGCACTTTTAGGTTCACTGCACAGTGAAATTGGGGATCCACAGTTTCTTACTCACTTACCATTATATATGTGCTTCTAGTAGTCCCAGGCTCCCAGGAGAGATAAATAAACCACAGGAACCAAGAGTGTGCCAGAGGGCTACCACCTTTGCATGAAACAGAACTCGGGTCACTTCTACATAAAAGAACAGAGAGCAGATTGCCAAGACACACACACACACACTTGGCAGTCAAAGGGTTGAGAGCTGGTTCACACCACAGAAATGCAGTCTGGATGCGTTTTGGTGCGTTTTTGATGCATTTTTCAATGTGTTCCAGTATGATTTTCCCCCAAAGCTTCCAGTTTTGTTTTTGCTGCAATGTGGCTTGGTACATTTTTGATGCATTCTGGTGCATTTTTATTGCATTGTGCCGCATTTCAATGCAGTTCCTTGCAGAAAATAAATGAAGCTTATTTACTTTTGTTGACTGTACTGGAAAGCATGACAAAACTTTGTGGCATATCCCACACTACCTTATAGGTATATAGGTATTTGGCTTGTCTTGCAATGGTTTCGCTGCATACAACCTAATAGTGTTCCCTAATGTGAATCAAATAATGAGAGTGTGTGTTGTTGCGCCTAAGCATAGGCGCAAGAACACACACTCTCATTAACTGTACTGGAACGCACTGCAGTGTAGTGAACTTTACCAATTAAAATCCATGTAACCTACTGATACAGAAAAAAAAATGCACTGGACTGCATGTGGTGTGAACCAGCACTGAAGGTTTTAACAAAACTGCTTTAATAAGTTTTGTAGCTTGGTGTACACATATGGATGTTACAAAAGCTAAAGTCTACATGAACACTTTTTTACCTATTGCACAATTGTGATAGTTGCAGTCCCACTGTGAAGATAAAATACACAAGTACCTGAGTAGACAAAACTAATGTGTAATGCTTCATATAATAAATGGTCACACTTTTACAGAACTTGTCCATACCTAGAAACTGAAATAATGTATCTTTAACGTCTTTATTCATACTGCAGCACAATTACAAAGTAACATTTCCACATGGAACAATATGTAAAAAATATCTGCATACAGTGCACAGAGTATTTAGTATGTTAAAAGAACAGAAACAATATTTTCACTTTATATCAAATAAATAAAACATTCCTAAAATTGATTTAGGATTTTTTTTTTTTTTTTTAATTTAACAAAAATAAAAATATACAGTATGAACAGAATAGTCTAGAAATATTAGCATTTACATTAGTGAGTACAACTTTCAGATTCTTTTTCTACCATACACAAGTAGTCCTGGGGTGGTAGAAAAAGACTGTTAAACACAACACAAAGTGCAATATCCAAGTTGGTTTTTGCTCTGAAAATGAAATAAAGTGTTCCATGCTAATGTGCCATGCTGTAATACACAGAACTCTCTCTGGCACCTAAAGGGTTATATGTGTAATTTATGAACACAGTGACATTTAACCCCATCACTGCCTTTTAATATATTACTGGCCATTTAGCAAGCAGATGGAGTGCAGAGCAATCTGGTTTGTGTTGCATATATTTTTAGGTTTAAAAAACAAAACAAAAAAAAGTAAAACAACAATATAAACACTGAATAATCTAGCAGCATGTCACCCACAATAAAATGAAGCATACTGTATATTAGTGCTGAGCATCTTGATTTGCCTGGCCGGATGTTATTTGTACGTTACGGTTACGGCAATTTAACTGCTACTAGCTTAGAAGGACCTGTAAGCAGACACGGATAGCAGAGCTATAGGTCTGGATCCAGTGCATTAAAACGGATTTAGACAAACAATGTAATATTAATACCATGGTAAAAAAAAACAAAAAAAAAACAAAAAAAAAAAAAACAAGATTTTCTAGTTTTAGATCAGAGTTTTCAGTAAAATTAATTGTCCATTTTAACCCATGATTGCCATATCGTGCAACACCATGAAAGTCGCTTGTACATAAGATAACTTTACCCATCTGCAATCACACAGCATAAAACAACACATTCATAATGAAAATAGATTGCTCTTTGAGGATTGGCTCATTATTAAAGGGGACCAGCTAAAATCAGGGCAGAATTTACTTTAGGTCGACCTGTCAAAAACCCAAACAATTCAGAGCATAGAATGAAAAAAATTACATAGGCATGGGTTGCCCTCATTAGAAACTGCCAGCAAAATGCTCCATAGAAGATCAAAATTTAAGGTAGCTGAACCTCTATTTACATCTCAATTTCTCCTGTAAAAGCTGAGCTTAACCTCAACCCCATTCCTACTGGTCCTTTAACAAGACATGCGATCTTACTGAGCAATAAGAAGGCATGGGATGGGTGAAATGAAGGGTCAAGCTCAATCTTTGTAGTAAAAATATAAATTCAGCTGCCTAGAATGGTCGAATCTACTCATTATTTTGATGGCCGATCTCCACTTATGCATTTTTTCCACATGCGATCAAACTGAATTATCAAGGCTGGTGACAGGAACACTTTAAACTTTTTAACTTTGGTATTTTCAGAAGAAAAACAAAAAAAAAAAAAAACAATCCAGCAATTATGTGTGAATGCTTAGTACATTTAATAAAATAGAAGATCTTTTCTCCTTTAAAGGGCCACTAAACCTAATACATAACTTGCCTCGCATAAAGAAGCCATAATAACATTTTCAAATGTACCTAGAATCACCTAAATATGTACAGAACGTAGGATATTTCATGCTTTATTAACATGTTTTGTGTAGGTCGAAGTAGCCAATTATTAGAGATGTCAGAATGGGGAGAAGCTATTTTTAAACCCTTTATCATCGGAATTTTGTGATTTTTTTCAGCTATGACAAGTTTCTGAATGTTTTTTCAATTGTATGTTCTGTATAGTATTTTCATACGATTTTGTTTGTACTCTGCTTACTGATCTTTAAAGGGCACAAAGTGCAGGTTTTGATACACAGCGGAGAACGATCATGTCACTACTGATCAAGAGGTTCCCCTGATGGGGCACAGATGTCTTGATAACTGTGGACATTATATGGCCAGGTAGGAAACAGCTCACCATCTTTCCTTTGTTGTATTATATTATTATAAAACTTGGTAGGGTCCCAGCCTGTCCTAGGCCCAAAGGAAAGCATGTTGGTCAGCTGGAAAAAGCATTATAACAAATGATTGCCATAATATAGATTACAGCTTCACTGCTCAAACAATACGAGCCCATGCAAACTGTTGCCATGAACTGCGGTATGTTACCCTTGAATTAACGAGGTATTTTTCCATTTTAACGTGCGATGCATGAAGGCAGCAATGCCATTCACAGGCTAGCAATGCACAAATTGTAAATGAACATGCAGCATTATTTACAATGCAGCACCCACAACGAAAAGACAGTTCAGATCTCTGTGGTGCAGTATGTCTAGTGCAAGTGTGTTTTCAAATGAATGGCCCCACAAAGCTTGGTGTTTTGTTTGTTAAATTGCTTTGCAGAAACATATTTTACAGCACATTTCTGCAACACAATAATGTATATGGGCCCTAAAGGCAACCTGTACTCTGGGAAACATGGAGCATGACCTTTCCAGAAATGCATCCCATTTCTGTCCCTGGCTTCAATGCTTCTATTTACTGACTTGGAACAAGCATGCAGCAAGTAAAGTCTGAGTGAAAACAAAAATATTAATCTGCATACAGTATGGCAGCCAGGCAACTAGAATTTTTGAACAAGTGGTCAGCAATGGCAGCCTACATACTACTCTCAGCACAGGTTATCTTGTTTCATTACAGGGTATGTTCTCCACACAGGATAGGCTTTTTTTTATCCTCTAATCTCTATGAAGTTCTTTAGAAATACTAAGTGGCACCAAACCAGCAGACATACTATGCCATCAGGCGAAATATGGAAGCTGACCTCCTAAAAATGATAGCTGCTTTCATGTCTATCTTCAGAATTTTTGGGTCACTGAACTGGGACAAGCATTCAGATTAGAGAGTGTAATGTCAGAATTGCTAACCGGCATATTTGTTCTAGGTAAGTACTGAAGCCACCGGCTCAAAACAGCCTGCGAACTCTCAGAAGCAGAGGTCAACAGCAAGGTCTCTTTCAGTGCAACCCCTCTGAAAAGCAAGCTGCAGTAAGCACTTTTCAGAGGATGACTGACCGGCGATATGTCACCTTTTAGAGACTGTTTTAATCCTCAAAAGGCTGCAGAACAATGACGCAGCCAAGCACATTACGCACAGTTGTAGAGCGGTTGTACCTGGTAACATTATCTTGAATGTGTCACATATGGCAGCGGTACTGCTGCCCCCCCCCCCTAATGTGACAAGAGGGTTTCATTTTTGTCTGAGCATGCATACAACCCTGAGCAACTGCATGTCTTTGTTCAGGGGGGCAGTTGGGGGACATTATATCCACGGTTCTGGCTGTTATCTTTCCCTGTCCACACGTCTAAACGAGCCCCAACAGTCCCTATACTTCCTCAGGTACAGTTTTCCTTCAATTGTCAGCAGGTGGCAACTGTCAAATTTTAATGGAATCTGACAGGACAGAACAAAAAGAACTGGGATTTTTAAAGGTGCATGTGTGGATGCGTCATCCTTATACTTCCTTCACTACTGTGATTCACCAACCCAAAACAACAGATGTCACACATAATTGACTGCCTTCCAGTTCAGTGACTGAGCAATAAGTGAAGAAAGGATATCCGTATATGAGGGGACCATAATGTATTTAGTGCATACTAGCATTGGTCATACCTTTTACTAAAATAGATTACTATAGGGAAAATGCTACAGGACCTTCTGCAGTAAAATCAATATGACCTTTTCTGCTGCCAGAGAGGTGAGAAGGTAATACAAATGAATTAATCAACTAGATAATAGAATAATTGACAATATTTAAAATGTGATTTTGCTCTCCTTTTAAAGTAAAGAAAAATATGTTTCCTGCCACAGTGCAACCATGTCCTTTTGCAGCTTGTTTTGAGAGAGGAGCTAGAAAGTCAGCATAACATCCCATCCACCAGAATATGGAGGCTTGTGACAACATGCTTCACCTCTGCAGATCCTTCATTTCATTTCCACTAAAAGCATGCTGGTACTAAGAGTTGCTGCTGGGTACAAGCATAGAATGACACACCTCTCTGGCAGCTTCGGCGTTAAACCAATAAAAGCAAAACCATTGCAACCAGATAGGAAATGTGACATTAGCCTCTTTGAAGACAGCCATGTGATACTTTCATAAGTCTATGACTAAGGATTGTAAGTCCATAAGGATACAGTCCGATCAGCTGATGATGAAAGGAAGGAGAGATCTTGTGTATGCCAGCGGCACTGGATCACCTTGTCTTTGTGCTCCCCCACTTCAATGATTGGAAGAGGCTTCGTAAGGTCACCTGCAAAAAAATGAGGTAAAGTAAACCAAGGTAAGAAACAATAAAACATCTCAGAATTTACTCTTAAAGCAGATCTGCCACAAATCTTGGCAATTTAAATCTATAAATGAGGAAATAGGTTAAAAAAAATGTAAGTGTTACTAAACCAAGGACCCTGGATTTACACTATCTGGTCTCCCCACAGTACACAGAACATGACAATGTAATAGTTTTAGTACATATAAACTGCTAAATTCTTGTGACTATCAGTGTCTGGTTTTCATTCTCCTATGATTGTCCTATGAGGATGCAGGACCCCTGACCCTCTGTCTGGACAGTGCTGATCACATGCAGTCTCCCAAAAAAAAAAAAAAACTCTAGCTATACACACCAAACTGAGCATGTGCAGCTTGTCCCCTAGCCTCTGTACTATCCAGAGATGGTTTAGGACAGGGCTCGACAAACCCCAGGCACCAGGTCCCATTGGCGACTAGAATTAGCGGCCTGGTGCCTGAGCTACACTGCAGCAGGTGTCTTTTCCCAGACATCCCAAGTCTCCCGCATGCAGGCTGTGGCTCCTCGACACCCGGCAAGTGATATCCAAGCTCTCTGTTTCAACTGTCAAAACAGAGCCGATGCCTACTATATAGGTTCTGGCTCCGTCCTTTCACAGGCAGAGTGATATCAAATGCACTCCGCCTGTGAGGAGACTGAGATACAGGAAGCATCAGCCCTGCATGCTTCCTCCAGCGCCGCTCCTCACACTCTCTGCCAGCAATACCAGCCAGCAGTAGCCACCAGCAGTACCAGCCAACAGTAACTACCAGCAGTACCCACCAGCAGTACCAGCCACCCGTGAACCAGCCAGCAGGAAGTCACATGCGCTAGGGTTGCAACTAGCCCCCAGCACATAACTGTAAATATCCCAGCATGTGCAGTGTTTCTGACTCTTACCACCATGACCACTTCAAATCACTGAAGTGGTCATGGTGGTTGAGTGTTCCTTTAATCTCTCTCAGAAGAATTAAACCTCTGTATGCGGATTCCATTTAATTTGATCATCCTCTAGTTGTGTTAAATTGGTGGGGGGGCGCTGAGTGCCACCTCCCTGAAATGAGTTTGCCACCTCCCTAATATGAGTTTTTGCAGATTGGGATGTCTGTTGTCCCCATGCAGCCCCCACACGCAGGTGCGCAGACTAAGATGCCGCACTGGCCGGTTATTGAGGCTGCGGCTTTGCGGCCTGCTGTAGGGAGATGCTTACATTGGGGAACTGGCGCCCTCTTTGGTGGCCAGGGCTGCAACAATCAGTCACTGGCGGCGCTGAGGGTTTCCCCTGCCTGTTTTCTCTGCTCGGTGAAGAGGTTGAAGTTGTTGAGGGCTTGATCTAGCATCCGGTCCTTACCAGTGAGTGGACAGGGAGTGTGAGGCAGCTGGTCGGGACAGCCTCCGTTCCATTTACAACCCCACAAAGATGGACACAGTTCTATTATTTCATTTTTTTTTTTCCATTAAAATTCATTTTTTATTCTCTCCCTGTCATGCCACACAGCTGAAGGCCCCTTTCACATAGGCTGTCTGATAAGGTCTGCCTGTCAGTTTTTGAGGCAGACCTGATCAGACCCTCCAGTCTACTCTATAGAGTGGTGGATGTCTGCTGACAACCACTGCCATCCGATCCTGTTGGCCAAAAACAGACGGATGGTGGTCCTACTTTCCATCCGTCCGATGGATCGAATCAGATGGCATTGGATTGAAATGGACAGGCAATCCATTTCCATCTGACTGCCCCATAGAGGAAAGTGTGACTGTGTCCATGTTCGCTCTGCATAGCAAAGGGGAAAAGACCTGTCATCAACCTGCTCAGTGGGGATTAGCGGAGAAATCCCTGCTGAGCAAGCGGATTCTGCTTAGCGGAGATGCACGTGTGAAAGGGGTCTAAGGTGGTATGAGTTACTGGATCTCCTATCGCCTCCAACTTGCTGCACTGTCCTTCCCTAGTGAGCCACTGCCCATCACACCATCAAGCCAAGTACACACGGGCCGCAGGCCGGGGCAACATCAGCCGGTTCATTAAACTGGCCACTATTTGGCCCGTGTGTATGGCAGCCAGAGATTCGGCATTCGCGAAACAAAACTGGCTCCTAACTTTTTTAGCTGGCTCCTAGATTTCAAGCAAATTTGTCAAGCCCTGGTTTAGGGGCCCTGGAAGCAGGAGAGGATCAGAGGACAAAGGATCAGCCTTTTTACACAATGCACAGGATTATTCCCTTAGGTTCTGCCGTGAGTATAACAAGCGTGCTTTACTACATATACAGACTGATTTTACTGTTGTGCATTTAATAACACTTTAGCTAAGGTTACCATCAGTGAAAAACTGGAACTTGTGGTTTATATGTAAAATCATTTTCTTGGAGTACATCGCAGGAAACAGCGACTATAAATTCTTTTTGTTATTTTATAAACAGTACAAAAACAAAAATCCGACAGACATTCAAAATAGTCTGAGCATTAGGTGACTAATAATAAAATAAACAAAGCTTCAGCACAAAAGGCACAAAACCCAATACAGCTCAGAGGTTACATGAGTAAATGAACAATACATCTTTCCCATCTTTTACAGGTACGTATGATACTCTGCAATTCCTTATCCCGACCTTATTGGTCTTCTTAAAAAAAACGCCACACCAAGGAGACAACACTGGCGCTGACCATGATTGGATTGTCAGCGCCAGTGTAGGCAAGCTGCATTAAAAGGGGGAAAATTTCTGACTTGAGACAATTGGACAATGCCAGATCGAAACGCATATACAGTGAACATAACTGTAGACACATATTTATCCAGTCAAAACAATATATCTCATGAACAGAAGCAAAGACTTTCCAACTACTCCCATATTAAATAGGACATTGTAGAGGTACTCTTTGTCCATCCGCTCCATACCTTCTTGAATTTATTGGGTATACCCCTACTGGCATAGGTAGGCTTATAAAAGGGAAATGCTTTATTTACAAACCCCTTCCATGCCTGCCTAGCATAGAAAAATAACAGTCAGCAGTGTACGTACTCCTCTATTTGGAGCATCTAGCAAACCCAAGAGACACACTTCAATACTGGGCCTAATGCAGAGAGTAGAAACCTCCTCAATGCATTCTGCCACTTCCAGCCAAAACTTCTGTATGGCCACACATTCCCAGAATATATGAATGAAATGCGCTCCCAATGAGGTGCACCACCAACAACAGGATGACTGGGATGGAAAAATTCTAGCCAATCTGGCTGGGGTAAGGTAAATACGATGAAGAAATTAAAATTTAATTAGATGATCTCTAGCTGAGTCCCAGTCATCACTGTACATCTGGGGAAATACCCTTTCCCAAGCTGTTCTGCAAGGTTCAAGGATGTGCATCTCTAAACAACTGCTTATACATATTAGACAATGCCTTACCCAAAGAATGATTTCTAAGCATAGTTTAATATCACTCTCTTGCAATGTAATTGGTGAGGTACCAAATAGTGAATTGTAAGCATGTTGCAATTGTAAGTATCTAAACAGATGGGAGTTCGGTAGATTGATTGTGGATTTCATGACATAAAACTGTAGAAGTGTGCCATTCTTAACTACATCTGCTACCCTCTTAATACCATATTTGGTCCATATAATGGGATCTGGGAATTTAAACAAGTGTGGAAACTGAGGGTTATTCCACAATGGGGCATGAGGTGATATTGCCTGTGTGCTTCCAGAGCCTGCCCTGTCTGCTACCACCCAAGCTCTAATGATTCCTCTCATAGAATTAGTATGGGGTAAAGGGGCACTGAAGCCTCTGAGCAGGAGATGGGGACAGAGCCTCGTAGGAGCCCACTACGCAGCTTCCAGTGCAACTGCCGCATCATCCTCTGGGAGGGTCAGCCACCGATGTGAGAACACTAGTTGTCCTGCCAGGTAATAGCGAAAGAAGTTTGGCACCGCAAAACCCCCTTGCTTCCATGGTTGTTGGAGAACCTGTAATTTAATCCTGGGATTTCCTCTATTCCATAAAGAAAGTGGAGACCAGCCTATCAATGTTCTGGAATATATACCTCGGAATACACACCGGTGAATTACGGAATATATACAGGAATAATGGCAGGAACTTCATCTTTAATAGGTTAACTTTTCCAAAAAGTGTCAAGGGTAGATTTTGCCACATTTCAATGTCTGTATTAGAGGAGTCACGTTCAAGGTAACAAAATCGGAGACTGAATAAGAAATACGAATGCCCAGGTATTTAACTCTGTCTACCCGCTGTAAAGGACAATTAGCCACAACCCCGCCGGGCGAAGAAGGCACCTTTAAAGAAAGAATTTGAGATTTACTCCAATTCACTTTTAACCCGGAGAAGCCAAGCAAAAGAATTCAAAATGGATAACGCCACAGTCAAAGTCCCTCAAAAACAGTACCATATCGTCTGCATATAATGCTACCTTTTCTGTCAGGCTTCCAACCCTTTTCCCCCGGGTGAGGCCCCCAGTGCAATAGCCAGAGGCTCGATTAGCGGGGGGAAAAAGTCCAGGGGAATTTGGACACCCTTGTTTGGTACCCCGTCTAACCAGGAAGAACTCAGAGGTCAGACCATTGAGTTTATTGGCTGCAGTCGGGTTATGATATAAAATATATTTATCCACTGTCTGAACTTGGGACCAAACCCATAAGCCTCTAACACTGTGGACATATATTGCCAATCTATTGAATCAAAGGCTTTTTCCAGATCCAGAAAAACAAGAACCCCTCCGCTGGATACCTCCTGCCCTAGTTGCCTATGCCTAAAACCCTGCACAGATTAATATCCGTGGCTTTTTTCAGCATGAAGCCCATCTGGTCAGGGAAGATTAA
Source organism: Pelophylax lessonae (assembly GCF_965119305.1). Lineage (NCBI taxonomy): Eukaryota > Metazoa > Chordata > Amphibia > Anura > Ranidae > Pelophylax > Pelophylax lessonae. Next base: position 163,731,163 of record NC_138775.1, read on the forward strand.
ATGCTTCAGGACAGGCATGAGTCTATTAGTTAGCAATTTAGTGAGGATTTTGAAATCTAGATTAAGTAAAGTGATAGGCCTATAAGAAGAGCATTTAGTAAGATCCTTGTCTGGTTTGGCCAACAACCCTATGTGTGCCTCATAAAAGGAGGAGGAGAGGGAGTTAGTTTCAAAGCACTCTGCATATAGCTTCAGTGATCTTGGAGAGAGAACTTTCGCATAATGTTTATACCATTCTATCGGTAATCCATCTGGACCAGGCGCCTTCCCCATTCGGAAAGGAACATATTGGACGCATCACCTCCTCCTCCCTAAATGGGGCTTCTAAGTGTCCCTGATCTATTTAGGTATTAAAGGTAGACTCAAGGGATTTATAACAGCCAACAGGTCCTCTATAGCATAAGGGGGAATAGGCAAGTAAAGATCTCTGTAAAAAAAGAAAAAAAAAAAAAAGACAAATGTCTGTAAAATGTCCTCTCTGTCTGTAAGTAATGAACTAGATTAAGAGGAAATTCATTAAATTACTGTCTCAGAGTTATCCTGATCTGTTAGTAATGCTAGCAACTTCCCATTTTTATCTCCCTATTCAAAATACCGTTCCACACCCCTTTTCTTGGAGCAGTGGGTTATGTCCTGGTAGTGAAGATGCAAATCTCTCCAAGCAACTTGCAATTCTGCCAGGGTATCAGGAGAAGGAGTATTGGCATGTGCCTTTGCACATTCTTGTTCCTTGTCCTGCAGGGTTGCCAGCATGTGGTTATGTTCCTCCCTTGCTGCCTTAATAGCAGATATATATTATCCCTCTGAAAGAGGCCTTGAAAGCGTACTATTCAATCTGACCCATAACTGACCCCTCACTTATCTGCCAGAACGAATCTATGTGTGGTTTAAATCTTTCCTCCACCATAGGTTCCCCCACCCATCTAGGGGACAGTCTCCAAGACCTCTTTGACCCATGGCCCCCAATCTGTAAGGTAATCTGAAGCGGGGTGTGGTCCGATACTCCCCCAGGAAGGTAAGTAGCATCCTGCACCATGCATAATAGATCCTCATTGGCAAAAGCCAAATCTATTCTGGATGAAGAGTGAAACACAGGGGGATATTTATGAGTAACCTCTGTCCATGGGGTGCTTCCACCTCCATATTTCAGTGAAGCCAGCTGTCTCTGTCCACTGAGATAAATCAACTGCAATCAACAGCCTGTAAGGGGAATGAGGTGCTAGCTTTCCCAACATTTCATATAGAATGACACTGGAAAATGGAGGAGGAATATTCATCTTCACCAGCGCCAGACGATGGGAATGAATTTCAATAATCACCATTGCATTGCGACCCTGAGGATTGGTTATCACTGTGTCTATAGAGCAAGGCAGAGACTTCTGAAGCAAAATCGAAACCCCTATGGCATACGAAGAGAATGTAGCATGTATGGCACACTGGATCCAAGGACGGCGCATAGCCAGTATTTTATTTCCTGTCAAATGAGTCTCCTGCAGAAAAATGATTTGAGGGCGGTGTGATTTTATGTATTTAAACACTAGAGGCATTTATATTTTGAGTTGAGACCCCTGACATTCCAGGAGAAAACCCTAATATTTACAGATATACCCGCAGGTCCTAAAATAACCACTAGATGGGGGCATAATACCTCCGTAGATCCTCAGAGCCATACCGTGCCACCGGTCATGCTAAAGCATTTCTCTACATAAGAAGGTAGTGTCCAGAGAAGGGTAAGAGAGTGCACAAAACGTGAATGCACCCTTCTCCAATAGAGTGTCAAAAACTGGGAAAAAAAAAATAACACAAAAACAATAGAAAAATTGCAACTTAAGTGAAAAAAAATTCCCCAACTGAAAAAGTGTCATTCCCTGTCTCACCAGCATAACAAACATGGTATATCAAAACTGGCTGGAGGCCTGAACTGTTCCGCTTCGGAGTCAGTGCATGTACGCCACAGAAGATAAATGGGAGGAATGCAAAGTTCTAGGGTCTGTTCGCTCCAAGACTCTAAAGAAGAACTCAGATCCCGCATTAGGTGTTGTAACAGAAGATTTAGGTAAGCTGCATCAAAAAGGGGGAACATTTCTGACTTGACACATAACATGGAGCTTGAGGGATAGCTCCGTTGCAGGCCCTCGCAAGACAACACCCCTCCTCTAACAGCCGTCAAAGGAGGGCCCTGACAGTAATGAGGAATATAGCTGCAAAGTGCATGAGGATCAAGCAAGGGTATCTAGCCATTTAGAGGCATCTCACGGTTTCTCAAAGAACTTCACCGATCCCATATGCTCCACACGTAACTTACTCGGGTACAGCATGCCATATGTGAGCCCCCTTCTCCCTCAGCCGTTTCCTGACATTCACAAATGTTTTCCGACACCTCTAAAGCTCGGGAGAGAAATCGGGAAAGAAATCAGGAAAGAAATGCAGGGTGGTATTTTCATATTTAAGCTGCGGTTGTTTCCCTGCTTCAGCTAGGATGAGGTCTCGATTGCGATAATTGAGGAATCGCACCAGTAACTGTCTGGGTGGTGCTCCCTTTGGCCTAGGCCCCGCCGGAACCCTGTGTGTACGCTCCACTATGTTATGAAGAAGATATTTGGGTCAGATTAAGGATGTCCTTGAAAAACCCCTCTGCAAAAACAGCAGGATTAGCCCCCTCAGAGTCCTCTGGGAGGCCCACCACTCTCACATTATTCCTGCGCAGGCGGTTTTCAGCATCCTTTGATCTCGCCATTAGGAATTTCTATGTGTTTTGTAGCTCAGATGTTGTGCCTGGAAGTGCCAGCAGCATCCTCAATTTCCTATATGCGAGCCTCTGACGCTGAAACCCTCCCTCTAAATTTGTTCTGGTCTTGTCTGATGAGGCTGCACTCAGGGTAGTTTTACTAGCCTCTATAGCAGGGGTGGGGAACCTGCGGCCTGCAAGATCATTGCGTCCGGGCCCCCCGCCCCCCCCCCCAACCTGTGCCGCTGAGCCTGTGTATGATGTCAGAACGGAGCCAATGTTTTCCTAATAGTTCTGGCTCGGTCCTGACAGTGTGAGTCACAGGCGAAGTGATATCGAGTGCACTCTGCCTGCCTGTGAGGAGACAGGAGACCATAAGCATCTGCTTTTTCTTCATCCAGCGCGGTGCTGCTCTTCTCTAGTCAGCATTTTCCGCCAGAAACGCACACACACAGCAGTACCCAGAGTATTACCACCCAGAAGTACTAGCCTGAACCAGCAGTAGCCAGAGCATTACCACCTGAAGTACCAGCCTGAGCAAGCAGTAGCCAGAGCATTACCACCTGAAGTGCTAGCCTGAGCCAGCAATACCCAGAGCATTACCACCCAGACGTACAAGCTTGAGCCAGCAGTACCCACAGCAGTGCCATCCAGCAGTACCAGCCTGAGTCAACAGTACCCATAGCAGTACCATCCAGCAGTATCAACCTGAGCCAGCAGTACCAGCCTAAGCCAGCAGTTCCCGCAGAATTAACACCCAGCAGTAGCAGCCTGAGCCAGCAGTACCCACAGCAGTACCAGCCTGAGCCAGCAGTACCCACAGCAGTACCATCCAGCAGTACCAGCCTGAGCCCCCAGTACCCACAGCAGTACCATCCAGCAGTACCCATAGCAGTACCAGCCAGCAGTACCCACAGCACAGTACCAGCAAGCAGCACTAGCCTAAGCCAGCAGTACCCACAACAGTACCAACCAGCAGTGTACCAGCCTGAGCCAGCAGTACAAGCAAGCAGTACCAGCCAGCAGTGTACCAGCCTGAGCCAGCAGTACCAGCCAGCAGTGCCCACAGCAGTACCAGCCAGTAGTACCCACAGCACAGTACCAGCCTGAGCCAGCAGTACCCACAGCTGTACCAGCCAGCAGTGTACCAGCCTTCTTTTCAAAACTTACCATTGCAAAGAGTTGACTGAGCTCCAGACTGACCGATGCAAACCTGGAAAACCAGTTGCGAGTAGCAACATCATCAATATCAGCTAACATCACACACACCTCACCAAAGAGAAGCAGTTCCAGCCATCACATTAGGGGTGAGTTAACTAAATGTTTGACCAAATAGAACAGGCAAATTTTTAAGTTGATCATTTTGTACGCCCCCTGAATGATGTTACAAAAATCCAAATGGCCCTTGGCAGAAAAAAGGTTCCCCACCCCTGCTCTATAGCATCCAGGATGACCGCAGTGGAGGAGTCACTCTCCGGAGGTCCGGAAACCGTAGACTGTTAGGGGTCTCCCATGTCAGATGCCATATCCAGAAACAGACTCCACAGATTCGCTCTCGCTGCCTCTGCCTGGTCAGCCTCAGGAAGTAAAATGGCCGCTGCACGTGTCTCTGTTGCTGAACTCCGAGACCTAGGAGGCAGCGGTTTCTTGGCGGATATCCTTTCGGATGGCATAGGGAGATCAGGGGGAATCCCCTACCTGGTTATCAGCAGCCCACATGGTAGGATATCGCTCAGGAGTGAAGGATGGATCAGGATTCTGTGGCGCAGCTCACTGGGACGTTCTACATGACCTTCTACATATGGACACGCCCCTCTACTACGTACAACTATGTTAGAATATACATCACAGGGCACAGGGTATCTTCATATCTACTTGGGATGTCACAAAACACTGAACATGATGAGTGGGAAACACAGCAACAAGGCCAACAATCCTAAGCCCAAGGCTACTTTGTCAAGAGATTTACAATATCATACCTTATTAACCATGTACGTGCAATCAGAATCACTGTAAGGACCTCCTCCCTATCCTGCCGGTGAAGAAGCTGCAGTAGAGAAAATGCATATATATCCAGGAGAACTAATTCCAAGGAATAACCAGGGAATCCACGACAAACACCCAAGGATCCCTGGTTTAGCATGCAAAACCTGTCCAACTTGTTAAATCTGAACACCACTACATCTACATCCAGCATCTCCCAAAATCTCTGCTAAAACCTCAGAGTGAAGGGCCCACTCTCCTTGGTTCAGCTGTTGAAGAGTGAGAAAGTCTCCTGCCAATTGTCCACACTAGGAATGTGTACAGCAGAAGAGGCTGGAACATGAGGTTCTGCCCAGGACAAGACCAGACCTGCTTATTTCTTTTTTCTCCCTCCTTGATGGTGGATACTGAAGGCAAATATACCAGTGTAGGAGAGCCAGACAAATAGCCCTAAGTTGTCGGATCTTGATGGGCAACTTCCACTCCTCCCACAATCATAATTTCCTGAACCAAGAGGTTCTCCAGAACACCTCCCTAACCCAACAAACTGGTATCCATCAAAACCTTTGGAACCATTGGAAGGAAAGATTTTCCAGCATCTGCATGGAAGTTCACCATTCCAGAGTCAACTTTGTCTTGGGAGTCAGATGCATTGCCAGATTCAACGACTTCTGATGCTTGTCCCATACCGACAGGATATTGAGTTGAAGAGTCCAGGAGTGAAACTCAGCATACAGGACTTCATCAAAGGCAACAATCATCTTCCCCAGCACCCTCATGCAGACATGAATCAAAAGGACTTTCCAGCGACCTCAAAGACTCCACCTGGGATCAAGGAAACAGGCATTTTTACTGCGAAACCACAGCACGTTTGCCTGTATTGTGTCGAAGACTAAGCTAGTTTAGTGTTGGGACCCTTACTTTTTTGGCCTATCTATAAATGATAAAGAGTTTAGGATTATAGGAAACCATTTCTGTGTTTGCAGATGACACAACACTATGTAGTGGAATTACGTCCTTACAGGTTATCTCCAACCTACAAGCAGACCTTAATGCACTGTTTAACTGGGCATCTATGTGGCAAATGAGGTTTAACCCTTTCGCTGCCAGGTCTGTACATCGCATGGACAGCCGGGGGGGGTCCAAAACACATTGTGTGATGACTCCTGCCTGTCAGATGGAAGCATTCGGCCGCTGCGTTGCTGCCCTGTTGCTTCCACACACTCCCGGTAATGGCACCACCATCCTGCCATGTATCTCAGGTTCCGCTTGCCCATCTGCGGGCCTGGGACCGACATAGCAGGTGGCACTGGTAAAAGGAAGGGAGCAGAATAAACACGTCCTCTCTCCTTCCTTTCTTGTTGCTGACCTGGAAAGCGACGTGTTTGACATCAATTCCGAGTCCGCCTCTCTGTGTACCCAGCCAGCAAACCCAGAAAAGAATGTAGGGCAATGCGATCGGAGTGAGAGCAATAATTCTAGCACCAGACCTCCTTTTTAACGCTACACTGATGACCTATAAAGAGCTTTTAAAGTGTCGGCTATGGAAATAATAGGGTACTGAAGTTTGTTGCTATTTCATGAGCGCACACAAATTTAAGGTTTGACATGTTGGGTATCTATTTACTTGGTGCAACTCCATTTTTTATACCCCCCACCCCCCAAAAAAAATAGGAGTAATTTATTGAATTTGTGTTAAAATTAACTTAACTGTATTTTTTACTGAAATTATTTGTTTCCCAGACCTTTGCGGTAATATTGCGTAAACAAAAAATTGGAGCTACCACTATTTTATTCTCCGAGGTGTCTGTTTTCGGAAAATATATAATGTTTTTTTTTTTTTTTAAGCATGTGTGCAAAAAAAAAAAAAATATGCAAAAACGTCTCTGGCAGCGAAAGGGTTAATGTTGATATAGGTAAAGGGGGCTAAAACATGTATGTATCATACTTTTTATGGGGAGTATATGGTCAATAAGGATTTAGGTGTTCTGGTAGATCATAAACCTAAAAGAGACGTATGGACTTATAATGCAGCCCTGCGCGCTCCCAGCACAAAAAAAGTGTTTACATAGGATTGCATATATGCAGGCCCTTGGCGTTAAAGTCCACCCACCAAGAGGTGGCATATAGGCGTAAGAAAGCTCAGTTGATTTTAAAAAAAAAAAAATCATAAAAAAGGAGATTGATGCATTCCTAAATTTATTTTTCCCCCACTGAAGCAATATGGACCATGCTTTAGGGTTTTTTTTCCCCTCTGGATCGACTGTGGGTATAGGATTCTGTATATGGAGGTTTTCTATTTATTATTTATTTGTTTGGGATGTCCTTGGATGCCTTTACCCAAAAGGTGATTGTGGATAAAACAAGGCAAAATTACCAGTTTAAGACCGACAACCCAGCCATAGGATCCACATCATATGGACAGACATGTTGCCCACCCTGAAATGCTGCCGTATGGAGTCTTTCAAGCCATCCAACTGAGAAGGTTCCCAGAAAACCCTTCAACTAGAGGATTGTGCGCCTGAAACTGAAGGATTGTGCGCCTGAAACTGAAGAAAATACCAGATAAGAGCAGGGATTCAGAACTAATCTGACCTTTAAAGGGAACCATTTCAGATCAAAGGCAAAATATGCATGGGGTTCCCCCCACTGGAAAGGGGGACTATAGAGCAGACCCTATCGTCCCCCCCTCACCTCTTTGCATGTACAGTGCCATGGGTTGCTGCAGGTTAATAGGCATGTAACACCAGGAAAGGGAACAGCTACCCAGCTGAGAAGGCTGAAAATGACTGGCACCTATGTGGAAAGTCACCCCACTTCACAAAGACAGGAATGAAAAACTGTCCAAAGGAAATCAAAATGGCCGCTGTGCAGACCCGTAAGTTGACATCATCACACATTATCTGCTAGGGCAGTGTATCACTTTGAAGTGCACACAAACAGACCAGGTGCCCCAAACACAGGAGGACACAGGGAACTGCCACACATGGTACCGCGTCACAGCCCCAGGCCCAATCTTCATCTCCCACAGTGGGCACTGCCCCACAGGGCCTTCAGGGAGCAGTCTTCCCCTCAGGGCATCACTGTATAGCACGCAGCCAGCAAGTTCACCAGAAAACCGGTACCCCAGAGATGCCCACAGGGATCTAGTGCTGAACAGCAACCTTACAGGCGATCCCTTCTCCTGCATGTGAGTTCCAGGTATTTTCCCTCTTGGCCCCAGGGCTGTAGGTGACAGATCTGCATTAAGCCTTCCCATTCCCATTCCCAGTAAGAGTGTGCAGAACAGGCAATGAAAACAGGAGAAATGAATCTTCAGAGAGATTTCACAGGTACATCCATCACCGAAGGACAAAAAACTGGCTTAGCTGAGCTTTGATGGGATGGGTGTGCCTGGGCAGGGAAACCTGCTTTTTCTTTCGGACAGTGTTCATTCACCTGATATCCAGCATATCCCAAGTAGTCAAGATTAAGACATGCATATCAAAATGATTGCTTTATCAATAGAAATAAACAGCTTAAAGCGGAGTTCCACCCATTTTTAATAGGTTGGAATACATAGCTGTATGTAATCCCCTTTAAAACGGCTTTTACCAATGGAAACTTTTTATTTTTTTTTTTGCTAGTAAGTACCTTAATTTCGGCATTATTGCTCCTCTCCTCACTTCCTGGTCCGATCGGCGATGACGTCATTCGGCGATCCGCAGTGTCTGCTGGGATGTATTCTATTCCAGAAATCTCGGAGTAGCTGTATCTGTACTGAGCCGTGCCTGCCCCGCCTCCGCCCCGCCTCCTCTCATTGAGTTGCATTGTATGAATGTATTAAGGCCGTTCTCTGCCCCGCCTCCGCCCCGCCTCCTCTTACAAATCAATGAGAGGAGGCGGGGCAGAGGCGGGGCAGAGAACAGCCTTAATACATTCATACAATGCAACTCAATGAGAGGAGGCGGGGCGGAGGCGGGGCAGAGAACAGCCTTAATACATTCATACAATGCAACTCAATTAGAGGAGGCGAGGCGGAGGCGGGGCGGAGGCGGGGCAGGCACGGCTCAGTACAGATACAGCTATTGCGAGATTTCTGGAATAGAATACATCCCAGCAGACACTGCGGATCGCCAAATGACGTCATCGCCGATCGGACCAGGAAGTGAGGTGAGGAGGAATAAAGCCGAAATTAAGGTATTTACTAGCAAAAAAAAAAAAAAAAAGTTTCCATTGGTAAAAGCCATTTTAAAGGGGATTACATAGATCTAAAGTTCCAAAAATGGGTGGAACTCCACTTTAAGATAGGTTTGTTTTTCCAATTAAAACAGAGATGCTGCCTGCCCACACCCTCTATTCAGCCATCTTACTGGTCAATAAACAACCAATCACTAAGGTGACCAGCAGGAAAAGGGTAGGGCCAAGTCTGCCTTTGTTTCAGCAAGGAAGCCTTGCTACTCCACTACAGGAAGCATACTTATCACATTGGCTGAATATACAGTACATTTCCTCTCAAATCGGATCAGGCCTGTCATGATTTGTTCACTCCAGACTCTGCATCACCTGAGGAATATACACAATGCTGGATTAGTGGACCCTCATTCTGTTTGGCAGTCCTGGAATTGTAGGCTTCTAGTCCAACCAGGATAATACTAGCATGGAGTTTGTATCCCTCACCCCTTTTTGTGTGGGTTTCCTCTGAGCGCTTCCTTACTACAAACACAAATATATTAGCATGTCAATTGGTGGAGACCAGTCAGATATTTGCAGATTGATAAGGATATTCTATGCACTTCAAGATCTGTAAACTATGTTGGTGCTACATTGATGTGGCTTGTAAATCACACTCGCCATGCAGTGGAGTACACTTAGCACCATCCTAGACGCAGCATTCAGTAATCGTGTTATGTCATTTCCGAGCACATATCAAACTTACATTATTGCCCAATAACAAATAGGACGCTGATCACATAGGCATTAAACTGCTGCAACAGGAAAATAATTATAATAAAGAGACTTGCACCTACCTTGTAAATCTGTCACTTTAATTTTCATATCATAAGAACCAGTAAGCAAATAGTGAGCTCCAGGAGAGAAGCGAACAGAGCGAACATCGCTGGAATGGGGGTGATAACTCTGTACCATACGACCTCCTCTTATATCATACAGCATACAGCTTGAGTCCTCTTGTCCTGTGGCAAGCAGTCTTCCACTAGGGTCCACAGCCACTGAGGCCACAGCACTCCCTGCCAAAAGGGACATAACCACTAATTCATTACATAGCAGCAAAGCCAAGAGACAGAAAACCCCTCAAAAAAAAACAATAACCGTTCTTTGAAATTTCTAAAAAGCATTAAAAAGCACAGAAACATATTGCATGAGTTACGAAGGAACAAACTACAGCGCTGGATTACATGTAACATCCTATTCCATATGAAACCGTGTATTTTTAGGATTAGAATGTTTTTTTTTTTTTTTAGGAAATATCAAAAGCTATTTATAGACACTGTAGAGGGAACAGAGAACTACTTTTGGCTTATTGGGAAAGTGGTTTACATGATCTATAAACTCAAACCCTAGTCCAACCTTTTATTTTGTTTTAAAATAAATAGAAGGGAATGGTTAAAGCCCCTGAATGGTTTTTACTGCTGACTGTCCCTAATGAGGAGATTTCCTTCTACTTCCTGGCAATACAGGAAGTGAGTGGAAAAGTCTCCAACAGGGACACAGATAAAAACACATTTTTTAGTAAGGTAAGGAAGGGTTACGGTTAAACTTCTGACAATGGTTTCATTGCTGCCTGTGCTTGTCCTGGTGAAAATTGAACACACACTTTTTTGTATGGGTGTCACAGGGACAGAAAGCAAGGGAAATTTTAGCAGGGGAGTCACAAACAGAAAGAAAACCAGGAATTAATTTTAAATCTTCCCCACTCTGTCAGAAACCTGAACAGAAAAAAAAATACTGTACCTGTTCCGTGGAACGTAGTTCCAATTACTCTAACACAGCTTGGTACACGCAAGTCCCAGAATCGCACAGTTTTGTCCTGGGATCCAGACGCAATCATCCACCCACTCCAAGTGTAAAGTGCCAGAATATGCCCTGAAACAAAAACAGCTCGTTTAAAGGAAACTTATTGACGAAGCATGACGAATATAGGCAAGTATGTTAAAGAGGTTTTAAAGAATAAAGATTTTTTACCTTAATGCATTCTCTGCAGGTACCCTAATGCATTCAGAGTACAGCTCCTCCCCCAGCCCCCCACTTTCCTTATACTTATCTTAGTCTGATCTCGGTTCTGCGCTGTGCACAAGAGCAGCGGCTCTCTCCCTCCTCATAGGCGCAGGGACAATGTCAATAACAGCCAGTGAGAACGGAGTGGGAGGTAGAAACAGGCAGCACTTTGTGTGTCAATGGAGTGGGCCCGCACAAGTGCCCCCATACAAGCAGCTTGCTATGGTGGGCACTGGGCAGGAAGGAGCAAAGAACGTCGGCAGGGGACCTGAGAAGAGGAGCATCTGGGATGCTCTGTGCAGTGGTTAGCATGACGCTTGTTATAAAAAAAAAAAAAAAAAAGTATATATATATATATATATATATATATATATATATATATATATATATATATACACACACACACACACACACACATATGTATATATATATATATATATATATATATATATATTGTATAATTTGTTTTAAAACAAATCCATACATGGAGCAACCATATTTGGTTGTGGCCCTAAGAAACAATGGAGAGCGTTACTCCAAGCACAGACCTGCTCACGGATATAGAAATACGGGACAACTTAGGAAACAGTGACCATAGGTCAATTGGTTTCAGTATTAATTACAGTAATAGGAAACACAAGGGTAATATAAGGACACTGAATTTCAAAAGAGCCAATTTCCCTAAACTGCGCTCGCTGCTAGAAAATATCAAATGGGATAGAACCCTGGGAACAAAGAACACGGAGGAAAAATGGGAGTGCTTCAAGAGCATACTTAACAGGGGGATTGGCCAGTGCATTCCACAGGGAAATAAATTTAAAAGAGCAAAACTAAACCCTGGGTGGCTAAACTCCAACATAAAAATGTATATTAGTGCTAAAGAAAAGGCCTTCAAAAAATACAAGATTGAGGGGTCATTGGCAGCATTTAAGCATTACAAAGAGTGCAATAAGAAATGTAAAGATGAAATCAGGGCGGCTAAAATAGAACATGAGAGACATATAGCGGAGGAGAGTAAAAAGAACCCCAAGAAGTTCTTTAAGTATATAAACAGTAGGAAAGCGAGGCCAGAACACATTGGCCCCATAAAAAATGATAAAGGAAATATGGCCACTGAGGACAGGGAAAAGGCGGAAGTGTTAAATAATTTCTTCTCTTCAGTCTTCACAAAAGAATCGGGGGGCTACACGAACCTTGCTTGTAAGGCCGAACTAAATAATACACCCCAGGAAGTGCCGCCATGGCTAACAGAAGATAGACTTAGAGCTAAACTAGAGAAACTTAACATAAATAAATCCCCGGGACCGGATGGCTTGCACCCGAGGGTTCTTAATGAGCTCAGCCAGGTGATTGCCAGACCATTATTCTTGATCTTTAAGGATAGTTTACAGACGGGTATGGTGCCAGCTGATTGGAAAAAAGCCAACGTGGTACCAATATTTAAAAAGGGGCCGAGATATATCCCGGGTAACTATAGGCCGGTCAGCCTAACATCAGTAGTCTGCAAAATTTTGGAGGGGATGTTAAGGGACCACATACAAGACGTTAGTAATGAAAACGGTATTATAAGTAGAAATCAGCATGGATTCATGAAAAATCGTTCGTGCCAAACCAATCTATTAACCTTCTACGATGAAGTGAGCTGCCACCTAGATAAAGGAAAGCCTGTGGATGTGGTGTATCTGGACTTTGCAAAGGCCTTCGACACCGTTCCCCACAAACGCTTACTGTACAAACTAAGGAAGGTAGGTATGGACCATAAGGTGAGTACCTGGATAGAGAACTGGCTCCAGGGGAGAGTACAGAAGGTGGTGATTAATGGGGAGTACTCGGATTGGGCGGGTGTGGAAAGTGGGGTCCCCCAGGGTTCTGTCCTGGGACCAATCCTGTTTAATTTATTCATAAATGATCCAGAGGAGGGGATATCTAGTACAATCTCAGTATTTGCAGATGATACTAAACTGGGCTTGCCAATATCTTCTATGCAGGATGTGGAAACCTTGCAAGCGGACCTGAAAAAAATAACGGGGTGGGCAACTACATGGCAGATGATATTTAATGTTGAAAAATGTAAAGTAATGCACTTGGGGGCCAGAAACCAGAAAGCAAGCTACTCACTAGGGGGGGAACCTCTGGGTGAGTCTAGGATGGAAAAGGACTTGGGGGTACTGGTAGACAACAAGCTTGGCAGTGGCATGCAATGCCAAGCCACCGCAAGCAAAGCCAACAGAATACTGGGATGTATAAAAAAGGGGATTCACTCCAGAAATAAATGGATTTTTGTAAAATCTTACCGTAAAATCCTTTTCTCTTAGCTCATTGACAGACGTAGTCCTCGGTGATACAGCACCTTCGGGTTATGTTGCCTCCACAGGAGTAGGACTAGACAGAAAATAAAATGCTCTGGCCACACCCTAGGGGCAGTCCCCGAGGGTATATCCTCTCTCTCTCTGCCACAGCAAATCAGTTATGTCACAAAAGCAGTGTTTAGAGAATTTAACCCAACCCAACTCAAAAACAGAGGGGCGGGTACTACGTCTGTCAATGAGCTAAGAGAAAAGGATTTTACGGTAAGATTTTACAAAAATCCATTTTTCTCTATCGCTCATTGACAGACGTAGTCCTCGGTGATACAGCACCTTCGGGACGTCCCAGAGCAGTATCACAAATGAGGGGTGGGAAAATGGAAATCAAATCCAAATCTAGAAGGCCCAACCGGTGCCAACTAGAAGTTTACAGTGCTCATCCTTAATGATGAGACTCAACAAAAAAAAAAAAATTTTCAAACAGAAAAAACCCTCGAGGTAGACCACCGGTCTCCTCAAATTGCGGCCTGCAAAACCTTGCGGCCAAATGAGGCATCCGCCGATGCCATCACATCAATTTTATAAAATTTTGTAAAAGGTATGTACTGACGACCAGGTGGCCGCCTTACATACCTGGACCACTGACGCCTGATGGCGAAAGGCCCAGGAAGTACTGAGCGCTCGAGTGGAGTGCGCCCTAACAGGGAACAGAGGACTCTGACCCTTAATAGAATAAGCCCGTACCACCGTCTGTCTAATCCATTTGGCAATAGTCGCGGCAGATGCAGGCAACCCCTTTCTGGGGCCATCCGTGATCACAAAAAGTGAATCCGTCTTACGGAACGATTCCGTAGCCTTCAGGTATACCCTGATTGCCCGAACCACATCCAAGGTATGCAACGCATGTTCCCGATGATGATTGGGCTGAGTACACAAGGAAGGTAGTACAATATCTTCATTCAGATGAAAATCTGAAACCACCTTAGGAAGAAAGGATGGCTTAGGATGGAGTACTACCTTATCCCTATGAATCACCAAGTATGGGGACTGGCATGATAAAGCAGCCAGTTCTGACACCCTGCGTGCAGAAGTGATAGCCACCAAGAAGGCCACCTTCTGGGATAAAGTAAGCAAGGGAATCTCCCTGATGTTTTCAAAAGGAGGTTTCTGTAGAACCGACAAAACCAAATTAAGATCCCAGGGCGGTAAGGGCGCGGACTGGTGGAGCCAGGTGCCGCACCCCCTGGATGAAATTCCGCACCAAGGACTTGGTAGCTAAAGGTTTCTGAAAGAAGATTGCTAATGCTGAAACTTGACCCTTGATGGTGCTCAAGGCTAGCTTCTGCTCAACCCCTTTTTGCAAAAAGGCCAATATTCGAGTCACCGAATAGGTACGTGGAGGAAATCCTAAAGATTCGCACCACGCGATATAAGTCTTCCATGTGTGATAATAGACTCTGCTGGAAGTCGCTTTCCTTGCTTTAATAAGGGTAGGAATGACTGAAGCTGACAACCCTCTGTCCTTCAGTACTTGGGTCTCAATGGCCAGGCCATTAAAACCAGCGACTGTAAAACACAATGGTAGATTGGTCCTCGAGACCGCAGATACTCCCTGAGACGCAGTTCCCACGGAACGTCCGCGACTAGCAAGTCCAAGTCGGCCAGGCCGGCTTGACGAGGCCAGCCTAGAATTTCTAGGACCACTGGCACTGACGGGATTTGAACCAGGCGTCCCTAGAGCTATCTGGCCCCGACCATCCGACAAAGTCTGGTCGTTTTCTGTTCCCACACATTTATCCGACACCTGATTCCTATCAGGAATGGTGATCTCTCCTGGTTGAATCTCAGGGACCGAAGTCACCCGGCTAGAGGCTTCTTGGTCTGTCTGGTCAACCAGATCCGATTCCTGTGGGGAATTGAGACTAATCTTAGGAAAAGGTAAAGAAAAAGATCTGTTCAGGGAACGGTGACTACCGCTCCCTGTAGTACTTAAATGTTGGAAGGGAAGAATCGCACCGGTAGTAGTAGTCGATGCTCGATCTAATGTCCTGAATACCGGTGAAAACGTCCCCCCACCCTCAACCCGGGTGGGGGCGCACCTTCAGGCTGTGTAATCCTTTGCTTCGGGTTTGGCTGAGTCGGTCCTCTGTTTGTCCGACCAGCCTTTCTTGAACCCTCCTGGAGGAGTCTTGCCTTTCCCGCTTGTTCCAGCCGGGCGTGCGAACCCTTTATGGGCGGTAAAGAAAGGTCCTCGCTTGTTGCGAGGTCCCTTAGCTTTAGCAGCCTGTGGCAAGAAAGTGCTCTTGCCCCCAGTGGCATCCTTAATGATTTCATCTAGGGTGGCCCCAAATAGGCGATTCCCCTGAAAAGGAAGATTCGTCAAGGTCTTTTTGGAACCTAGGTCAGCTGACCAGCATTTTAACCACAGCACATGTCTGAGGATTACCGCTGACATAGATGCATGCCCTAATAGGGGGGTAGCATCCAAGGCTGCGTCACAGACAAACTGTAGCCCTTGTATAATCTGTTCCATCAAATCAGATGTTCCCTGGGGAATATCTTTTCCCCTAAGGTCTTGGCGTACCAATCTCGCCCATTCCGTTAGTGTCTGGGAAACTAGACCAATAACAATTACTGGTCTAAATGCTGACCCTATCAGGGAGAAGATAGTGCGGGACTCCGCTTCCATCTTTCGATCCACCGGATCCTTAAAGGACGAAGTGTACTCCACTGGGATAACCGTGGCTTTATTCAGCCTGGAAATAAGTGGATCCACCACTGGTGGTACCGTCCATTTCTTAATGAGGGATTCCTCAAACGGATAGCGTCTAGCAATACACTTGGAAATAGTAAAGGTACGCTTAGAATGCTCCCATTCTCCTTTAATTTTATTACCAAAACACTTGGGTACAGGAAAAACCTTCACCGTTTTGATGGGCTTGTTAGTACCAAAGGGAATCTCTGTTTCAGTTGCCTCTGCCGGTAAAACCTCAAGTCTTAAGGTTTCCCGCACCGCCACAACTAGTGCGTCCACCAATGCTTCTTCCTGAATTATGGCGGCAGAATGAACGTCCTCCTCACTGTCTGAGGGAGCTTTACCTGAGATAACAGCCCTTGCAGAGGGACCTGCAGCTGAAGTGACCATCTCTGAATCTGAGTCAGAGGTGTCAGATAATATAGGGGTAGGCGGGGGTCGCTTTCTTGACCCCCGTCCCTGACAGGCCGCCTCCACCCGAGCCACCATAGACTCCAAAACTGCTGTAAATGCATCCATACTCTGTGCACCGGCGGGTCCCGTGGCCCCCTCGAGGGAAACAGGTGGGGGTACTTGTGTGGCAGGGTCCATGATTATTCCAGTAACTACCCGGAAAATACAATCCAAACTTAAATAAAAAACTTTTTTTGTTTTTTTTTTCAGACCCCCAGCGCCACAAAAGCCCCTCAGTGTTACCTGCTAGGGATCCCTATCGATCGAGAGAGAGAGAGATAGACCCCCAGGCTCACCACTTGATGCTCAGAGTTCACTGCAACAGGTTACAGCGCTGTCTTCACAAACAGGAAGTCTTTTGGCTGGCTGCCCGGGAAGAAAGGAGGCGGCTCCGCCCCTCTGCACGCCTTCCGGCGCCTCCCCTAGCTCCACGAGGTGTTTGAGTCACCTCAAACATGGCCGCCCCCATGCTGCAGACACGAGGCTACGCCAAAATGGCGGCCTCGTGCGATCTACGGTGGTCTGATACAGCATAGCGGCGTCCTGCAGAGTAACTAGGCATTGTAAAATCTTTCTCTCATGGAGATCAGTTTGACCGGCGGTACCGAACCCTGGCGGAACCGCGTGGCCGTCGGGAGACCTGCTTCAGCTGGAGGAATGACCTGGCAAGCCGCATACCTGTCCTGTGGCTTCTGACAGGTAGGATACTTTTAGTAACACAGTAAGATTCCAGTGCTGCCACATATTACAATTATTTAAACATACTTTGTAATTAGATTGTCAGCTCCCAAACCAAGCCTGCTGGCTTTTTGTACACACAAATCACACTCAATATAGGGGGATCTGTGCTATGTTATAGGATAGAGGGGAACCCATCCTTACCATTACAGAGAGGGGCCCGCGTTCACCACAAGACCCGTCAGGGGGAAAAGGGGAACATACTACTCACCATACCGGAACCAGGCGGGCGCCAACTCCTGACAGTACCCCTCTCCACCGAGGTAGGAGGGCTGTCGACCAATACGGACGCCGTGACTCATGGTCTTTGGCGTTTCAGCGAGACGTTTAACTCGCAGGGTCAGTCCCCGTCCAGTGGGACTATGTCGCGGCCGACCCAGCGCGGAGCTATGGCCTGCACGCGCTCGTAGGCTGAACTGGGGTGACCACTGGATCTCAACATCCAGCCCGTCGCCCAGTTCAGCTTTCTTGATTGAAGATCTCACAGGAACACTGGAGAAAAAAAGCTGTCTAAAAATCTTTTCTAAGAAAAAAATCCTGCCAGGACCGAAGATCCCAGCAAGGTATCTAGGTCCTTACTCCTAGCTAGACAGAAAAAAACTGATTTGCTGTGGCAGAGAGAGAGAGGATATACCCTCGGGGACTGCCCCTAGGGTGTGGCCAGAGCATTTTATTTCCTGTCTAGTCCTACTCCTGTGGAGGCAACATAACCCGAAGGTGCTGTATCACCGAGGACTACGTCTGTCAATGAGCGATAGAGAAAAAGAGATTAATCTCCCACTCTACAAGACTCTGGTCCGGCCACATCTGGAGTATGCTGTCCAGTTCTGAGCACCGGTCCTCAGGAAGGATGTGCTGGAACTGGAGAAAGTCCAGAGAAGGGCAACAAAAATAATTAGGGGAATGGAGGACATCAGCTATGAGGAAAGACTACAAGCACTGAACCTATTCTCTCTGGAGAAGAGACGATTGAGGGGGGATATGATATCAATGTACAAATACTGTACTGGTGACCCGAGCATAAGGAACAAACTATTCAGAGAAAGGAGATACAATAAGACACGTGGCCACTCACTAAAACTAGAGGAAAGGCGGTTTAACCTTAAAGTGCGTAAGGGGTTCTTCACTGTAAGAGCGGTAAGGATGTGGAATTCTCTTCCACAAGCAGTCGTATCAGCAGGGAGCATTGATAGTTTAAAAAAACTATTAGATGGACACCTTAAAGACCACAACATACAGGGGTATACAATGTACGGTTAAAAGCGGACACACACACACACACATATCATAGGTTGAACTGGATGGACTGATGTCTTTTTTCAACCTCACTAACTATGTAACTATGTAACAAACATGCAACAATTCAGCGGCTTCAATGCTGCTGGGTGCCAGCATCCAATAGGGCTTTTCCAGCCTGCCGAAAAGGATTATCAAAAAGAACAGGGAAACACACACCAGTTGCCAGCCCAATCACCAAGGGTAGAAAAACGGCTTCAGCTTGTCTTATCCCAAGCCACGTCCCCAACGTGTTTCACCCTCCCACGAGCTAATCATAGAGGGTTCATTCATACACAGCCCAGTTCAAGTACCATCTGCATAAATCATGTAAGGGTGCAGGCCAAAGGTTTTCTGTAGTGACCATTAATAACACGAACATTGAAAATTAAACATGTTAGAACATTTCTGTACAATTGTGCATTAAATGATTTCTGTGGGAAAAGGGGAAATAATATGCCAGCAAGCGTATACTGCATTGATTGAGCTGAAAATGATTGCGGTGTGATCTGCTTCCATCCTTGGCCCGGTCAGATTGCAAAAAGAAAGAAGGGGGATTGCCAGAATCACCAGGTATTTAAAGGAAAATTAAGGAATAAAATGAGAACTATGTTACTGTAACAAGGTTTTGCCTGTTAGGACAATAAGATGACACAATCATGTGCCCAGCTTATCAGTGAATTATTTCCAAACAAATCTTTGACTGCAAAAGATGTACAAATACTCTTCTGGCTAGAACTCTCAAATAATGAATTAAAAATAATGTCCTGTGTGTCACGTATACCTGTGTGTCCACTTAACGCATGCAGTCCCTGTCCCCGCTGGCAGTCTGTGGTGTAGATATTACAGTCTCCAGCTCCTGCACTGATCAGAATGGCGCCTCCACTCTCTGGACCTTCCATAAATGCCAAGTCTCTGATTGTACCATCGTGCATGCTGAATTCCAAGTCTGGACCTGAGGAAGCAAAACAGCAGAAAAGTTATGGAAAGTGTGAAGAGCTGACACTGATAAAGCACAGATTGATATTTAGTGAATATCACACAATATAGTGAGCTAAACTGTTACATTATAGCATTAATCGGGAAGGCATCAGTTTTCACAATGGTAACAGGCATACTGGTTTAAATAAGGAAAACCTGTCATGAGCTAATTTACAGTGGCTAAAATTGCTGAAAAAAATTGCGTAAGTGATTTTGCGCCAGATATGTTTCTTCCAATGAATATTGGGTGTTGTACCCAACACCTACTGACTGCTGCATTTGTGATGTGTACCAGTGATACAACTCAGTCATCCATGATATTAATAGTCAACCGCGCTAGTCTTAAAGATACACAAATTCCAATCACCTAAAAATAGATTGTGTATAAAGTGCTCAGTGCCTTTTCAATCCCACAATTGTGTAGTGCAAAAACAATAACTTATTACAACACTCTACATTAATAAAAACAAACGTAACAAGTAAATTAAAATCTCATTAAACAATTTGAAAAGTCCCAGGTAAATAACCGTCCCGCTGTGTAGGTGCTCTTTAACACAAATAACTTTGATGCTTGATCCACTTTGTGCATATAGTGCCTCGAGAGATAGTTAGTCAATAAATTCTGGTGAATGCAATTCCATGTAGAGCACTATATGCACAAAGTGGATCCAGCACTAAAATTATTTGTGTTAAAAAGCACCTGCACAACGGAACGTTTATTTACCTGGGACTTTAAATGAGATTTTAATTTACATTTTTTTTTATTATTATAGAGTGCGGTAATAATTGAATGTTTTTGCACAAAACAATTGTGGGATTGAAAAGTCACGGAGCACTTTATATGCAGTCTATTGTTCGGTGATTTGAATTTGTGTATCTTAAAGACTAGTGCAGTTGACTATTATTATCGCGCATAACATTGCTGAATACCTTTCAAAGAGGTCAATTGCTTGGCTATCATGGCAACTCTTTGGTTTCAGTTCTTGGAGCCATTAACCAGAAATGGGTATACCAATCCAAAAGAAGGGAGAAAGTCAACAATCCCTAGCTGAACACTTGTTTCAGATCAGTAATCTAAAAGGACTGAAGCCAGAGGGTTTAGCATGACAGCTAGGAAACTATATTTTCAATAGGGAAGCTCATCAGCAGTAGTCTCCATTTTTTCATGACAGCTTTCTTTTAATAGCGAAAGACCAGTAACCCACAGCAACCAATCTGATTCATCCTTCAGTTAACAGATACAGTAAATAGAAATCTGCTTGCTATAGGTTAACGCACTTCAGATTCACAATAACTTACTGAACATCTACATTTTTTTTCTGAGGCATAACTACTGAAATTCAAATGACCTTACCGGTTGCATTGCAGGTCTCTGCATTAAACGGAAGGACTTTAACATATTTGTCATTAGAACCTGTAGCAAGCAGCTGCCCACAGGGGCTCCATGCAACACAATAGATTGATCCTTTATGATGCTTGTTTCTTTTGAATCGAACAACTGGTTGTGCAGGGCCATTTGGAGGACTTGAAAGGGTAAAAAAAAGAAAGAAAAAAAAAAAAAAGACTGATTTCTGAGAAGCACCAAATTTAGTAAAAGAACAAAACAGTTCCTGTAACCAGTACTGTGCACTGCATCCTAATGCATCCCATTCTTACCTGCTGGCATCAATGACATCAGGATATGCACAGACTCTCAGTGTTTTCGCATTAGATCCAACAGCATACAGTGACCCACTAGGGTGGAAAGCTACAGCGCGAATTGCCTGTGTGTCCTCCAAAGTGTTGAGACAGAAAAACTGCTGTTTTTGTTTGCCATCCGGCTATAAAATGGAAACATAACTCTGAAGTTAGATTATGGTATCATTTAATTTAGGGATACCAAACAGCAACACAGTACTTGCAGCAAGCAAACAGATCTTACCTTCTCTCTCTCTCAGGAAAATAAAAAAGATTTCTGGTTGTTGTGAATTATTGCACATTTTGCCTTATTAAATAAAGCACACTACATACACATTTATAAGACCATGTGATAATTGAACAGCTGTCATGGGTAATAGCTGCATTCATTTTTTTTCTCAGGCTTTTTCTCCTTTATTTTCACCTGATGATCATGCCAGTAATACACTTTCAGTTCTTGGGTAACAATCCTCACTCACAGTACTGTACCTGTTGTCATCCTAAGACTACAAAACATGTGCCCTATCCTCTCCTCCAGAACACAATGTAGTCAGAAACAGCTGGGAACAATGTAACTGATACAATTCATCAGCACAATTCATCAGCACAGGCAGATAGCATAGAAATCTAACAGCTCACAAGAATTCTAACAGGATCTACAACTTGTTCAATGGTATATTTAACAGAAAAGGGAGAAAATAGGTTAATTATTAGGATTTACATACACTTTAATCTAGGACTCATTTACAATTTTGCAATGTGTTAACTTGTTATATTTTGCATCAACGGGCATTGAAATAAAGTAAGGAATGGCCTGACAATGCACAAAAAAAAAATCCTGAAAAGCAGACAAGTACAAAAATGTACTCTACAATGTGCTTTGGGCACTTCGTCACAGTGTGACCAGTGCCCACTGTCTTAATGCACTGGAGTGACATTCAAAATGAATGGCATTGCAATGCATGTAACATGCTGGCAAGAGTTACCGTAGCACAACAGTAAAAACTGACCCTTAAAGGGATGGTAAAGTCGTTTTTTTTTTTTTTTTCAAATAACAAACATGTTATACTTACCCACTCTATGCAATTGGTTTTCCTCTTCTTCTCAGGTCCCTCTTCGGGTCTCTTGGCCCCTCCCTCCTACTGAGTGCCCCCACAACAAGCAGCTTGCCCTGTGCCCTCTCCTGATTGGCTGGCTGACTTTGATTGACAGCAGCGGGAGCCAATCGTGCCACACTGCTGTCTCAGCCAATGAGAAGGGGAGTTCTGCGCAGCTGAGAAACTTCTACATCATCACTAGATAAAGATAGGCTCAGTTAAGTATTAGGGGGGCTGCAGCACACAGAAGTTTTTTTTTTTATCCTAATGCACAGAATGCATTAAAGGAGTTGTAAAGTCAGAAGGTTTTTTAATCTTAACCATTTGCCCGCCGGTCATGTTGACCGTACTGCAGCAAAGTGGCTCGATATCGCCCAGCGACGTAGACCTACGTCGCTGGACTCCTCCCCTTGTGGGCGGAGGCTCGCTCCCGCTGTATTCAGTCACAGCGGGAGTCGGGCCAGGGGAGGAGCGGCGGTGATCAAAAAAAAAAAATCGCAGATCGCCGCCATTACTAGTTAAAACAAAAAAAAAACCAACAATAAAAATGACATAAATTTCCCATAGTTAGTAGCTGCGATAACTTTTGCGGAAACCAATCAAAATACGCTTATTGCGATTTTTTTTTTTACCAAAAATATGTAGCAGAAAACAAATTGGCCTAAAATGTTAAAAAATTTAGATTTTTACATTTTTTGGGGGGGGGGGGGGGGATTTCATATAAAAAAAATGTGAAAAATATTGTTATTTTTTCAAAATTGTCGCTCTTTTTTTGTTTATAGCGCAAAAAGTAAAAAAACGCACAGGGGATCAAATACCACCAAAAGAAAGCTCTATTTGTGGGGAAAAAAAGGACATAAATTTAATTTGGATACAGCATCGCACGACCGCGCAATTGTCTGTTAAAGTAACGTAGTGACGAATCGCAAAATATGGCCTGGTCAGGAATGGGGTAAAATCTTCCGGTCTTAAAGCGGTTAAAAAAACGCTCATTGAGAATTTTTTTTGTCAAAGACATGTAGCTAAATACATTTTGGCTTAAATATATGACAAAAATTGAATATATTGGATATTTTTTAACTGTCAAAGTAGAAAAATATTGTTATTTTTTCAAAAGTGTCGCTTTTTTTTATTAATATCGCAAAAAATGAAAATCGCACAGGTGATCAAATACCACCAAAAGAAAGCTCTGTTTGTGGGAAAATAAGGACGTAAATTTTGTTTGGGTACGGCGTTGCATGACCGCGAAATTGTCAGTTAAAGTCGCACAGTGCCGAATTGCAAAAAGTGGCCTGGACGTAGGACAGCAAAATCCTCCGGTGGTAAAGTGGTTAATGCACTTTATGCATTAAGATAAAAAGCCTTCTGTGTGTAGCAGCCTCCCCAGCACCCCCTAATACTTACCTGAGGTCCCTCTCTGTCCAGCAATGTTTACGAGTCCCTCAGCCGTCCGGGACTCTCCCGCTCTCGCGGCTGTTAAAGTCAGTTAGTCAATCAGGAGAGAGAGTGGATGGGGCCGAATGGCAGCTCCTTGTCTGAATTGGCTGACTCGGATGGCTGCTTGGCTCGGGTTCCCCCATAGCAAGCTGCATGCTGTGGGGCACGCGATAGGAGGGAGGGGCCAGGAGCAGCAAAAATGGCCTGGAGAAAAGGAGGATCTGTGCTGCTCTGTGCAAAACCAACTGCACAGAGGAGGTGGGTATAACACACTTGTTGTTTTTTTTTTTTTAAAATAAGACTTTACAATCAATCACTTTAAGATAAAAAAAAAACAAAAAACATTCTGCCTTAACAATCCCTTTAAGGTTTTCGAGACCCTTCTTGCAAGTCTGTGAAGGAGTCACCAAACCTGAAGCAAACCTCATTTTGCAATTCCTTTTCCCTGTTCCTGCCAGGCCAATTATTTTGCATTTTTCTAGGACATGAAAAAACGCATATTCATAACTTGAAAACATATTTAAAAATATATTTTCTGAAAACATAGGACATATAAAATAAAAAAGGTCTTACTTTAGATTTTTTTGGTTTACAATGTTTGTATAGCCATTTCTGAAATCTTTATATTCAATTAAAAAAAATTAATACAATGTCCACATCTTCAATAAACACTCACATTGTCCCCCAGCAGGCTTTAATGCTGGGAGGTAGTGAGACTTCCCGATCATGTGATTGGCTCCTGTAGCAGTTTCATGAGCAGGAGCCCATCCCGCTAGCTCCCAATCAGAAGCTCCGACCGAGATCAGTTGATGATGGCGTGCTAGGAGCTGTAGTGACCGTACTCTCCGCACACAACCTCAGGCTGCCATGGACACAAATGTGCAGCAGCTGGATACTAAAGCCCACCTTTTCTGCTATCGCATATGTGTGTTACGCTGTATGAATACGACGCTGAGCACTTGCACTCAACTTCTTTGGTTGACCATGGCGAGGCCTGTTCTGAGTGGAACCTGTCCTGTTATACCGCTGTATGGTCTTGGCCAACGTACTGTAGCTCCATTTCAGTGTCTTGGCAATCTTCTTATAGCCTAGGCCAGTGATGGCGAACCTTGGCACCCCAGATGTTTTAGAACTACATTTCCCATTATACACAACTACACTGTAGAGTGCATGAGCATCATGGGAAATGTAGTTCCAAAACATCTGGGGTGCCAAGGTTTGCCATCACTGGCCTAGGCCATCTTTATGTAGAGCAACAATATTTTTTTTTTTTAGATCCTCAGAGAGTTCTTTGTCATGTTGAACTTTCAGTGACCAGTGTGAGAGTGAGAGTAATAATACTAGTAGTAATAACACACCTGCACTCCTTACACACCTGAGACCTTGTAACACTAATGAGTCACATGACACAGGAGGGAAAATGGCTTATTGGGCCCAAATTGGAAATTTTCACTTAGGGGTGTACTCACTTTTGTTGCCAGCAGTTTAGACATTAATGGCTGTATGTTGAGTTATTTTGAAAGGACAGCAAATTTACACTGTTATACAAGCTGTACACTCACTACTTTACATTACAAGTTTCATTTCTTCAGGGTTGTCACATTAAAAGATATAATAAAATATCCACAAAAATGTGAGGACTGTACTCCCTTTTGTGAGATACTGTATACATATATATTTTTTTCATTAGTTAGGCTTCATTCACACCTGAGCGTATCATTTTCAGGTTTTTGGGCGTTTTTCAGGCAGGCATTGACATCTAACAAAAACGCTTGTAATCTGCCAAAAAAGAAGCTCATGTACTTTGAGCTTCAGACGACAAAACGCTCATATGTGAACAGGGGCCATTGAAAAAAATGGGATTTTGCTTGTTGGGCGTTTTGAGACTTCAGAAATAAGCGTTTTAGGAGCTGAAAAACACTCAGGTGTGAACCGGGCCTTAATGTCCTCCATTTCATAGTACATGGACAGTGACAGGTACTTTTTAAGACAACAGGGGTCTATTTTATTAATACTTCGGATGCATTTACTCCACAGAAATGTAATCTGCACACTTTTATATATAACCTCCCAAGGCTGTAGCTGTAATTGCTCCTATGAGTTGTTATAGTTTAAGTATCTCACAATTCTACCCTCTTACAGATCAGTTTAAATTATGCTCCTTTCACTCCACTGCAAATGCTGCTTTATTTGCTGGACTCACTTTCAAATGGCTTGACAGTACCATTATTACATGACTACAAATACATGCATTTCGTTTTCAGTTGTTTCTAAGACATCATGCCTAAATAAGAGAACTAGGGATTTCCCAAACGTACACCAAAATAGTGCCTAGATGGTAAAACAGTACTCTGCAGTACTTTGGTAGAGGGAACAAATCAAGAAACAAAAATAGATCTGCTGCCCATATATTTCCATTGGGGTTACCATCCTTTATCTTCAAGACACCTTGGTTAGAAATATGGAAGCTACTAATGCTTGTTGTAAGATGCAAACCCTGGATCTGTCATTTGTATCCTTGCTTCAGTATTTAGTGATTCCTTTACTTGGAACAAGCTTGCAGCCAAATCAGAATCAGGACACCTCCCCAGATTACCGTTATCATTGCAGGGACTTCAAGCAAAAATAATAACAGCTGGGGAGCTTGTACCCCTAAAAGCAATGACCGCATCATTACAATAATAGGGAAAAAAAAAAACCTAACACACTTGATGTTACAAATGTGTAAAAAGCAGTTTCTAATTTACTCACAAAGACATTAAAGCCAGCCATAGATGGGTCAGTTTTTTCATTCAGACTGATCCAGTTCCCTCATCCGCATATTCGAGCTGGATGGGGGAATTTTTCCTGATGTGTCACTGTATTCTGACAGCGGAGAGAGTCATCCACAGATCAGAGCTGAAGTATATAGCCTGAAGTGCTGATTGAGAGGAAATTTTCCAGCAGAAGTTGATTAGTAGATCGACTTCTGTACAACCACAGTAACTATACATGGATCGGAATACGGCTGGTCCCTGCTGAACTGGCCGGATTTTGATACATCTATAGTTAACTTAAAGTAAAGGGAGACTAAAGTCTCTAATTTCAAAGAGCATTTCAGAATGGAATGTGCAGTTACCTCTGAACTTTTCCTTGATCCAGCACTTGCAGGTTCTTCAAATTGTCCCAGCTCTCCTGCGCTACAAAATAAATCAGTCAAAAGTTAATACAACGGGTAATCTCTAAAAAAAAAAATAATGGGATTTTTGACTTACCATAAAATCAATTTCTCTGATGTTCTTTGACGGACACAGCTCCTGTCATTCTTGACCATTGGGTTATGCTGCCCCCTACAGGAGTAGGACACAAGGCAGAAAAAACTTCTGGCTACACTCATGGGCAGTCCCAGGGGGTATACTCGCTCTCCCTGCTATAGGTCACTCAGTTTTGTTACAAGCAGTGTCAGGAGAATTATAACTCCACAGAGGGGTGGGTGCTGTGTCAATCAATGAACGTTAGAGAAATGGATTTTACGGTAAGTCCAAAATCCGTTTTTCTTCTTCGTTCATGGACGGACACAGCTCCTGATCCTGTTGACCATTGGGACGTCCCAAAGCAGTGTCAAACATGATGGGAAAAGCAAGAAAAAATTCCCAAGGTTAGAACATAGCCAACCAGTTAACAGGAGCTTAACCAAAACAACTGGAGCCCACATGAAAAACAGTAAACCCCCAAAGAGGGAAAAAGCCCTCCAAACAGCAGCCTGCAAAACCTTGCGGCCAAAAGAGGCATCCGCAGATGCCAACACATCCACTTTATAAAATGTTGTGAAAGTAAGGACTGACGACCAAGTAGCTGCCTTGCACACCTGCTTTACTGACACCTGATGACGGAAGCCTCCTGTCATTCTTATCCATTGGGATATCCCAAAGCAGTGTCAAATATGAGGGGTGAGAAATTGCAAAAAATTCCCAAGGCTACACATTAGCCAACCAGACAAACGCAACCAAAAATAACTGGAGCCCACCTTAAAAAACCAATACACCCTCAAAGAGGATCAGGTCCTCTTAAATGGCAGCCTGCAAAACCTTGCAGCCAAAAGGAAGCATCCGCAGATGCCAACACATCCACTTTATAAAACTTTGTAAAAGTGTGCATCGACGACCAGGGGGCCGCCTTGCAAACCTGCATCACTGACGCTTGATGACGGAAGGCCCAGGAGGCACTAAACGAAGCGATCTAGTAGAGTGCGCCTTGACAGGGAAAGGAGGAACCTGACCCCTGATGGAAAAAGCCTGAACCACCATCTGTCTGATCCATCTGGAAATGGTTGCAGAAGAAGCGGACAACCCTTTGCGAGGTCCATCCGTGAGCACAAATAGAGTCTGACTTCCTGAAAGACTCTGTAGCTGGCAGGTACACCCTTATTGCCCAGACCACATCCAAGGCATGCAACGCAATTTACTTAGGATGTTTAGGCCTGGGACACAGGGAAGGCAACACAATGTCTTCATTCAAATGAAAGTCAGAGACCACCTTAGGAAGGAATGAAGGTCAGGGGCGAAGCATCACGTTATCTTTGTGAATCACCAAATAAGGTGGACAGGATAACGCCACCAGTTCTGATACCCTGTGCACACAAAAATGATAGCCACCAAAAAGGCCCCTATCTGGGACAGCGTAAGCAGGGAAATCATCCGAATAATTTCAAAGGGAGACTTCTGTAGAGCTGAAAGCACCAAATTAAGATCCTAAGCCCACACTGGAGGAACCAAATGCCAGGCACCCTGAAGAAAAGTACACACCAAGGAGTGTGTGGCCAAAGGTCATTGGGAGAAAAAAAACTCCAAGGCCGATGCCTGGCCTCTGATGGTACTCAAGGCCAATTTCTGTTCAACCCCCCATTGAAGGAAGGTTAAGATCTGAGCCACCGAGAAGGAGCGAGGATGAACCCCAAGAGACTTTACACCACGCAATGCACGTCTTCCACATACAATGGTAGATCTTCCTAGAAGTAGATTTCCTAGCTTTTAACAATGTAGGAATCACTGACTCAGACAAACCTCTATCTTTTAGCACCTGGCATTCAACAGCCAAGCTGTCAAAGTCAGCGACTGTAAAGCAGGATGGAAGATCGGTCCTTGGGACAGCAGATCCTCCCTGAGAGGAAGCTTCCAAGGGACGTTGGCGACTAGCCGCGCTAGATTGGCGTACCAAGCCCAGCGAGGCCAGTCCGGAGCAACTAAGATGATCGGAATCCCTTCTGTCTCGATCCTGCGTAGGAGTCTGGGCAGAAGCTTCAGAGGAGGGAAGGCATAGATCCGATGATACTGATCCCACGGGGCAACCAGCGCTTCTGTGGCATCTGCCAGAGGATCACTTGACCGGGCCACAAACCTCTGCACCTTTCTGTTGAGCCAAGATGCCAACAGATCCACCTTGGGAGTGCCCCACTGGAGACAACTGATGAAACATTTCCGGATGAAGGGACCACTCCCCTTGGTCCAACGCCTGCTGACTGAGGTAATCCACCTGCCAATTTTCCATCCCGGGAATGTGCACAACGGAGAGGGCTGGAATGAACCTTTCTGCCAACTTTTCTGCGCTTCTCGTGCCCTCTTGGCCGTGGCCTATGTCACGCACCGTGGCATTGTCCGATTAAATGCCCACTGGGCATCCCTGGAGGCGATCCGTTCAATGACACAGACAGTCTGGTCTCATCGCTCGGAGTGCCAGGACATTGATAGTTAGTCTGGACTCTTTCAGTGTCCAGATCCCCTGAGCAGAATTCTTGCCGAGGACGCCTGCCCAGCCAGAAAGGCTGGCATGCGTGGTGACTACTGTCAAATACAAGGGGAGGAAGGATTTGTCCAGCCAAAGCCACCATATCAGGGATTCCTTCAATCCCTGGCTCAGCTGGATCTGATTGTCCAGAGACTGCGAAGTCTTGTCCCATTGGGTCAGAATCTCCCTTTGCAGGGACCTCATATGGAACTGTGCAAACAGAACCACCTCGAAGGTAGATACCATCAGGCCTAGCACCCGCATGCAAGTATAGAGGGATGACCATCTGTTGGACAGCAGGAGGCGAATTGCAGCCTGCAATTTCTGGAGTTTGTCCAGAGGAAGGAGCACTCTGGCTATGGCCGAGTCCAGAGTCGGGACCAAATAGGCCAGCTTCATGGACGGAATCAGGGCAGACTTCTGAAGATTCAGAATCCAGCCGAACTCCCGCAGAGTTCGTATTGTGATCTCCAGCTTCTCCACCAAAGCAGAGGTAGACCGCTCGCAGAAGGGCATCATGCAAGTAGCCCAGTACCGCAATCCTCCGTTGGCGTAGCAAGGTTAGCACCGGAGGCAACACTTTTGTGACCCGAGGAGGGGAGGCGGAACCAAAGGGTAATGCCATAAACTGAGAATGCTCCTCTCCTACAGCAAAGCGGAGAAAACGCTGGTGACTGGCACAAATTGGAATGTGAAGATAGGCATCCTCTATAGAGGCGAGGAAATCCCCCTGACTCAGGGATGCCACCACCATTCGAATTGATAACATTCTGAACTTCTGTACCCGCACAAAGCAGTTCAGCACCTTGAGGTCCAGGATAGGACGCACTTTGCCTTCCTTCCTGGGGACTGGGAACAGGTTTGAGTAAAAACCCTGAAAACATTCCGAAGTCAGAACCGAGACGATCAGCCCTCGAAGGAACAGATCTTGTACTGCCCCAAACAAACCCTACCACCGATCCGTGGACAGGCGCAGGTTGGAAGGAAAAAACCTTGCCAAGCAGACAAGAGCGAGACTCAATCTTGTAACCGGACTGAATGACTGTGTACCCACTTGACTTGAACCAGCGAGGTCCATGGGTCCGGAAACCAGCGAAGACATCCCCCCACCATCCCCCATACGGGTGACTGCACACCTTCATGCAGAAGGAGCCTTGTCAGTCGACCCTGAGGGACGAAAAAAATTTCCTATGAGCTGAGAAGGAAGGTCCACGTCTATGATGAGGTTCCTTTCGCTTAGTAACCTGTGGAAGAAAGGTACTCTTCTCTTCCCCCCCCCCCCCCCACTCCTGTGAGACTTTTAATGATGTCATCCAGGGTAGCACTTTTTAGAAGTGTAGTCCACAGACAAGCATTTGAGCCAAAAGACACGCCGAAAGACCACCGCCAAAACAGATGGGCTAGCCATCTTCCACCAGAATCATGGATGCCTTTTTTAATCTGGAAACTGGAGGGTCCACCACCGGTGGCACATTCCACTTCTTTGGAAGGGACTCCCCATAGGGGTAACGCTTAGTAAAGCACTTAGGAACCCCACTGGGACGTTTTGGTTGTCCCCACTCTTTAGCGAAAATTCTGTCAAAAATAGGCTGGAAAAGGGAACACCTTTGCCGCTCTAGATAGCTTGTGAGTGCCGAAAGGTAGCTTCAGCTGCGTCCTCCATCTTCAAGGTCTCACGCATAGATTCAATCAGTGCATCTACGAGCGCCCTTTTTTTTGTGCGCGGTCACAGAGGTGGAGGAATCACCTTCACTATCAGAGGATTCCAGGTGCGTGGTCGCAGACCCAATAGAGTGACCCACGTCCGCGGCAGCCAAATCGCTAAATCAGATTCAAGATTTGAAGAGACAGATGAGGCAGGGTAAAGCGAGGGGCGCTTTTTGCTAGACCGATGCCCGCAAGCCGCCTCCACCCGGTACACAAGGGACTCCAGTGAGTGCATGGATGGAAGGTTGGGACCCGGAGGGCCCCGCAGCCTCAGAGAGGGGATCAGGTGGGGAAACGTGCCCTAAAGACTCCATGAGTCACCAGGGAGACCCCACAAAAAGAGTAACACACTGCTAAGGGACTTGGCTTTGGGGGAAGGGGGGGTGTGCCTGCAGGAAGGAGGGGAACCCGGGGGTCCGACCGTCCCCAGGAGGGGCCCACATCCACCCCAAAACCCTCCAGGGGTAGTGGGGGGGACAGCTACTCACCATACCAGGTGGGCACCACTTCAAACAGATCCTCCTCTCCAAAATGGGGGGGGGGAGCTGTTGGCCAGGAGGAACGCTGCTACTCAGGCATGTGACCTTGCAAGCCATTTACCTCGCAGGGACAGCCCCCGTCTAGTTGACCTAGCGCGAGCTGAGGCCTGCGCGCGCTCGCTGGTCAGACTGGGGTGACCACTGGATCTAGATTATCCAGCCCATCACCCAGTCCAGCAGTTGATTGCAGATCTCACAGGAAAAATCCAGGAAGAAAAAAAAATTTGCCAGGTCCAAAGATCCCAGCAAGGAACTAGGTCCTATACTAGCAACTAGTGGCTATAGCAGGGAGAGGGAGTATACACCCCCCCCTGTTTTTTTTCTGCCTAGTGTAATACTCCTGTAGGGGGCAGCATAACCCAATGGTCAAGAATGATAGCTGTATATATATATATAACTGCAGTTTAAAAAAGGTTTTCCTGAGACCTGTGAAAAAAAATCTTCTCACTGCAAAATATTCAAGGTTTACACATGTGCCCTAAATGATTCCATATCTTGGAACAATATACAATGGCCTACACTGTTCTAGTTCAGTACAAGCCAATCTTTAACTATCAGGCTAATGTGAAAACAGAGAATTTTTAGGGTCACCATATACATTACAATCTGTCAAGAGAGAGGGAAAAAAATGTCAACACAGGATGACACTGTGGACACTTCAAAATAGCATCTGCCACGTCCTAATCAAAATATGTATGGGGAGAATAGAGGCAAATGGACTTTATTGGCACCAACACTCGGACACTAGTGTCATAAAATGGAATATTTTATTATGAAATAATTAAAAAACATATATATACAAATATGTGTGTCACCACAAGTGTAAAACATAAAGACGTAACAAAAATCAAATAATACAGCACGCAATTTAAAAAGCACATATATTCTAAATTGCTGAAGCCTCTATCACTGCCTTATGGACAGATATTACCATACTTTAACTTGTATAGATCAAAGATGCTAAAATGGCCCTCTGGCTATTTCCAATGTAGTAAATTAAAGCTCTTTAGGTGAATCCATCGGCGGTGAAAATTTTCACCGCCGATGGATTCACCTAAAGAGCTTTAATTTACTACATTGGAAATAGCCAGCGGGCCATTTTAGCATCTTTGATCTATACAAGTTAAAGTATGGTAATATCTGTCCATAAGGCGGTGATAGAGGCTTCGGCAATTTAGAATATATGTGCTTTTTAAATTGCGTGCTGTATTATTTGATTTTTGTTACGTCTTTATGTTTTAGACTTGTGGTGACACACATATTTGTATATATATGTTTTTTAATTATTTCATAATAAAATATTCCATTTTTTGACACTAGTGTCCGAGTGTTGGTGCCAATAAAGTCCATTTGCCTCTATTCTCCCCATACATACATTACAATCTGACCATACAATCAACTTTGGATGTATCAAACACTATGCAATATGAGGACCTGCCTAAACCATCTTGTAGTACCATACAGTATCTCACAAAAGTGAGTACACCCCTCACATTTTTGTAAATATTTTATTATATCTTTTCATGTGCTAACACTGCAGAAATGACACTTTGCCACAATGTAAAGTAGTGAGTGTACAGCTTGTATAACAGTGTAAATTTGCTGTCCCCTCAAAATAACTCAACACACAGTCATTAATGTCTAAACCGCTGGCAACAAAAGTGAGTACACCCCTAAGTGAAAATGTCCAAATTGGGCCCATTTAGCCATTTTCCCTCCCCAATGTCATGTGACTTGTTAGTGTTACAAGGTCTCAGGTGTGAATGGGGAGCAGGCGTGTTAAATTTGATGTTTTCGCTCTCACTCTCTCATGCTGGTCACTGGAAGTTCAACATGGCACCTCATGGCAGTGTGAATCTGAAAAAAAGAATTGTTGCTCTACAAAAAGACGGCCTAGGCTATAAGAAGATTACCAAGACCCTGAAACTGAGCTGCAGCATGGTGGTCAAGACCATACAGCGGTTAACAGGACAGGTTCCACACAGAACAGGTCTTGCCATGGTCAACCAAAGAAGTTGGGTGCATGTGCTCAGCGTCATATCCAGAGGTTGTCTTTGGGAAATAGATGTATGAGTGCTGCCAGCATTGCTGCAGAGATTGAAGGGGTGGGGGGTCAGCCTGTCAGTGCTCAGATCATACACCACACACTGCATCAAATTAATCTGCATGGCTGCCGTCCCAGAAGGAGGCCTCTTCTAAAGATGATGCACAAGAAAGCCCGCAAACAGCTTGCTGAAGACAAGCAGACTAAGAACATGGATTACTGGAACCATGTCCTGTGGTCTGATGAAACCAAGATGAACGTATTTGGGTCAGATGGTGTCAAGCGTGTGTGGCGGCAACCGGGTGAGGAGTACAAAGACAAGTGTGTCTTGCCTATAGTCAAGCATGGTGGTGGGAGTGTCATTGACTGGGGCTGAATGAATGCTGCCAGCACTGGGGAGCTACAGCTCATTGAGGGAGCCATGAATGCCAACATGTACTGTGACTGAAGCAGAGCATGATCCCCTCCCTTCAGAGACTGGGCCGCAGGGCAGTATTCCAGGAGTATTCCAACATGATAACGACCCCAAACACACCTCCAAGACAACCACGGCCTTGCTAAAGAAGCTGAGGGTAAAGGTGATTGACTGCCCGACTGCGCAGGTGAAGTGCAATGGAGTCCTCTCAGATTCCTTCTCGATCTCCAATGGCACTCGCCAGGGGTGCACCCTCTCCCCCCTGCTTTTCGCCCTGTCCCTGGATCCTTTTCTCTGTAGGGTGAGGGCGAATTCGGACATCACCGGACTTACAATGGGGGAGTTTGAGTGTAAGGTCTCTGCGTACGCAGACGACATGATGTTCTCCTTATCTAACCCTGTCATTTCTGCGCCTAACCTTCTTAAGGAATTGGCGCTGTATGGTACACATGCAAACCTTAAGATCAACTTCAGTAAGTCAGAGGCAATGGGAGTCGCTATCCCCCCGACCTTAATGGCCACCGTCTCTTCCTCACTGCCTTTCCGCTGGACCAGGGGGGCGCTTACCTACCTGGGCACCCGCATGGCACCGACCATCTCGAAACTTTACGACCTTAATTTTGCCCCTTTACTAGTTACGGTCCGCCAACTCCTCGAGTCCTGGTCAACCGGCCTTCATTCATGGTTTGGGAGGTGCAATCTGCTGAAGATGTCGGTCCTTCCCAAAGTGTTGTACCTGCTTCAGGCTCTCCCGATTAAACTACCGTCCGCCTTCTTTAGACAACTGCACTCCCTGTTCATACGGTTCATTTGGGCTTCGGGCTCCCCACGATTATCCCGGGCACTTTTGACGTTGCCCAAACATTGTGGTGGCCTGGCCCTGCCTGATGTACACAAGTACTACCAGGCGACGCATCTCGGCCGCCTCCTGGACTGGCGCAGGTACTCTGCCAGTAAGTTATGGGTCGGCTTGGAACTGGCGCAATCAACGATACCCCTGGGGGGCACCCCCCGGTGTAAGGGACACTGGCCGCCCGCTCTCTTGTCCCACCCTACGATTGGGGTTACCCTCTCTGTTCTGGCACCGGTCCTCCTCCACCCCATTTCTTCAGCCACTTCTCCGCTATTCCCGATTTTGGGAAATCCGGCGTTTCCACCGGGCCTGATGGGTCGAGCCTTCCAAACACTGGTGGAACGCGATAGGAGAGTGGCATCTCACTTTACATGCCCTGGCGGTTGGCCCTCCATAGCGGAGCTATCGGACCCTGCAGGGCGCTTTGCCCTCACTTTTTGGCCAGCGGTGCAACTACACCACTTCCTCCTATCCCTACCTGAACCGGACCTCTTCAACCGGGAATTGACCCCTTATGAGGTGTTATGTGAGGGTGAGGGGATGCTCCCACACACGCTGTCTCAGGCCTATCGCCTCCTAATTTCTCCGGTGGAGGATTTCACCCCTCCCTTCCTCTCCAAGTGGGAACAGGATCTCCAGATTTCCCTCTCACCAACGCAGAAGCTCAACGTCTGCACCATTGCTCTGAAGACGCCGACCTGTACCAAACTGCAGGAATCCAACTATAAGTTGCTCACCAGGTGGTACAGGGTCCCTTCCCATCTGAGCAAAATTTTTCCAGGGACCTCAGATACCTGCTGGCGCTGTCAGGAAGACAGGGGTACCCTGCTTCACGTATTCTGGTCCTGCCCGAAACTGCGAGATTTTTGGTCCGCGGTGGGCTCCCTGTTGCGGGACCTCACCGAACATACTATCCCGGACTCACCGGAGTTTTTTCTCTTGCAACGAACCAGCATCCCACTGAGGAAATATATTGTGCCCCATGTCCTTTGTGCAGCAAAGTCCTGCATCCCGCTGTACTGGAAAACCTCCCGATCGCCCACCATCAAGGACTGCATGCAGAGGTTAGTCGAGGTAAATAGAATGGAGGATCTGACTCTCACGGCACTCCACCAACGTGAGAAATATGAGAAGGTTTGGGGATACTGGAAGGTCTTCGTCCCCTCTGAGCAGGGGAAGTCTTTGTTGGGCTCCTGAACCCGGACGGGGGATCTGTCCAAGGAGGGAGCGGTACCTAGTGCGGAGCGGTTCCCCCCCACCCTTCCCTTTGCCTCCCTGTGGCTGTGCGTTTGTCCCCCCACTGCCTATCCACCCTTTTCTCTTTCTTGTTCTCCCTTCTTTTCTCTTTTGTTATCTTGGTCTTACTATCTGAGCCTTATGCTGGAAATATGCTGCGCAGACGCTGAGTCTGTACTAGTCAATACCACTTACCTAGTGTTGACGCAAAACACCATCGAGTACCTCAACGGGGGCCTAGTGCTCCGGACAATTGTTTTGAATTTGTCGATGCTTACATGATGCTCTTATTTTCTTTCTGTTGATGTTTCAGTTTATGTCTTGACCTTTGTACTGGCAGCACGCTCACGCGTGCTTACTGCCCACTTACTTGTTGTTTACCTTCGTGCTCTGCATATTTTGGTTACATTACACTGTATTGTACTGATTTTATGGTTCAACCTTTACAATAAAAATCATATTTGAAAAAAAAAAGGTGATTGACTGGCCAAGCATGTCTCCAGACCTAAACCATATCGAGCATCTGTGGGGCATCCTCAAATGGAAGGTGGCGGAGTGCAAGGTCTCGAACATCCACCAGCTCTGTGATGTCGTCATGGAGGAGTGGAAGAGGACTCCAGTGGCAACCTGTGAAGCTCTGATGAACTCCATGCCCAAGAGGGTTAAGGCAGTGCTGGAAAATAATGGTGGCCACACAAAATATTAACACATTTTTGGCCCAATTTGGACATTTTGACTTAGGGGTGTACTCACTTTTGTTAACAGCGATATAGACATTAATGGCTGCGTGTTGAGTTATTTTGAGGGGACAGCAAATGTACACTGTTATACAAGCTGAACACTCTTTACATTGTAGCAAAGTGTAATTTCTTTAGTGTTGTCACATGAAAAGATATAATAAAATATTTACAAAAATGTGAGGGGTGTACGCACTTTTGTGAAATACTGTAGTTGTTAGTATATCTGAAGGAAATTGTAAAATCAGAATAGAATGTGGGTGGTGAAATTTTTTTTATGTCACAGTATTTGCTCGGCGGTTTTTCAAACGCAAATTTATGCGAAAAAAAAAATGCACTTCAATGAATTTTAGTGCAAACAAACACAATACCCCTTTTTTGGTTAAATATAAAGGATGAAGTTATCCTGAGTAAATAGGTACTTACATGCCATGCTTTAAAACTGCGCAAGACCGTGACACGGTGCTAAACTACGGCACCTAAAAATCTCTATAGGCAACACTTTAAAAGCCTCTACAGGTTACCAGTTCAGAGTTACACAGGAGGTCTAGCACTAGCATTATTGCTCGCACGATGTTTGCGGCGATACCTCACATGTGTGGTGTGAACACCCTTTGCATATGTGTGTGGGACCTAATGATGTGCTTAAGCATTGGAGCGGATGGGTTTGGGGCGCTTTAACATTTTTTTTTTAATTTTTATACTGTCTCTTTACACTTTTTTTTTTTTTTTTTCAGTCGATTTTATCGCCATTACAAGCTATGGACAAAATCCCCTGTGATAGCATGGGCAGTGACAGGTACTCTTTACTGAGACATCTGCAGTCTATTAGCCCCCAGGTCTCTCCTCTGCCCTTAAAGGAGTTGTAAAGTCTCAAGGTTTTTCACCTTAATGCACTCTATGCATTAAGGTGAAAAACCTTCTTGGTTGCAGCTGCCCCCCAGACCCCACGTTATTCTTACCTGCACGTTCCAGCGATGAGCACGAGCCCAGCAGCTCCAGCTGCTGTCTTGGATCCCCATTGGATAGATGGATAGCAGCAGGAGCAATTTTCCTTTGCACAGAGCAGGTAGGTATAACATGTTTAAAAAAAAAAAAAAAAAAAAACCTTTACAATCACTTTAAAGGCATCTGATCAAACCAAGATTGATGCTTTCACAAGCCAGAAACAGCTGGTTTCTGGGCCAAACCAAAAAAGACAAAAATTCTTGTCGCTTCCAGTTTCCCAATTTTACCACACGTAAAATGTATCTGCTAGGGTCGGTTTTAGATTAAAGAGAATCGTTGGCCAAAAACAGATACTGGGATTTACCTTAAAACTTTCCATTTTGTAGACATTCAAAATACCAGAGACTCCTGCTGGGCACTGCCAACTTGGATAGAAAGCCAGCAGCCATAGCAGACTCAGAGGTGTCACTCAAATTACACTATACAATTCTCCTTCACTCCTTACCTGGCAACTACATAAGAGACCATGTAAAGAGTTGATGGAAAGAGCACTTGCAGAAGAGGAAAAGGATATGGCATGCAAGAAGGAAGAGGGCTGTGCTAGGAAACTGACTCTTCCAAAAGTAAACCCCCTTTTTTTTTTTTTTTGGAAGTTTAATGGCACACTGCAAATTAATAAAATAATCTATTGTGTTTATTTAGAGTACTTGATTTTACCGTGTGTTTATCCAGAATTTTTAAGTTGGTAAAAGTCTTTTAAAAACGACAAAAATCACTTTCTACAGTTGTGTACACAATTTCAAATCTGGAAACAGACTCATGATTTCACTGACCCAACACTTCCAAAAACGGGCGATTCCTCTGGGAATGGGATGTGGTTAGTGGCTCCTAGCTTGTGAGGAGTACTGGTACTGATGCTCTGTCCATCAGGCTGTAGATTTCTAAGCAAAGAAGTCGACACTGGAGGTGTGTGTCCATTGGTGGCTGAAGAGCTGCCTTCTCTGGGACCATTGTGCTGTTTAGTCTTTGGTTGAATGTCCTCACTCAGAGGCTCCATCCCCACATTCAATTCCCCTAACTTCTTGATTGATCTTAAAAAGGAATACAAAAAAAAATAAAAAGACAAAAATGTATTAGGGCACACACAAATGTTCTAAAAATTAGAGTGCTCTCTTAAACATTATATGCCATGCTATGTATACATTTCTACCTTTACATGTTTTAAAACAACCCTGTCTGACATGATTATGGTTTTGTACAGCAAAGACATAAAAAGCTGTTTTGACATTTTACATTCATGTATTACAATCAAAGCCTTGCAGTTATACCGTCAATAGGATAGCTGAAAATTGTACATAGTTAGCCCAAACATAGCTCTCTCCCTGCCAAAACATGATGACTGCACCCAATCTCAATTCTGTATTACAGTATAATATTAATCCAGACACTGGCAAACTTCATAGAAATGCTTTTTTTTTTTGTTTTATCTGATCATTAATATATGGCCAAACACAGCAACAAATGTCTAAGAACCTATGGGATGAAAACATGGCTTACTAAATACCTGAGTGTTTGGAACAATTTTATCATAAAATTACCTATTAAGAAATTGCTCTGTGAGATTCTGTGGATGCTCGGCCTCCTCTGTTTGGTTCACTCCCCCTTCAAAAAGCATTTGCTGGTACAGCTGTCTTTGTTGCTCCTTCTGCTCCAGGTGTTGCTGGTAACGTAGTTTCTGCCGGTAATATTCTTCAAACTGGTCTGTGGAATCCCGAAGCTAACATATACCAAAAAAAAAAAGTCTGAACAATCTGTCTGGCTTGTTCTTTGTAAATTGTGACCAGAGAAGTTCTGTATTCTCACAAAGATACATTTAATCTCAGGGCTAAAAGGTGTCACCTGAATGATGAACATATGCTCGGATACGGTTATTCTGACTCTAGGATCTCGGCACAGAGACTACAGGCTCAGGATGAGGGGAGAATGCAAAAAAACAGAAAGCAAGGTATAGGTGTACAGGAAGCTTACCTGAGAGTGGACAACCAAGTAGAACACTTGGGGAAGAAGCATGGTGGGGAAGTTAGAAATGTTACCAGTAAAATGGTCTAAAGTAAAATACGATTGTATATTCCATTCACCATCTCATGAAAAACTAGAGAAGGAACATACCTCATTTCTGTCTGGCCTCTTTGGCTCCTCAAGGACAGCAGCACTCTCCTGGTCTTTTTCAGAACTTGGGTTTTGGCACAAAGTCTCGCTGCTGTTCAGAATCTCTTTTTCCTGTGGGGTATCACTCCTAATAAAAAACAGAGAAAAACTCCTTAGCAGTTACTTTTCATTTCTTTTTCCAGGAATGTACAACCTTTCTCTTTTTGTCCCCAATAAAGACAGACCCCAACAGGAACACCAACACTTTACTCCTGGGACCTTATGTGGGTTCCCAAGCCCCAAATTACCTACCTGTATCATTTTTTGAAAAAATAAATAAAAACTCTGTAGAGGCATGTGGGGAATAAAGGTGGGCATCACAAAAAAACTTGACATGAAACTATTATAGTACTGGCACACAATTATACAGTTATTTTGCAGTAATGACCTGTCAAAATTGCCTGTATTATAACAGCAAATAAAAGATAATTTGGTTATTACCTGAACATCTAAGGTTAGCTCCATAACCTAGTATCAGAACTAACAGTGGACTATTGACACCTACACAATTAACCCTTTCAATGAAATCAGTCCATGTCAGCGTTTTGTGAGTGTGCACACCCAATTGTCTGGAAGTTTAGTGAAGTCACTGCTATGCGGCTTTATATTTCATGGTGACTAGAACCAACACTCCTGTGCTGATAAGGACCAAAGGCTGAAAAGGTACAACCTGCAGATCAGTGTTCCTTCTCCACCAAGGTTGTAAGATGCCTTATGCATCCAAAAAACAAGTCATTCGACCTCTAGGTTTGACATGACCAAAAAAGTTTATTCTATTATCAGTGGATGAGAAAAGTCAATATGGGCTTCTTCACACCTGTCAAACGCAGGTCTCTGTAAACCATGGGTGTCCAACCTTTTAGCTTCTCTGGGCCACATTGAGTGTAGAGAAATTTTCTCGGGTCGCATATTAAATATATATACCA
This sequence comes from Pelophylax lessonae, assembly GCF_965119305.1. Lineage (NCBI taxonomy): Eukaryota > Metazoa > Chordata > Amphibia > Anura > Ranidae > Pelophylax > Pelophylax lessonae. Next base: position 163,772,185 of record NC_138775.1, read on the forward strand.
TAGTTAAGATATATACCGTAAGTAATAAAATGTCGCCGCCCCCCCCCCCCCCCCCACTGATTTAACACAACTAGAGGATGATCAAATGAAATGGAATCAGTATACAGAGTGTGGCAAACACAGCCACTGCATATTGTCCTTCATGTATGCATTAGGTTTATTGCATGTGTATACATTTAAGAACCAAGGGCTTGGAATGTAATGCTACAGCCCTTCTCCCCCCACCCCCCCCTCCTGTTTCGGTGTCTAAGTGTGTGGATTCATGACAGACAATGGTCTGAGTTGGAGACATCTCTCCGCAGGGGGTGTGTATTAGGACTGCCTGTTTCAAATGTACAAATGTTCAGTTCTCATTGGTTGGTCTATGTTCCCTTCCCCCCTTCTGTGGCAAGGCTAAGGGGAGTTTCCCTAACTGTATGTAAAACTGTATGTCTTGGAATGTAATAAACAGTTTAAGCTCTGCATGGTTAACCCTCAACACCTGTGTGGATTATCTCGTGATTGAGAGGTTACGGGCTGGGTATGGCTTCTGCGCAGGCTGTGGGTGTGTTTGGAGGACAGGAGACAGTTTCGGCGGATGTGCCCAGCTGGGGTACAAAGATCCGCCACATTGGTTGGCAGCGGTGCGATGTCTCCTGCAGCTCAGGACATCCAAACCACCACCAGGATTCAAGATCTGGGCAGCTGCCGAGGAGTGATACGGGCACCAGCCAGCATGAGAGCGGAGTTCGGGAGGAGGCTGCAAGGCATGCGGAAGCACCATCGGGGACCAGCGACAGAGCACACCAGGCTCGGCTGGGAGGATGTGATCCGCCGACAACTCTGGCATGAGGCGCTAAGCCACGAGCGGCACCATCAGGGGAAGATCCTTCCCTCCTCCACAGAGATGTACCGGACGCAGTACTGTGCGCGAGAGGTGTTCCTGAGGGAACGACCGCGAGATGAAGGGAAGACGGAGCTCGGCAGATTGGTCCAGGAGGAAATGAGGCTGGACGCCAGCTACAGAGCCCTCCGGTGGTTCGCGGCTCAACTGTGGCCAGGTACAGCAGATGGCAGCCCGACAGAAGGCGTTGGCTATGGCGGCGCGAGGCTGCTACATCAAAAAATGTATGGAGACCCAGACTTTGGGAGCGATGAGGAGTGGCGGCTGGAACACATTCTGGATTCCGAGATGAGGTGCTGGACCTCCCCGACGAGGCGTGTGACCTGGAGGAATTGGAGTTCCTGATTGAGCAGGAATGGGAGCTCGAGATTGCCTACAAGCGGCTGTTTGACGGTGATCAGCAGCCTGGCATGGCTTCTGTTGCCTGGGACTGTCCGAGAGAAATAGCAGACAGTCACAAAGATGAGAAGCAAATGGGGCCAGGGGTGACCCTGCGTTTTCCCGTACTAACTGCAATGGAAGAAGCAGCGATGATACAGAGGGCATTGCGAGCGCTAGAATGCCAAAACGCACCGGAGGTCCCCCAGGCAGCGAGACAAGCTAATAGCATGAAGGCCTCAGAAGGGGGAGTTGAGACCGGCGCTGGAAGGCTGGGAAATGGTGATCAGCAGCAAGTCCAGAGTATCTCATCTGGTGCCCCAGCAGAAGCACTGGCTACAGGGTGGAGTGCCCCTGGCATCTGCCCAGCATCAGAAAAAGAGTTGGATTCGGAGAGTCTGAGAGAGGATCTGCGTGAGCTGTTTTCCCAACAGCAGATATCCCCACTGGGAGTAGAGGAAGCAATTCTTCCTCCCCAACAATTGGACACTACCCCAATGTTCATCCCCCCAGCAGAAGCGCTGGCTACAGGGCAGAGTGCCGCTGGCCTCTGCCCACCCTCAGATTTAGATCCAGGGAGTCCGAGGGATGACCTCAGTGAGCCGATTCCCCAGCACTTGGACACTACCCCAGTGGTTATCCCCCCAGCAGAAGCGCTGGCTACAGGAGAGAGCGCTGATGGTCTCTGCCCAGCATCAGAACCAGAGATGAAGAATCTGGGAGACAGTCCCTGCAAGATACCTTCTCAGCGGCTGGTAACTACACCAGGAGAAAAGCAAGTAGCTTTTTCTCCCCAAATGCATAGCCCTACCAGCCTACATTCCCTACCAGCGGAAGCGTTGGCATCAGGACAGAGGATTATTCAGCTCCCCCCAATATCTGCAACCCTGCCCTGGATCAGAGGAGTGCAGACAGCTGTTCCCACTCTGCAGCAGCTGTTTTTATTCATGGGAGACCCTATGTGCAATTTTGCTCCCCAGCGCCGTACTTTTACTTTTCCTGGTTGCCTGGAGTGGAAGTTTGTGACTAACGCAGGTCCAGACCAGTTGAGGGTCAGGAACCTCGTTAGTCTGTTTTTAACAGGGGAGAAATGTGACAGAACCCACTGTCACTGTGTGTTTTGGAGGGGACTGTGCGCCAGCCTCCTACCGACAGACTATGGGCCAGAAGATACTGGAGTTTGGCGCTGCAGCCTTTTGACTTTACCATCCACTACTGCCCTGGGAAGCAAAACGCCAACGCCGACGTATTATCCAGGCAAACAGACATTGACAAATGATCCGTGAGTACACCCCGGACATCCCCAAGCCGATCCGTTAGGATCAGACTGTGTATGCCGGCTTGGTTCTGGGGGAGCAGTGTGGCAAACACAGCCACTGCATATTGTCCTTCATGTATGCATTATGTTTATTGCATGTGTATACATTTAAGAACCAAGGGTTTTGAATGTAATGCTACAGCCCTTCTCCCCCCATCCCCCCCCTCCTGTTTCTGTGTCTAAGTGTGTGGATTGATGACAGACAATGGTCTGAGTTGGAGACATCTCTCCGCAGGGGGTGTGTATTAAGACTGCCTGTTTCAAATGTACAAATGTTCAGTTCTCATTGGTTGGTCTATGTTCCCTTCCCCCCTTCTGTGGCAAGGCTAAGCGGAGTTTCCCTAACTGTATGTAAAACTGTATGTCTTGGAATGTAATAAACAGTTTAAGCTCTGCATGGTTAACCCTCAACACCTGTGTGGATTGTCTCGTGATTGAGAGGTTACGGGCTGGGTATGGCTTCTGCGCAGGCTGTGGGTGCGTTTGGAGGACAGGAGACAGTTTCGGCGGATGTGCCCAGCTGGGGTACAAAGATCCGTCACACAGAGGTTTACTTCTTCTGAGCGATAATAAAGGAACACTCTAACCACCATGACCACTTCAGTGATTTGAAGTTGTCATGGTGGTAGGAGTCAGAAACACTGCACATGTTCCCCCTCCCCCCTCTGAGGCAGCCTCTGCCTACCGTTAGTTGGAAGCTGCTTTGGCCGTGCCCCCGACCTGACTTCCCTCCTCCCCAGCAGAAAAAAAAATTGTGGGGGGGCAGTGGGCCGCATTGCCTGAGGTTCCGGGCCGCAGGTTGGACATGCCTGCTGTAAACGAACAAACAGTTCAAACCACAATGCTGGTATGTGCAATTTTTTTATTTCTTTACAGAAAATTATGTGCACTTTTTTTTATTTCTGTACAAATTACAAATGCAGCATGCAATTGGTAAGGATGAAAGGAAGAAACCGCTGTGGAAAGAAGAGAGGGATTAGGCTAAGTTAACATGTAGGCGTTTTGGGACGTTTTTGGGGAGTTTTTCTGCTCTAGGATCAGCTCAAAAAACGCCCAACAAGACAAATCCTATTCATTTCAATGGTCCCTGTTCACATCTGAGCATTTTGACGGTTTAAGCAAAACACCCAACGCTCAAAAAAAGTACGAGCTTCTTTTTGGGCAGATTACAGGAGTTTTTATTTTTTTCCATTGGTTACTAGTTAACCTAAAAACGCCTGCACAAAAACGCCTGTAAAACGCCTGTAAAACGTCTGAAAAAACGCCCATAAAAACGCCTGTAAATAGCAACGCCAAGATGTGAACGTAGGCTTCAAGAGAAGTTTGAATTCCTTGTGTAGCACAAAGGCTTTTTTTTTTTTTTTTTTTACAGGTTAAAGCTACAAACGGAAGCAAAACTTGTGAGGGACAGTAGCCAGGAGAATGTCCCTTATAAGTTTGAAGGGTGGTTACCAAGGTGGGGAACAATGTGAACACCCTGTAGAAGGGAGAGGCAAGGGGTCTTTGGAAAAAAAAAAAAAAAAAAAAATCGCTAAGGCAGAGATTTCACCCTTGATGGTACTCAAGGCCAAAAATTTTGTTTCAGACCAGACTGGAGAAACAGGATTTGTCCCATGGAATATATCTTAGTATTCCAATGTCCTTTGGAAAAAGTCACAGGAAGTTAGAAAACGCGCCATCATGGAGCATAGTGACGTCATCATGCACCAGGAATGAGCTGGCTGGATACAAGCTAATAGAGATGCTGTAGCCTTATCCTTAAGGGGGGCATGTACCTCTAAATATCTTTACTTGTTTTTAAAGTGGTGCACTACTGTTGATTAGCGCACCAGCATTTTGAGTGCATTTTAGAGTTTTAATAAATAGCTCATGTTTTTTTTTAAGAGGTAAAACACTGTAGTTTCTATTATTTTTGAGCAGTTTTGGATACTGAAGAGATTCCTTGGGTGATTCCATACCACTGACCACATTGGAGGAAACATCCGGAAGAAGCAACTACATTTCTGAGCGGGTAATGAAACCCCTAAAGGGGAATGTGCGCAGTGACCTATATTAGGTCTGGGTATTAAGGTGAGTGCAAAGAGTGATTGGTGGCAGGATCCACTGAAGAGTGATCACATTGGTGAATATTTGATCAAGATAGCAAATTATGATATATAAATTGCATACCAGATTTTTAAAATTGTAGTAGTGGTGGAAACCTCTCACTTGAACAGCGGACATACAGTAGGTATAAAAAAAGAATCCCCCACTCTTTAAAATAATCACGTTTTGTTGCTTTGCAGCCTGGAATTAAGACAGAAACTGTTTTTTGTTTTATCCAGCTGTAGTTACTCAGTTCAACTTATGACATCCAAGTGAAAGATAGAACACCAAAACATCAAAAAAAAAAAAATTCAAAAACAGAATTACTGAGTTGGAAAAAGTACCACCCCCCCCCCCCATTCTTAAAATGACTTGTAAACTTAAATTAGGTGTAGCTAATTTTCTCAATGGCACACAAAGCCATTTGACCTAACTGATCAGCGCTGTGGTCAATTTGATTAGCTTAGCATTAAAAGAGCTTTCCTGGAGAATTTCAGTCCCTGATAGTGCAACTGAAGCAAAAAATAGACTATGGGTAGCAAGGCACTGTCACGGGGATCTCCAGGATAAAGTTGTTGACAGGCATAAGTCAGACGATGGATACAAAAGAATTTCAAAGGCTTTATAAATGCCTAGAAGCACAGTGAAGTCTATTATTACTAAGTGGAAGGTATTTGGTACAACACAGACCCTCCCCGGATCAGGACGCCACTCCAAACTGGATGAAAGAGCCAGGAGGAAACTAGTAAGAAAGGCTAGCAAGAGACCTACAGCAACTCTGAAGCAGTTGCAGGAATTTATGACAGAGTAGTCATTGTGTGCATCTGACAACAATAACACAAATTCTCCACAAATGTGGGCTTGTAAGAGTTGCAAAAAAAAAAAAAAAAAGGTACCCCTTAAGAAAGGCCACATGCAATCACGACTGAGCTCTGCCAAAACGCATCTTGTAGGTTCTGGAGCCACATGGAAAAAGGTGTTATGGTCAGAGGAGAATAAAAATGAATGATTTGGCCGCAACACCAAACAATATGTTTGGCGGAAATCCAATACAGCTCACTATCTAAGTAACTGGATTTTTGTCTTACCATAAAATCCTTTTTTTTGAGGTTCACTGACCGATATAGCTCCATATCTTCAGACCACTGGGCTTTTACACTGCTCTCTCTTCAGGAGTAGGACTAGGCAGAAATCTGTTTGGTTACGCCCCTGGGACAGTCCCAGAGGGTATACCATCACTTCCTGCTATAGAATTTAAGTCTGTAACAAGCTGTGTCAGAAGAACATATAACACAACTCAACAGCTGAGGTGGAAACAGGAAGTGCACGGAAGCAGTGTGGGAGGAGCAAGCAGCAGCAGCTGCGAGGAGAGCTGTGTGGAGGAGAGCGTGGAGGAGAGCCGGGTGACACGTGCGGGGGAGCCGCACTAGGTCACTAGAAGCCGGCGCGGGTGCAGGGGACCAGGACAGAGAGCGGCGGCTGCGGGACCGGGACGGTAAGCGGCGGCTGCGGGACCGGGACAAAGAGCGGCGGGACCGGGACTTGAAAGCTGCGGCGGTGGAGGATGGACACCGCACAGTATTGAGGAGGCAAGTGTTCCCGGAAGCAGGGGAGGAGGAGCAGCGGCGACTGGTGAGTATCTCTGCAGCTGGGTCATTATTCTTTGTGACGGTGCTTGGGATTGTGACTGACTAACAGACCTGTGACTGACTGACCATAGGGATCTGTGACTGACTGACCACTTAGGGATCTGTGACTGACTAACAGACCTGTGACTGACTGACCATAGGGATCTGTGACTGACTGACCACTTAGGGATCTGTGACTGACTGACCTTGCTTGCGACCTTCAGCGACTGACAGACTGCTCTGCGACTGACAGACTGCTCTGCGACTGGCAAACTGCGACTGACTCTGCGACTGACTCTGCGAATCTTGCGACTGGTGAGTATATTTGCAACTGGTGAGTATATTTGCAACTGGTGAGTATCTTGCGACTGGTGAGTATCTTGCGACTGGTGAGTATCTTGCGACTGGTGAGTATCTTGCGACTGGTGAGTATCTTGCGGGAGAGATTCTTTGCGACTGGTGAGTATCTTTGCAACTGGTGAGTATCTTTGCGACTGGTGAGTATCTTGCGGGAGAGATTCTTTGCAACTGGTGAGTATCTTTGCAACTGGTGAGTATCTTTGCAACTGGTGAGTATCCTTGCGTCTGTGCTATCTTTGCGACTGGTGAGTATCTTTGCGTCTGTGCTATCTTTGCGACTGGTGAGTATCCTTGCTTCTGTGCTATCTTTGCGACTGGTGAGTATCTTTGAGTCTGTGCTATCTTTGCGACTGGTAAGTATCTTAGCGACTGGTTAGTTTATTAGAGACTGGTGAGTACCCCAGGTTTAGTACTAGGGAAGTTAGAGGTAGGGTAGGTAAGGAAGAGCAGGTCGTTAACATTATCCCCATAGAGTAGTGGGTAATAATGTCCGACAGGATTGGGGGTGCCACTCAGTGCACTTCTTGCGGCATGTATGCGTTCCTTGATGATCCAATCGAGGACGAATACTGCTGTGCGAGATGTGAGCAACTGGTTGCTCTGGAAGCCCACATCGTGGATCTAAAGAACACAGTGACAAGACTGCGTGGCATCTACAACCTGGAAAGGAGCTTGGACTTTACCCATCAGGCGCTGGCAGGGGTCAGCATAGAGGAGGGAGGAATGGAGGAGACGCAAGCAGCAGAGGTACGCAGCTGGGTGACTGTTAGGAATGTTAGGGGGAGGAGTGTCAGGGAGGCCAGTCCTGAGTTGATAGACCCCAACATGTTTGCCGAGTTGCAGGTTGAGGGGGATATCAACTCAGGGGTGGCAGTGCTGGAGCATGCGCCCTCCCCCAGCTGCCAGGGGGGGGTCGGCTCCAGGAAGAAGGGGGGCCGTAACTCAGGAAAGGTTAGAAAGGTTGTGGTAGTGGGGGACTCAATTATCAAGAGGACAGAGAGGGCAATCTGTAAAAAAGATCTTGTGAACCGAACAGTATGTTGTTTACCGGGCGCCCGCGTTCGGCATATCGCAGATCTGGCAGACAGATTGTTGTGCGGGGCTGGGGATGACCCAGCGGTCATGGTGCATGTGGGCACTAATGACAAAGTTAAAGGTAGGTGGAGGATCCTTAAGAACGATTTCAGGGACTTAGGTAATAGATTGAGGAAAAGGACCTCCAAGGTGGTTTTCTCTGAAATACTGCCTGTACCTCGAGCCACACAGGAGAGGCAGAAGGAGATTAGGGAACTTAACAAGTGGCTGAGGAACTGGTGTAGGAAGGAGGGGTTTGGGTTCCTGGAGAACTGGGCTGACTTCTCAGTCGGCTACCGGCTCTTTAGTAAGGATGGGCTGCACCTTAATGGGGGCGGTACAGCTCTTTTGGGGAGAAAGATGGCCACCAAGTTGGAGGAGCTTTTAAACTAGGAGACGGGGGGGAGGGCTCAGAAGTAGAGTCAGTTAGGAGGGAGCAAAGGACTGAAGGCAGTTGTAGGGTCAGCAGCGACAGTAGGTCCACAACGTCTATTGGTAGGTCTGTGCGGGAGAACCGCAGACCAAACAGGAATAAACATAACCAATCACGTTTAACTTCCGTAAAACTAAGAGGGGTATATGCTAATGCCAGGAGCCTAGCTAATAAAATGGATGAGTTGGAAATGTTAGTACATGAGGAGGACATAGACCTAGTGGGAATAACGGAGACTTGGTTCGACCCCTCACATGACTGGCTGGCAAATATCCAAGGGTATTCAGTGTACCGGAAGGATAGGGTAGGAAAAAGAGGGGGAGGGGTATGTCTCTACGTCAAGAATAATGTAAGGGTGATAGAGAGGAGTGACATTACGGAAGGGATGAGTATGGAGTTAGAATCCGTATGGGTAGAACTCCATAGGGAAGGAGAAAAGGGAAAAGTAATTGTGGGGGTTTGCTATAGGCCACCTAAACAAGGGGAGGAGGTAGAGCTGGAATTTTTAGCACTTTTGGGTAAAGTGGCAAAGCTAGGATCAGTCATCATATTGGGGGACTTCAATTATCCTGACATTGACTGGGGAGAGGGGACTACACACTCACATAAGGGCCGTCAATTCACGGAAACCTTACTGGATAATTACATGTCACAGTTGGTGGACTCCCCTACCAGAGAAAACACAATCCTGGATCTATTGATCACTAATGACCCAGACCTAATCTCGGAGGTAGGAGTCCAGGACAACCTGGGCTCTAGCGATCACAGGATGATCACATTTAGCGTAAATAACAATATAGCAAGGCAAGTGGGGAACATAAGAACCCTTAACTTCAGAAGGGCAAACTTTCCAAAATTGTACTTGTTGATGGAAAGGGTAAACTGGGACCGAACCCTGGGATCCCTGACCACAGAGGAAAAATGGGAATGCTTTAGGAACATATTAAGCAAAGGCATCTTGCAGTGCATTCCTATGGGAAATAAATTTAGAAGGGACAAAGCCAAACCTGGCTGGCTAAACCGGAGCGTTAAAAAACTTATTAGGGGAAAAAAATTGGCCTTCAGGAAATATAAATCAGAGGGCACAGTATTGGCTTTCGACCAATACAAGGAGGCAAATAGGAAGTGTAAACACAAAATCAAGATGGCTAAAATAGACTTTGAGAGACAAATAGCGGAGGATAGCAAAAAAAACCCAAATAAATTCTTTAAGTATATCAACAGCAAAAAAACTAGGGCAGAGCATATTGCACACATAATTAACAATGATGGGAGGATGGTTACAGAGGACACTGAAAAAGCAACCGTACTGAATGCTTTTTTCTCATCAGTCTTTACACAGGAATTGGAGGGGTACACTGACCATGACTGTATAGTCAGTAGTAATACACAGGACTTGCCACTATGGCTAACAGAGGGGGAAATCAGGGAAAGGCTGGATAAACTCAACACAAACAAATCACCAGGCCCGGATGGCGTACATCCGAGAGTACTCAAGGAACTCAGTAAGGTTATATCCAGACCACTGTTCCTGATCTTTGCGGACAGTATTAGGACAGGAGATGTACCAGGGGAGTGGAGGAAAGCTAACGTGATTCCGATATTCAAAAAGGGTCAGAGGCATATACCGGGAAATTATAGGCCTGTCAGTCTGACATCAGTAGTATGTAAACTTCTGGAGGGGATGATAAGGGACTATATCGTAGAGTTTGCTAAGGACAACAGCATCATCAGTAGTAACCAGCACGGGTTTACAAATGGGCGTTCTTGTCAAACCAATCTCTTAACATTCTACGAGGAGGTGAGCTGTGAGCTAGATAGGGGCAGACCAGTGGATGTGGTGTACCTAGATTTTGCTAAGGCGTTTGATACAGTTCCCCATAAGCGCTTAATTTATAAAATAAGGTCTGCAGGTATCGACAGCAGGGTTTGCTCTTGGATACGGAACTGGCTAAAAGGGCGTGTCCAAAGGGTGGTAATAAACAGCGCGTACTCAGACTGGTCTGAGGTAGTAAGCGGGGTCCCCCAAGGCTCAGTCCTAGGACCAACCTTGTTCAATTTATTCATAAACAGCATTGAGGACGGGATCAGTAGTTCAATATCAGTTTTTGCAGATGACACAAAATTAGGCAGGACAATAACAGCACAGCATGAAGCAGATATCCTACAGAATGACCTGGACAAAATAACGGAGTGGGCAAATACATGGCAAATGAGGTTTAACGTGGAGAAATGTAAGGTTTTACACTTGGGGACTAGAAACATAAAAGCACAATACACGTTAGGAGGGGAACCCTTGGGAGAATCAAAAATGGAGAAGGATCTGGGAGTCTTGGTTGATGATAGACTAGGCAACAGCATGCAATGTCAAGCGGCAGCTGCCAAGGCTAGCAGAATATTAGCATGCATAAAGAAAGGGATGTATTCCAGAGATAAGACTATAATCCTTCCACTTTATAAAACTCTGGTCCGACCTCATCTGGAGTATTCGGTCCAGTTCTGGTCACCAGTCCTCAAAAGGGATGTGTTGGAGCTGGAGAGAGTCCAGAGAAGGGCAACTAAACTAATTAGGGGATTGGAGGACCTTGATTATGAGGAGCGTCTGCAATCGCTTGATTTATTCTCCCTGGAGAAGAGACGCCTGAACAATGATAGCAATTTTTAAATATCTAAATGGGGATCTAGGCTTAGAAAAAAAGCTGTTCAGTCGAAGGGATTGCATGAGAACTCGGGGGCATACAATGCGTTTAGAGGAGAAGCGTTTTAACCTCAGGCAACGTGGGGGGTTCTTTACTGTTAGGGCTACAAGATTGTGGAATTCTCTACCACATGAGGTGGTTTCTGCGGGTAGTATGGTGGCTTTCAAAAGACTCTTAGACGTACATCTCAAGGATCAGAACATTCAGGGGTATGCAAGATGATTACAGCCACACACATCTACACAGGTTGAACTGGATGGACTTTTGTCTTTATTCAACCTCACCAACTATGTAACTATGTAACAGAGGGGGGGGGGGGGGGTGCTGTTCTGTCAGAGAAAAGGATTTTGCGATAAAGACAAAAATCCAGTTTTCTATTTCACTCCCTGACGGACACAGCTCCATATCTTCAGACCATTGGGATGTCCCAAAGCAGTGTCAATATAAGGGGTGGGGAAAAAAAACACAACAATACACAGAATTCCCAACAAGGCTAAACATATAAAACAGGAGCTCCACGTAGCAGCCTTGTAAACCTGAACCACTGACACCAGATGACGGAGGGCCCAGGAGGCCTAAGCATCCTAGTAGAATGTGCTTTAACAGGGAAAGGAGGAGCCTGACCCTTAATGCAGGGCTCGACAAATTTGCTATGAATCTAGGAGCCAGCTAAAAAAGTTAGGAGCCAGTTTTTTTTTTGGTAGCGTGGGTTGTCAGGGCAAGTAATTTGCGCCCCCTAACTCACTTACAGCAGAGTGGTCAGTCAATAACTCCAATGTAACGCATTACGTCAAGGTTATGGGCTGGCCAGAAAGAATGACATTAAAAACCTGTTATAGGGGAAACTCCTTTTTATGCTAATGCATCATGACTGCGGCATGTAAAATACCCTCATCTGCTGCCTATTGTAGCTTAAAGTGGAGTTCCACCCTATTTTTATACTTACCTCCATCTTCTCGCTCCGGGTCACCTGAAAAAGAAATGGATAATCGCATATTTTTTTTTTTTTTTACTTACCTCGTAGCGAAGAAAAAATACTTACCTTACTTCCTTCTTCCTCCTTCCTCGGCCGCGGCCCGTCGTCACTTCCTGGCTCTGCAATGATTCCTGGGAGCTGAACGTCATAGCTCCCAGGAATCATTGCGCCTGCACCGGCCCCGACGTCACTTCCGGGTCGCGCGCGTCATCCCCTTCTAAACAGCTTCTGGGCATGCCCAGAAGCTGTAGAGGGATGATGCGCGCGACCCGGAAGTGACGTCGGGGCCGGCGCAGAGCATCGTGGGACCAAAGAAGGCGGAAGAGGACGCAGAAGAGGATCTCGCTGGCTTCAAGCTGCCCACATCTGAGATGGCAGCGCTGGACAAGACGTTTGCAAGGTAAGTATTTGTCCTAACAGGTAAGTGCAACCCGGGACAGATCAGAGGCTAGCCATTGTGGAATGCACTAGCCCTGACTGTCCCGGGGGTATTAAAAAAAAAAAAAAAAAAAATCCAGGGTGGAACTCCGCTTTAAGGGTGGCTGTTGGTGGGTGGCAAAAACATGTCTTTACAGCACCCAACTGCACATCTAAATAAAGCCTTTGTGACATTTTAAATAAAACAAACACAGAAAAGGATGAAAGAAGTATTCCAGCGCTGCTGATCTTCTGTTGCCTCTTTGCAGCTACTTCCTGCCTGTGTGTCCCCCTGTGGTGATTGTTGATAATACACAGGGCTTTATCAGAGGACATAAAAAGATAATTTTAAAGCATGCCAGCCTCATCTCCCCTCCTCCACCTCACAGCACACCTTAAACAACTTTGCACTATTAGAACAGCGGCTCAGTGTGTCACAGCATGGAAACATGAACACACACACAGGCAGCCCCCGTGCTCTATCCTCCACCAGAACTCTCCCCCCCCTCCCTCATAGAAGTTACTGTGACAGTCTGCCTGCTAGGTCAGGTAAAGGGCACACAGGCTGCCGGGTCCCCCTCCTCCTCCTCACTCTTCTCCAAGGTCTGAACTCCCGCTGTGGTCCCTGGGGGGAGGAAGACCAGCCTGATAAGGACGCTACGGGCAGCAGAAGAGAGCTCAGAGAGCAGCCATTCCGGACTGTGCTCTGGCAGAGGAGAGGAGGCCCGCCCCCTCCCCTCTCATGTTACACACAGCCGGACTTCAGATTACTGCACGGCTCCAGGGAAAACACGGAGACCAGGGAGGGGGGAGAGCGAAGCATCGGCTGCCTGACACTCTGAGCTACGTGTCCGGGCAGTCAGTCAGGAGTTGCAGAGAGTGGGCTGGCCGCAAATCAGGAGCCAGGACGCGGTTTCTGGTCGCCATGGCGACCTGGCGACCGGGGTTTGTCGAACCCTGCCTTAATGGAATAGGACTGCACCACAGTCTGCCTGATCCACCTGGAAATGGTCGCAGCAGATGTGGCCTGTCCCTTACAAGGTCCATCTGAAAGAACAAATAAGGAGTTGGATTTTCAAATCGGTTCAGTCACCGCCAGGTACACCCGAATAGCCCTCACCACATCCAAGGAATGTAAGGCAATCTCTTTAGGATGTATCGGCTTAGGACAGGGACGGTAACACAATATCCTCATTTAAATGAAACCCTGAGACAACCTTGGGAAGGAACACCTGGCAGGATCGCAACACCACTTTGTCCCTATGAATCATCAGGTAAGGTGACCGACAGGACAACGCAGCCAACTCCGACACCCGACGCGTGGAAGTAATAGCTACTAAGAAAGCCACCTTCTGCGACAGAGTAAGCAGAGGAAGTTCTTGAATATTCTTAAAAGGAGGCTTTTGAAGCACTAACAGCACGAAATTAAGATCCCACGGAGGCACCAGATGGTGAACTGCACAAAAGTGTGAACCAAGGACTTGGCCGCTAATGGCCTTTGGGGAAAAAAAAAAACCAGCCAAGGTGGAAATCTCGCCCTTGATGGTGCCCAGAGCCAAACGTTGTTCTACACCTAATTGTAGAAACTCCAACAAGCAAGACACAGAAAAGGAGCGGGGAGAAACCCCCCCCCCCCCCCAGACTCACACCAAGTAATGTACGCCTTCCAAACTCTATGATAAACCTTCCTGGAAGTAGATTTCTTAGTTTTTACCAATGTAGGAATCACTGACTCAGACAGCCCTCTGTCCTTGAGCACCTGGCTTTTAAAAGCCAGGCCGTTAAAGCCAGCGACCCTAAAGCAGGATGGGTGATTGGTCCCCTAGACAGAAAATCTCCCCTGAGAGGAAGATTCCAAGGGACATCTGCTACCTGTCTTACCAGGCTTGTGTACCAAGACCGGCGAGGCCAGTCTTGTGCCACCAGAATGACTAAAACCCTTCTACCTCAATTCTGTGTAGCAGTCTTGACAGAAGATGTATTGGAGGAAAGGCATAAATCAGATGATACTGACCCCCAAGGGGCCATCAGGGCATCTGCGGCATCGACCACAGGATCCCGAGACCTTGACACAAACCTCTGCACCTTCCTATTGAGACTAGAGGCCAGCAGGTCCACATTGGGGGTCCCCCACCGAAGACACAGTTGATTAAATACTTCCGAGTGAAGAGTCCATTCTCCCGGATCCAACGTCTGCCGACTGAGATAGTCCACTTGCCAATTCTCTCCCCCTGGAATATGCACAGCAGAGAGGGCTGGAACATATAGTTCTGCCCACCTCAAGATACCAGCCACTTCCTGGGCCACCAGGGCACTCTTTGTGCACCCTTGATGATTGACATATGCCACCAGCTGTAGCATTGTCCGATTGTATCCGCACAGGACGTCCCTGTAGACGATTCGTCCACCCACAGACAAAGCCTGATCGCCGGAATTTCCAGCATGTTGATCAGCAGTCTGGACTCCTCCCGAGTCTAGACACCTCAGGCCAACACACACTCCCAAGACACCTCCCCATTCGGACACAGACTGGCATCCGTGGTGATTACAGTCCAATACAGGGGAAGGAGGGATTTTCCCCAGACGCAGGGCCGGGGGAGCGGACCCACCATAGAAGAGACTCCCTCGAACCCTGACTCAACAGAATTAGATTGTCCAATGACAGCAGATCCTTGTTCCATTTGGTCACAATTTCTCTTTGCAGAGGTCTGGTGTGGAACTGCGCAAACGGAACTGCCTCGAAGGTGGAAACCATCAGACCAAGCATTTGCATGCAAGTCCTGAGTGATGACCGAGGATTGGACAACAGGAGCTGAACCGCATTCTGTAGCTTCAGAAGTTTCGCCTGAGGAAGAAACACCCAGGCTGACACTGAGGCCAGTGTCAGACCCAAGTAGTCCAGCCTGGTGGACGAAGTCGATTTCTGAAAATTTAGTGTCCATCCAAATCTGTAGAGTTTGCACAGTAATGTCCAAGTTGGCTTCTAGAGCCGAGGAAGACTCTGCACTTAACAGCAGATCATGCAAATAACCCAGTGCCGCAATCCCTTTCTGCCATAGCAGGGCCAGAACTGGGGCCAAAACCTTTGTGAACACCAGAGGAGCTGAGGCGAGACCAAAAGGTAACGCCACAAATTGATTGTGCTTCTCGCCCACAGCAAAACAAAGAAAACGCTGATGCCCGACATATATTGGAATATGAAGGTAAGCGTTCTTGAGATCGGTAGAAGCCAGAAAATCTCCTTGATGAAGTAAAGGTACTACCATGCGGATGGATTCCATCCGAAATTTCTGAGCCCGCACAAGTGGTTCAGAGCCTTGAGATCCAAGATTGGATGAACCTTGCCTTCCTTCCTGGGAACAGGTTTGAATAAAAACCCTGAAACCGTTCCGACTCTGGAACCAGCACAATAACTCCTTGTGCTAACAGGTCCTGCTCTGTATAGGCCCTGTAGCTGTTCGTGAGACAGGCATAAGTTGGAAGGAAAGAACCTTGCTGAAGGCAAGGACCAAAACTTGATCTTGTAACTGAACTGAATCAGTTCTTGGACCCAGTTGTCCTGAATGAGCATGGTCCATGATTCCGAAAAAAGACGAAGACGTCCCCCAACCCCGGATGCGGGTGAGGGTGCCCCCCTTCAGGCTGGTGAAGGCTTGTCAGCGGAACCAGAAGTGCCCACTTTGGACTTACCATTCCAGGGTCTCATGGAGCATCCCGCAAAGTTACGGGTGGCCGCTTGTGAGCCGAGAAGAAAGGACCAAGTTTACGATGAGGTTCCTTGCCCCGAGCAACCTGTGAAAACAATGTGCTCTTACCTCACGTTAGACCCTTAATGATCTCTTCGACAGAGGCACCGAACAAACGGTCACCTACAAAAGAAAGATCAGTCAGCACCTTTTTAGAAGCCTGGTCGTCTGACCAGTACTTCAACTATATCATGCGGCAAAGAATCACCCACTTAAAGCCCTGGACATCATATGACGTCAGCTGTAAGGAAATGGTTAATCTCTATGTGGAAACCAAAAACATGGCCGCTGGACTACACAAACATGGCCACTGAAGCCAGGAATAAAGAATCCACGGCAAAATGGAGGCACGATGCAGCGCTGCACAGGACCCTGGACCTCAGGGAAAGAGACAGACCCCACGAGAGGACCCCCTCCCCACAACACCCCAGTATGGACACCTCCAAGCAACACCCACCCACTACTTCTTTGGCCCAGCACCAGACAAGCCCCCCTACCTAAATGCACCCATGCCCCCACAAAAGGACCAGGGGGAAACAGGGGGCAGATGAGGGCACCTATGCAAGGGGAACCCCACTTAGAAGAAGGGGGGAAAAGCATGAGGGGGAGGAAGGACACAGGAGGGGCGTACCATCTTCAGGGATGGCCTGCAACCACCCTAATAATTCTGTAAGAAAGGAGGGGGGACACTACTCACCATACCACGATCACCAGGCGGGCGCCACTCCCAGCAGTCCACCGCACCATCATAGAATGTGGGTGCTGCGGCCCTGAGGTACGCTGCGACTCTGATCGTGACTGCTGTCGTGACCAGAGCTATGCGACCTCGGGGGTGTTTCACTCGCCTCCATCCAGTGGGGCTATGTTGCGGCCAACCTAGCGCAGAGCTAATAGTTGGGCCGCGCTCGCAGGCCAGACTGGCAAGGCCATAAGGATGTAGAATATCCAGTGCGTTGCCCAGTCTGGCTGTTGATTATAGTTCCCACAGGAACAAGATGAGTATAGTTCCCACAGGAACAAGAGGAGTATAGTTCCCACAGGAACAAGAGGAGTATAGTTCCCACAGGAACAAGAGGAGTATAGTTCCCACAGGAACAAGAGGAGTGTAGTTCCCACAGGAACAAGATGAGTGTAGTTCACACAGGAACAAGATGAGTGTAGTTCACACAGGAACAAGATGAGTGTAGTTCACACAGGAACAAGATGAGTGTAGTTCACACAGGAACAAGATGAGTGTAGTTCACACAGGAACAAGATGAGTGTAGTTCACACAGGAACAAGATGAGTGTAGTTCACAAAGGAACAAGATGAGTGTAGTTCACACAGGAACAAGATGAGTGTAGTTCACACAGGAACAAGATGAATGTAGTTCACACAGGAACAAGATGAGTGTAGTTCACACAGGAACAAAAAATAATAAAGAAAAAGTAAAAAATTCAATATGAAAAAGGAAAAAATGCCAGGAGCACAGATCCCAGCAGGGAGCCAGGTCCTTACTCCTGACTAGGCAGAAAAAAAACTTAAGTCCTATAGCAGGAAATTATAGTTTACCCTCCGGGACTGCCCCAGGGGCATAACCAAAAAGGTTTCCGCCTAGTCCTACTCCTGAAGAGAGCAGCCTTAAAGCGGAGTTCCACCCTAAAATTAAACTTACCTCCATCTTCATGCCCGGGGTCACCTGAAAAACAAATGGATAAATCTCAATTTTTTTTTATACTTACCTGGTTTAGAAGAAAATATACTTACCTTACTTCCTCTTCCTCCCCTCGGCGGCCACGGCGATTCATCACTTCCTGGCTTGCAATGATTCCTGGGAGCTGAACGTCATCGCTCCCAGGAATCAATGCGCCTGCACCGGCTCCGACGTCAGTTCCGGTGCAGGCACCGTCATACCTTGCTAAACAGCTTCTGGGCATGCCCAGAAGCTGTGCAGGGATGACGCTGCGGCACCGGAAGTGACGGCAGAGCCGGTGCAGTGCATCGTGGGACCGAAGAAGACGGAAGAGGACGCAGAAGAGGATAGCGCAAGCTTCAAGCTGCCCACACCTGAGATGGCAGCGCTGGACAATATTTTTTCAAGGTAAGTATTTCTTCTAAAAGGTAAGTGCAACCCGGGACAGATCAGGGGCTAGCAATTGTGGAATGTACTAGCCCTGACTGTCCCAGGGGTATTTTTATTAAAAAAAGTATTCCCAGGGTAGAACTCCGCTTTAAGGCCCCTTTCACACTTGTGCGACTTCAAGGTCGCGAAATTGTACCGCGATTTTCCAGCGACTTTGATGCAAGTTTGACTGGGCTTGAATGTCTTTGGCCTTAAAACGCTTCAAAATCGTGCCAAAGTAGTGCAGGGACTACTTTGAAGTCGGTGCGACTTCAAGTCCCACAGATATGAATGGTACTCATTGGAAATAATGGAGAACGACTTGTCATGCGATTTTGCAGTCCGAAATCGCATGACAAGTCGCACAAGTGTGAAAGGAGCCTAAAGCCCAATGGTCTGAAGATATGGGGTTGTGTCAGTCAGTGAACGAAAGAGAAAACACCATTCCTACAGTAAAGCATAGAGGTGGTAGTATCCAGTTATGGGGGTGTTTCTCTGTAGCAGGGACTTGACGGGGCAAAATACTGTCAACTTATTGAGGTATTGAGGAAAATCTGCTGCCCTATGCCAGAAAGTCGTCACTGGGAAGAAGGTTTACCTTTCAACATGACAATGACCCAAAGTACACAGCAAAAATGACCACACAGTGGTTGAAGGTGAAAAAGGTGAATGTCCTTGCATGGCCTACTCAGAGTCCAGACTTATATTGGAACCATAGGCATTTTTTTTTTTCCATTTCTGATAGAGCAAGGGAGAATAACTGGATTTTTGACTTACCGTAAAATCCTTTTCTCTTAAGTTCATTGACGGACGCAGTTCTCTCGGATTCATATCAATAGGGTAATATTGCCCCCTACAGGAGTAGGACACTAGGCAGAAGTTCTGGCTACGCCTATGGGCAGTCCCGGAGGGTACATCCTCTCTCTTCCTGCATAGGATGTCAGTTTCGTATCAAAGCAGTGTCAGAAAGTAATACCAACCCAACTCAAAATAGAGGGGCGGGTACTGCGTCCGTCAATGAACTTAAGAGATTAAGGATTTTACGGTAAGTCAAAAATCCAGTTTTCTCTATCGTTCATTGACGGAGGCAGTGCTCTCTGATTCATATCAGTAGGGACGTCCCAAAGCAGTGCCATAAAATGAGGGGTGGTAACAGCAAAAAAGAACAAGTCCTCAAGGCCAAACATAGCCGACCAGGCAACATAGGACTCATCAGAACAAAAGATGAGGCCCACCTGAAAACAAACAGTAAACACCCTCAAGGAAGGCCAAAAGCCCTCTAAACAGCAGCCAGCAAAAAACCTTGCTGCCGAAAAGAGGCATCTGCAGATGCCAGCACATCCACCTTGTAAAACGTGGCAAAGGTGGGAACAAATGACCAGGTAGTCGTCTTGCAACCTGAAGCATAGATGCCTGTATGGCAAAAAGCCCAGGAAGCACTAGACGCCCAAGTAGAAAGTGACATCCTATGCAGGAAGAGAGAGGGTGTACCCTCCAGGACTGCCCATAGGCGTAGCCAGAACTTTAGTGCCTAGTGTCCTACTCCTGTAGGGGGCAGTATTACCCTTCTGATATGAATCAGAGAGAACTGTATCCATCAATGAACGAGAGAGAAAGGATTGTTGATTTAACCACTTGCCGACTGCCTAACGCAGATCTACGTCGGTAGTCAGCCCCTCACAGGCAAAGCCGCCGGAGGCCCGCTCCCGCGCGGTCACACACCCCCCTGCGCGTGTGACCGGCGGACCTGATGTCCGCCAGTCACTCTGCGATCGTCGGGGGAGAGGGAGAAAGTCAGGCGGCTTGTGTAAACAAGCTGCCTGTCATTCTCCCCTGTGTATGAAGGATGATCATACGGTTCTACTATGTAGAACCGTTGATCACTGTTCATACATCTGAAGCCACAGCCAATCACAGTAGAAAGCACGCCCTTAGGGACACACATAGCCCCTCCCTTTCAAAAAAAGTTAACCCCTTCACTGACAGTGTATTTTTACAGTAACAGTGCATATGTATAGCACTGATTACTGTAGAAATGTCACTGGTAACCCCAAAAGTGTCAAAAAAAGTCAGTCAAGGGTCCGATCTGTCCGCCGCAATGTCGCAGCACCGCAAAAAAAAAAAAAAAAAAATCGCAGATCGCCGCCATTACGCGTTAAAAAAAAAACAACAAAAATGACAAAAATCTTTCCCTTTGTTAGTAAACGCGATAACTTTTGCGCAAACCAATCAAAATACGCTTTTTGCGATTTTTTTTACCAAACATAGGTAGCATAAAACAAAATTGGCCGAAAATGTTAAAAAATGTTGATTTTTACATTTTTTTGGGGGGAATTTCATATAAAAAAAATGTGAAAAATATTGCTATTTTTGCAAAATTTATGCTCTTTTTTTGTTTATAGCGCATGATCAAAAAATCGCACAGGTGATCAAATACCACCAAAAGAAAGCTCTGTTTGTGGGGAAAAAAAGGATGCCAAATTCGTTTAGATACAGTATCGCACGACCGCGCAATTGTCCGTTAAAGTCACGCAGTGCCGAATCACAAAATACCCCCTGGTCAGGAAGGGGGTAAAATCTTCCGGGGCTTAAGTGGTTAAAAAAACAAACCAACAATTATACAGATGTCCATGTTCCTTGCACCCAAGGATCACGTTACCATTTTTGGGGGTTCATAATCATAAAAACAAAATACAGTGAATATGGGGACTGTCATGGAAATGGTTGATGAACAAAACTAAACTGCAGATCTCTAGAAAAAGCTTTCAATAAAAATATTTTATAAAGTCTTCATCAACTTAAACATTTGCTACAATGTTATTTATGCCCTATAATGCCACATCAAAAAAGTTGTTGTATACCTTTCAGATGATTCTTCATAGATGCTGTGACAGTCTGAGCTCTCCAACATTAAGCTGCGGCTGAGGTTTTGTACTCCAGGATAATGGAAGTTGGCAAACGAGTGGGACATTGGAGAGGTTTTGCTTGTAGGGTCACCTGATCTTTTATCATGACTGCTCAGTCCACATGTCAGTCCATCTAAGGCTGGGTTCAAAGAGCGAGACATATAGGCATCGGCAGATTGTGGACGTCTCATTGGTGAAGAGGGGTAAGGGGAAAGCTTGCTGATGAGCGGAGTAAGAAGGTCAGCATACCCAGCCTTGCTGGGCTTCATAAGCTTGTCAACATGGATATTCAGGGTCTTTTGTTCAAAGGCACAAGAAAACACACTAGGGGGCAAGTTCTGAAGCCAAGATAAAAGACTTAAGTCCAGATCATCACATCCATTACCACAGAGAAGGTCTATTCCAAGTAGAACCTCACTCTCCGTAATCTCTTCACCGGTGGCCTTGCTCTGGCAGAACTCCACACAACATTCATAGAGCAAGCCCTTCATAATGAGCTGAAACAAACGATTATTACTGGCTTTGAATCCAGCCTCACTTAGTTTACGATCAGCTGGGATAAACTCTGCTACCATAGCACAAGCCTCCTCAAAACAGTGCACTCGTGCCGTGCTAGGATTCCAGTCCTTGAACTCTGCGTGGTTTGTGAGCCTTGGAAGAGTTAGCAGAAGACACAATTTACTGTAATCATCTTTGGAAGGGCAATATTCTTCAAGGGCATGAAGGCATTTCACAGCTTCTTGCATTGTAAATTCAAGCTGTAACAAGAACAAAACACCAATGTTTAGGTTCTGTTCATTTACAAATATATTTGAATTCTCACAAATTCCATAAACCTACTGTACATCAGAAGACCTACATTGATAGATAAATATATTGTTTTCCTTGTGAATAAGCAACCACTTAAAATTTATATTAAAAAAGGACAAATGCACTCTATATCTTTTTAAATGATTTCTCATAACCCACAAGTAACTTGGTAAATACAAAAGAAAATGTTACTATTATTAAACAGGAATATTATACTGCAAAAGATTGGGCAGAGTTTTATAAAATAAAGGCAGACAGAACAGTTACAATATAATTCAATAAAAAAGGAATCAGAGAGGCCGGCTCATTGGAGCTTACAATCTAAGAGGGAAGGGAGGACAAGTGATACAAAAGTTATTAACTGTAGGAGATGAGCTGATGGCGAAAGCAAAAAAATATCAGAATATCAATTAGAAGCAGAAAAGGCTGTTCTAAAAAGATGGGTTTTCAGGGATCGCCTTACAGATTGGGGTACGGAGTTCCAGGGGATGAGAGAAGCTATGGAGAAGTCCTGGATGAAAAATTGTCTTTTATTAGTATCAAAAAATATAAAAAACACATGAATAAACTATTATATGGGGTACATCATATCCAATAGTGTATCTCACAGAACAATCATAATATCGGATGTGGGTCAATCTGAGGCTGGATCTACGCATTTCGCCCAAGGATGGGGGCTTCTTCAGGATCCCATAACAGACACCACTAGAAACATAAAATAGAGTCAAACAAATCTCAATATATAACATTTATATTGTTTGTTTTATTGACATCATAGAAGTATCAAAATAGTGACATATGCATATACATCAAAAACACACAATCACATTCAAGACGAAAAAAGTCAAGATTCTGGACAATCAATATACACAAAAAGAAAAAAAAAAAAACAAAAAAAAAAAAAACCACACACACACACACACACACACACACACACACACACACACACACACACACACACACACAAAATAACCCCACCCAAGGAGCGATGATCAAAAACCCAAAAGAGATAAAGACTGGAGGAGCGAGATAGACAACCAAAAAAACATCATCTGTATATAAATCCCCAATATAAGAAAGTATACAGTGCCTTGCGAAAGTATTCGGCCCCCTTGAACTTTGCGACCTTTTGCCACATGTCAGGCTTCAAACATAAAGATATAAAACTGTAATTTTTTGTGAGGAATCAACAACAAGTGGGACAAAATCATGAAGTGGAACTAAATTTATTGGATATTTCAAACTTTAACAAATAAAAAACTGAAAAATTGGGTGTGCAAAATTATTCAGCCCCTTTACTTTCAGTGCAGCAAACTCTCTCCAGAGGTTCAGTGAGGATCTCTGAATGATCCAATGTTGACCTAAATGAATAATGATGATAAATAGAATCCACCTGTGTGTAATCAAGTCTCCGTATAAATGCACCTGCACTGTGATATTCTCAGAGGTCCGTTTAAAGCGCAGAGAGCATCATGAAGAACAAGGAACACACCAGGCAGGTCCGAGATACTGTTTGGAGAAGTTTAAAGCCGGATTTGGCTACAAAAAGATTTCCCAAGCTTTAAACATCCCAAGGAGCACTGTGCAAGGGATAATATTGAAATAGAAGGAGAATCAGACCACTGCAAATCTACGAAGACCTGGCCGTCCCTCTAAACTTTCAGCTCATACAAGGAGAAGACTGATCAGAGATGCAGCAAAGAGGCCCATGATCACTCTGGATGAACTGCAGAGATCTACAGCTGAGGTGGGAGACTCTGTCCATAGGACAACAATCAGTCGTATACTGCACAAATCTGGCCTTTATGGAAGAGTGGCAAGAAGAAAGCCATTTCTTAAAGATATCCATAAAAAGTGTTGTATAAAGTTTGCCACAAGCCACCTGGGAGACACACCAAACATGTGGAAGAAGGTGCTCTGGTCAGATGAAACCAAAATCGAACTTTTTGGCAACAATGCAAAACATTATGTTTGGCGTAAAAGCAACACAGCTCATCACCCTGAACACACCATCCCCACTGTCAAACATGGTGGTGGCAGCATCATGGTTTGGGCCGGCTTTTCTTCAGCAGGGACAGGGAAGATGGTTAAAATTGATGGGAAGATGGATGGAGCCAAATACAGGACCATTCTGGAAGAAAACCTGATGGAGTCTGCAAAAGACCTGAGACTGGGACGGAGATTTGTCTTCCAACAAGACAATGATCCAAAACATAAAGCAAAATCTACAATGGAATAGTTCACAAATAAACATATCCAGGTGTTAGAATGGCCAAGTCAAAGTGCAGACCTGAATCCAAGCGCGAATCCGTGGAAAGAACTGAAAACTGCTGTTCACAAACGCTCTCCATCCAACCTCACGGAGCTTGAGCTGTTTTGCAAGGAAAAAAAAGCCACGCTAGTGACCCAAAACAAGAAACTAAAAATGATAGTCTCTAAAAAAACAATTACAAATAGGTACATAAGGTGAAGTCATTCACACATGTAGCAACACATGTACATAGGATACACCATCAGCTTAACAAATGGAGTCCATACATAAGCAGTGATAACAATAAATATGAATGTTGCAATGAAAATATATGTCATTTAGGTCAAAGACCATAAAGTTCTTAATTATGAGGTAGGTAAAGTCCCAGAAAGGAATGCCCAAAATGGTGAATAAAAGGAAATCCAATGGGTTAACACCTCAGTGCTGCACACAGGTAGCACACTTATCTCCTTACCAGATGGAAGAAATGATAAACATACAATGATATTCCACACAGCGCTCCTTAGGCAAGATCACAACAGCCAGAGCCTCCAGATAGCCAGAATGATGATGATACCAATAGCGTTCACAGAGTAGGACTCAGTGCATGTGCAAGAAAAAAGGGGGACTGGATAGTGTGATATCGTTCAGACTCTTTATTCGTTAAACATTAAAAACATACTCACATAATTAGAGAAATAAAACGCTTGTCAAACATGTAAAGCCGGCCGGCTCTCGTACAGCCCGTTCCTCCGGGCAGCGTAGTGACGTCACATGTGTTGCTACATGTGTGAATGACTTCACCTTAGGTACCTATTTGTAATTGTTTTTTTAGAGACTATCATTTTTAGTTTCTGGTTTTGAGTCACTAGCACGGCTTTTTTCCCTATTTGTCGTTTTTGGTGCTGTCTCACCTGAAGCTGCAGCTTTCCATATTGTATTAGCACGGTTATCTCCTTTACACTGTTTTACAAGGAGGAATAGGCAAAAATTTCAGTCTCTCGATGTGCAAAACTGATAGAGACATACCCCAAGCGACTTACAGCTGTAATCGCAGCAAAAGGTGGTGCTACAAAGTATTAACTTAAGGGGGCTGAATAATTTTGCACGCCCAATTTTTCAGTTTTTTATTTGTTAAAAAAGTTAGAAATATCCAATAAATTTCGTTCCACTTCATGATTGTGTCCCAATTGTTGTTGATTCTTCACAAAAAGTAACAGTTTTATATCTTTATGTTTGAAGCCTGAAATGTGGCAAAAGTTCGCAAAGTTCAAGGGGGCCGAATACTATCGCAAGGCACTGTATAATATAAACAAAAATATAATACCTTAGGTGATAGATAAGAAAGAGAATTATAGCCCTGGCCGGCAATACTTTCATCAGGTGAGAAAAAAGGATATACTACAATAAAAAAGTGGGTGTAAAAAACAGTGTTAGAGGAAAAAACACTCCGCTGACAAACAAATCACTCTATTGACACTATTGGTTGTCTATCTCGCTCCCCCAGTCTTTATCTCTTTTGGGTTTTAATCATTGCTCCTTGGGTGGGGTTATTTTGTGTGTGGGTTTTTTTTTTTTTTTGTGTATGTTGATTGTCCAGAATCTTGACTTTTTTCGTCTTGAACGTGATCGTGTGTGTTTTTGATGTATATGCATATGTCACTATTTTGATACTTATATGATGTCAATTAAATATAAATGTTCTATATTAAGATTTGTTTGACTGTATTTTATGCTTCTAGTGGTGTCTATTACATCTGATATGGGGTCCTGAAGAAGCCCCCATCCTTGGGCGAAATGCGTAGATCCAGCCTCAGATTGACCCACATCTGATATTATGATTGTTCTGTGAGATACACTATTGGATATGATGTACCCCATATCATAGTTTATTCATGTGTTTTTTTTATTTTTTGATACTAATAAAAGACAATTTTTTAATGTTGGTTTATACGCTTGTTTATGCCAGACACTATTGAAATCCCTCTTTTTTCATCCCTGACTCTCCCTCTTTGGGGTTTAAGGGTGAATGCTCCTCCCATCAGTATTTTGATCATTTTTCAGTGGGTGAGCGTAAGCCAATGGAGTGATCGGCAAAGAGGGGTTCTAGTCTAAAAAAAAAAATATCTTTATTTAGTTTTCTTTAGTTTTGAATAGAGCAGGGAGAAGTTACAATGGTAGTAATGGAGCAGCATAAAGTTTTAGCAATCAATACATTGGCCCCCCTCCCCCCGGGCATAGTTGGAATAAGTGCAGTGTATGTGCCACAGATGGCTGTTTAAGGGCAATCACCTTAGACTCAATAAGATGTGTCCCCTGGAAAAAATAATAATATGGGGTTTATATTGCTGTATATGATAAAGACTAGAGATCTCTTCATTTTTGAGTTAAGACCCCTAGCATTCCAGGAGATGATTAGAGTTTGTAGCTCCATCTTATTGGTGGTATAAACAACATGAAAAAATATAGGCGGAACCCTGAAATCAAGGTTGACAAGTGGTCATGCATGCCATTCTCTAGCAGTGCAGTCTTGCACCTATGTACCGCAAGTTCAATACGCAACACAGGCAGAAAAACAAAAAACAAAGCATAACAAAAAAATAAAAATAACCCTTCAAAAGCATACACACAATAGAACAATCCCTATCCACCTGACTTATAATCCCCAACTGATTACGAGCATAACCCCTATAAAATATTAACAAAATGGAGGAAATATTCTCTCATCCAGAGGACAAAAAACAGTTCAGTACAAGATTACTGCATAGTACTCCGCTGCCCGAGCTATGGTATGGGAGTTTCTAGCCATGGTTGCAATGTGGCAGGGTAGTTCCTGTAGTGTAACCGTTTGTAGGAGAGCATCAAAGAAGGGAAAGGAAAGAAGGATCTGGATGTAGTATGACACCCTTCATAGGCCACAAGGTTGTAAAGCAGGAAAAAACAGAGGGTTAAACCGAGAAAACAGGACACAGGACTGGATGCCAAAAGGAGTCAAGCCACTAATCCCCTTCCGCTGGGGTTGCAAAAAATAGAGCTTTGCCTTTATCAAATGAACCCTCGCGGGGTAGAACAAGCAATAGGGGAGATGTTTATCTCTCAAGCTCTTCTTTATCCCTTGAAATGGGTCTCTGTTTCAGCGTTGCAGCTGAGAAATCCAGGCAGATAGTGATGACAATAATATTGTAGGTCAAATCTGGCAAATCACGAGCCTTCCACAATGCCACATCCCAATCATAAAAATACAAAATTTTCGCCAGCAGTGGCCTTGGGGAACCCCTGGCAGGGAGGCTCTCAGAGCGATCTGATGAGCTCTCTTGAAGGAGAAGAGAGGGGAGAAGGTGGCTGCCCCCAAGGCAGTCTTCATCCACTTCGTAAGGAATTGCTCAGGGTTTTTGCCCTCTGAGCCCTACGAAATGCAGGTTATTCCCAGTCTCCTAATTTAGCTGCATGCATCTTTTTATCCTCCAGAACTTTGAATGATGCAGAAAGAGGGTATAGATCATGCTCCACCGTGTTGATTCTCTGCATTAGAAACTCTTGCGCAGCTTATGCATGTCATCCTTCAGGACTGTCTATCTAGGTGGTAAGGGAGGCCTGACAGGATTTTATGGTCGTCATGATCCGATCAACTTTGGTACATTCAACCTGCCCATGGTTCGAATCAGTTCAACAGGAACTGGCCAAGATTTGTACAGCCTATGGCTGGCTTAAGTACATGCAGACAAGAAGTGGCAGCAGGAGGTCATCAGTGAAATAAAAACAAAATAATTTTTAACATACACAATGCTTTATCAACCTAACATCCACTCAATTAGGGTTTACATGATGCACATTAAGGCCCCTTTCACACTTGTGCGACTTGTCCTGCGACTTGGGACTACAAAGTCACATGACAAGTCATACCCCATGATTTCCAATTAGTACGGTTTATATCTGTGTGACTTCAAGTCACAACGACTTCAAAGTAGTCCCTGCACTATTTTGGTCCAACCTTGATGCGTTTTGAGGTCCATAGACCTAAAAATTACACAGGCATTGCTTCAAGTCCAGTCAAGATTGCCGCAAATAGAGTGACTTCCCAAAAGACTCCGTAGCTGCCAGGTACACCCTAATTGCCTGGACCACATCCAAGACATGCAAGGCAATTTCCTTCAGAAGTTTAGGCCTGGGACATAGGGAAGGCAACACAATATCTTCATTCAAATGACAGTCAGAGACTACCTTAGGAAGAAATGAGGGACAGAGGCAAAGCATCACCTTAGCCCTGTGAAGCACCATAAGGTGAAAGACAGGATAGCACCATAAAGGTAAAAGACAGGATAACGCCAACAATGCAAACACCGTGCATGCAGAGGTGATAGCCACCAAAGAAGGCCACCTTCTAGGGCAGCGTAAGCAGGGAAACCTCCCAAATATTTTCAAAGAGAAGCTTTAGTAGAGCTGAAAGCACCACATTAAGATTTCAGGGCGGCAACGAGGCCCACACTGAAGGAACCAAATGTCGGACACCCTGAAGAAAGGGTACGCACCAGGGAGTCTGGTCAAAGGTCGTTGGAAAAAGACCGCCAAAACCCGATACCTGGCCCATGATGGTACTAAAGGCTAATTTGTGTTCAACCCCCCCCCCCCCCATTGAAGGAAGGTTAGGATATGATCCACCGAGAAGGGGCGAGGATGAACCCCAAGAGACTCACACCAGGGAATGTACGTCTTCCATGCAAGATGGTAGATCTTCCTAGAGGCAGATTTCCTAGCTTTTAACAGCGCAGGAATCATATATTCACCAAACCTCCACCCTTCAGCACCTGGTGTTCAACAACCAAGCCGTTAAAAAGCCAGCGACTGTAAAACAGGACGGAAGATTGGTTCTTGGGACAGCAGATCCTCCCTGAGAGAAAGTCCCCAAGGAGCATTGGCAACCAGCCGTACCAGACCGGCATACCAAGACCGGCGAGGTCAGCCTGGAGCCACTAGAATGAGCGGAACGGAATCCCTTCTGCCTGAATCCTGCACAGGAGTTGCGGGAGAAGTTTCAGAGGGGTGGAACAAATCAGTCAGCCCACCTTAGAATGCCAGCTATTACCGAGCTGCCAGGACACTTCATGTGCCCCCCCCCTGGTGATTGACATAGACCATGGCCGTGGCATTGTCAGAATGAATTAGTACTGGACACCCCTAAAGACGATTGTCCAATAAGCCAGACAAGTCTAATCGCTCTGAGTTCCAGTATACTAATCGGCAGTCTGGGCTCTACCACAGTCCAGACCCCCTGAGCACGTCTGCGGAGGACACCTCCCCACCCGGACGGACTGGCATCTGCAGGGCCAGCCGTCCAGTACAGGAGGAGAAGGATTTTTACTGTCGAAGTGCCAGAGAGTGAAGCCAACACTAAAGACCATGGATCCTTGACCCATTTCACCAGAATCTCTTTAGAAGAGATTTTGTGTGGAACTGTGCAAACAGACCACCACAAGGGTGGACACCATCAGGCCCAGCACACGCATCCAAGCCTGGAGGGATGACTGTTTGCTGAACAACAGAAGTTGAATTGCCTCCTGCAATGTCTGGAGTTTTTTCCAAGGAAGAAACACTCTGGCTGAGGCCGATTCCAAAGTCAGACACAGATAGGTCATTTTTTGTGAACAGAATGAAAGCAGAACTCCTGAATGTTCAGGATCCCACCGAACTCAGAATTCGCAGAGCAATCTCCAGTAGTCCATCAGAGCAGTCGGAGACTCTGCTCACAGAAGATCATCCAGGTACCCCAGTACCACGATCCCCCACTGACTCAAACAATGCCAGCACCGGGGCCAACACTCCTGTGAAGACCCGAGGTGCGGCGGGTGAGACCAAAAGGTCAGCGCCATAAACTGATAATGTTCCCATCCACGGCAAAACAGAGGAAGCGCTGGCGACCAGCACATAATAGAATGTGCAGGTAGGCGCCCTTGAGGTCGATAGATGTGACATCCCCCTGATGTAGGGACGCCACCATGTGAATCGACTCTGTACTCGCACAAAGCAGCTTAGCACCTCGAGGTGCAGAATTGGATGTACCGTGCCTTCCTTCCTGGGGACTGTAAAGAGGTTTGAGAAAAAACCCTTGAAAATGTTCCGAAGTCGGAACCGGAATAATCACCCCTTGAAATAAGTCTTGCACTGCCCCAAAGAGACCCTGTAAGTGATCTGGGGACAAGTGCAGGTTGAAAGGGAAAAAAGCTTTTCGGAGGCCAAGCCCAAACTTGATCTCGTAGCCTGATCGAATAACTTTGTGGACCCACATGTCCTTTACCAGGGAGGTCCATGGATCTGGAAATATCAGCAATGCCGTCCCCCCACCCCAGATACAGGTGAGGGCGCCCCTTCATGCAGAGGCAGCCTTGTCCACAGGTCTGGAAGAACCCGCTCATGGCTTGCCAGACCAAGTCCTCTTGGAACCTCTGGTGGAGGCCCTGACTTTTGATCCCTTGTCTTGAGAGACGAAGAGGCAGCTTAGGAGTGAGGAGAATGTCCCACGCTACTTGCCCTTGGTCTGAAGA
This sequence comes from Pelophylax lessonae, assembly GCF_965119305.1. Taxonomy (NCBI): domain Eukaryota; kingdom Metazoa; phylum Chordata; class Amphibia; order Anura; family Ranidae; genus Pelophylax; species Pelophylax lessonae. The sequence goes on from NC_138775.1 coordinate 163,802,789, forward strand.
AGAAGAGAACTCTTTCCCCCTGTAGGACCCTTAAAGTTACCCAAGGAAGCTCCAAATAGGCGATCCCCCACAAGAGGGAGATCAGATAAGGCCTTCTAAGAAGTCTAGTCCGCAGACCAGCATTTCAGCCAGACAATATGCAGAAGGACCACTGCTGATACAGACAGCCTAGAAATCAAAGGAGCCACATACAAAGAGGCATCACAGACAAATTAGCCCCTGGACCAACCAGTCCACCAGCTCCACAAAGACAGAGGGAAGCTATTCCGCCTCCAAGTCTCGGCGTATAAGCTAAGCCCACTCGGTCAGAGTTTGCGACACCAGGGCAATAGTATTTACTAGCCTAATTGCCAAACCAGCCACAGCGCACATATGGTGAGCCAGAGCATCTGCCATCTTATTAGCTGGACCTGTAAAGGTCGGGGATTCCTCATCCGGGATGAAGGTAACTCAATTTGACCTCAAAACCGGCGAGTTCACTACAGGTGGGACCAACCACCATTTACGCAGTAAATCCTCATAAGGATACCGCAAGCAAAAAAACGCCTAACCGCCACTGCATTTTGGACAACCCCACTGTTTTGTGACAATGTTGTCAAGGTAAGCGGAAAGAGGAACACCGTCGCCTTTTTGGAGGGCCTGTTGCTGCCAAAGAGAACCGGTGCCTCCGACGCCGCAACAGCCGCAACCTCCATTTTTAAAGTTTCGAAAGACCCACAGTGACTGAAATTTTAGAGGGGCTGGGGGGAAAGGAGCGGAACCCGGGGGTCCAACCATCCCAGGGAGGGGCCAACGTCCACCCCAAAACCCTCCAGGAGTAGTGGAGGGGGGGGCAGCTACTTACCACACTAGGAACAGGGCGGGCACCGCTCCGGACAGGACACCGCTCCATCGTAATGTGGGTGCTGTCAGCCAGGAGAAAACTCTGCGACTCAGGTCGAAGCCAGTTCATATGCATCCTCACAAGATGTTAGACTCACAGGCCAGCCCCGTCCAGTGGGGCTATGTCGCGGATGACCTAGCGCAGAGCTGCAGTCTGCACACGCTCGCTGGTCTGACTGGGGGGACTCTAAGGATCTAGATTATCCAGTTTGTCATCCCATCTGGCACTTGATTGTAGTTCTCACAGGAACAAAATAATAAAGAGGGGAAAAAAAAATTCCATTTATAATGAAAAAAATGCCAGGACCTGAGATCCCAGCAAGGAGCTAGGTCCTTACTCCTGACTAGGCAGAAAAAAAAAAACAAAGTGCCCATAGCTGAGAGTGGGTGTATACCCCCTTTGACTGCCCATAGCTTTTTCCTGCCTAGTGTCCCACTCCTGTAGGGGGTACTATAACCCAATGGTTAAGAAGAATCAGGAGCTCTGTCTGCCAATGAACGAAAGAGAAACTTTTTTCCATGATCACAATGTGGTTTGGGTAAGCTGACAAGTGCTCCATTGATTTATGCATCCGGAAAGTATTCACAGTACTTCCCTTTTTGCACATTTTATTATGTTACAGCCTTATTGCAAAATGGATTAAAGTCATTATTTTTCTCAAAATTCTACAAACAATACCCCATAATGGCAACATGAAAGAAGTTTATTTGAAATCTTTGCAAATTTATTAAACATAAAAACAAAAAAAAAAATCACATGTACATAAGTATTCACAGCCTTTGCTCAATACTTTGTTAAAGCACCTTTGGCACCAATTACAGCCTCAAGTATTTTTAAGTATGATGCTACAAGCTTGGCACACCTATTTTTGGGCAGTTTCTCCCATTCTTCTTTGCAGAACCTCTCAAGCTCCATCAGGTTGGATGGAGAGCATCGGTGCACAGCCATTTTAATCTGGTTCAAGTCGGGGCTCTGGCTGGGCTACTCAAGGACATTCACAGAGTTGTCCCATAGCCACTCCTTTGTTATCTTGGCTGTGTGCTTAGGGTCGTTGTCCTGTCCTTCGCCCCAGTCTGAGGTCCAGAGTTCTCTGGAGCAGATTTTCATCAAGGATGTCTCTGTACATTGCTGCATTCATCTTTCCCGTGATCCTGACTAGTCTCCCAGTTCCTGCCGCTGCAAAAACCTCCCCACTGCATGATGCTGCCACCACCATGCTTCACTGTAGGGATGGTATTGACCAGGTGTAGATATATACACACACACACACACACACACACACACACACAGTGTTTCCCCGAAAATAAGACCAGGTCTTATATTAATTTTGGCACCAAAAGACACAGGTGGGCTTATTTTTGGTCTTATCATGTAATGTGCTGTCTTCTCTCCCTGCCTGTCAGGAATCCCCTGTGTAAACATAGTAAAAGTGTTTGTAATCCACTCTATTACAGTTTTATATAATGTCCAGTGTGTTTCTGTAATATAAGTGCGTGAAATACCTTCGGTACAGCGCCACTCAGCGCTCAGCTGATCTCACTCTGCTCTCCTCATCTCCCAGCTGTCAGCAGGGGATCTCAGCCACTCCCCTCTGCAGTGTCCAGAGCTGGTCACGGAAGCGCGGAGTATATTATTGTGTGAAATACCTTTGGTACAGCGCCGCTCGGCGCTCAGCTGATCTCCATCTCTTCCCCCCCGCTGACAGCTGGGGGTCACGGAAGCGCCGAGCAGCGCTTTAACAAAGGTATTTCACACAATTATAATATAATACTCGGCGCTTCTGTGACCTGCTCTGGGCACTGCAGAGGGGAGGGGCTGAAATCCCCGCTGACAGCTGGGAGAAGAGAAGGAGAGCAGCGGGAGGATCAGCTGAGCGCCAAACCGAAGGTATTTCACACAATTATGTTACAGAAACACACTGGACATTATATAAAACAATAATAGAGTGGATTCTAGGATTTTACAAACACTAAACTAGGGGTTATTTTTGGGGTAGGGCTTATATTGCAGCCCTCCCCGAAAATAACAGTAGGTCTTATTTTCAGGGAAACACTGTATATATTCTTTATATATATATATATATATTTTTTTTTTTTTTTTTTCCCAAGTTGCAGTTCATTAAGCAAAATATAAATAGCTTACAGCCTTCTTGTACAATGACCTTAGCTAATGCTACAGTTCTATTTCAGCAAAGCAACTGTCCTGCTGGTGAAGAGATGTTAACAAGCTTTCTGAGTGTTGGTAAACATTTTTTTTTTCTGTTGCAAAGTTTCTTCAACTGGACAACCTGCTAATAAACAGCAGTTTCTGCTGCAGGCCGACAACACGACAACACTAAGCAACTGCCTCACAATCGGCAGCAATGTTTTCAGTCTGCCATTCCACTCTTTAAGTTGGCTGTTGATCTGCCTATCAGATCAGACCTGAGCGCACAAGGCAAGCTGACAACGCTGCTGCTAAACCAGTGTCTTTGCATAGTCACTCTGCACCTGGAAGCGCTGTCACTGGCAGGATCTCCGGATAATGAACTTTGCAACAGATTTACAAAAAAAAAAAAACTAGTTACCTAAGATGACTGTTTACAGGGGTCTTCAAACTATGGCTCTCCAGTTGTTTAGGAACTACAATTCCCATCATGCCTAGTCATGTCTGTGAATGCAAGACTTTTACAATGCCTCATGGGACGTGTAGTTCAGCAACAGCTGGAGGGCTGTAGTTTTGAGGATTCCTGCTGTATGCAGTGAGGCATAATGCCATACTAAAAATACACATACACCATGTGCAGCAGCTTAAATCATTTAAAATTAGATAGGCAGTAAAAAAAAAAAACAACATTCATAATACTTTCTGTAAAATATATAGTTCTAGTTTTGTTTCCTTTGAATATGTTACCTCTTTTGCTAGATTGTATTAATATTGTTGTTTTAGCCATTTTTTTCCCAGCAAATTCCACTAACTAGAGGAAATTGCAAATGAGGAGAGATTCCACTTTGAGAAACTGAACACTGCTCAATGCAGGAGAGAGACATGACAGAGGAATTTTAGATTTACAAGTATAAACAAGGGGCTTCCTTTCCTTTTCAGAGTAATCTCTTCCCTCCACTATCCAGCTTAACATTTATTCACTTCTAGGGTCTCTTCCGTCAGACAGAGTGTAGGAAAACTGACTGCAGTTGCAAATGGGAGCAATAAATCGTATCATGATTATAAGCATTAAAAAGGTAAGCATGTATTTATTAGCGCATTGTAGGTTTAGCCCTTATACTGAAGTCTCCTATAATGAGGACCTTTTTATTGTGCAGCTCTCCCAGACATAAAAAAAAGCCCTCTATAGAGAACATAATAGGACATAGCCCCCCTGAGGGGGAGGCCGCTTGCCGTGACGCGGATGCGTAGAGTACCCTTGTCAAAACAGTAATGGCCGCTACACTGTCACTAAAATTAGGCGCCACCCGGTTCAAGGGAGGCGCCAGGCTGACCATATAGGCCAGCAGGCCGTAGGCCATGGCATAAATTTCAGTGGAGGCCTAGCCACGTTTGCCCGAATTCACATTTCGGCAGATGCCCAGGGAGAGATTTGGGGGCTTCAGTTAAACGCACTGAGGCTGCCCCCCCCCCCCCCCAACGACGGTGCCCAAAGCGGCCGCGTGGCCCATTAGGCCATGACCCAGCAGGCCGCCAGCCACGGCCTAAATTTTGAGGGCGCCCAGCCACCAGGACACGAGTCCCAGCCAAGCGGACCACCCAGAGCAAAGGGGGGGGGGAGAGAAGGTAGATGGCCATCAGCAGCTGTCAGCAAAAGACCCACAGTGACTGTTTAGAGGGGCTTGGGGGGGGGGGTGGAGGGGAGCCCGGCGGCTGACCTAGTGCAGAACTGAGGTCAGTTCGCGCTCGCTGGCTGGACTGGGGAAATGGGATCTAGAATATCCAGTCTGTCACCCAGTCCAGCAGATGATTGTAGTTCTCACAGGAACAGAAAATAATAAAAGCAAAAGATTCCATTTAAAAAAAAAAAATGCTAGGAACAAAGATCCCAGCAAGGAACTAGGTCCTTACTTCTGACTAGGCAGAAAAAAACTAAAGACCTATAGCAGGAAGTGGGAGTATACCCCCTGGGACTGCCCTATGGGTGTAGTCAAACTTTTTTCCACCTAGTGTCCTATTCCTGTAGGGGGCAGCATAAACCCAAGGGTCAAGAAAATATGGAGCTGTGTCTGTCATTTAACAAAAGAGAAAACTAGTATTTCATTGCATTATAAATTATTTAAAAAAAATTCCTGCTGTTGACTTTATTTCATTTTTAGTCATGGTGGATAGCCCCGTATAAATCCTAAGCAACCCTGTGATTATGAAAAGAGGAGTCTCATAAAAACAAAATGGCACAGATGAGGGATTAAGTTTCCATAGATCATGGCATCATCGCCCTGCTTTTTTACTTAAAGCAGAAAAACAATTCTCTATAGTACAAAATCTCAGTTAAACTGGAAACTTTTCTGCAAATCTCATCAACTGTGCATTACAGTAATCTACTTTTCCTTTCTGGTGCTATTTATTTTTTTTTTTTACATGTTTCACGATGACAGAGAAATCACTAGACTCGAATAGCTGTGCTTGAACAATTTACTGCTGTTGCTGAACTTTAGAGCCTTATATTTTGTATTCATTATTTGTTTGCTTTTGCAATGCATAAAACATGAACTGAATGGGTAAAGTAGATGCAGAGGACACAAAAGAATAGAGCATTCTTTAGACAACTAAAAATAAAGCACTCCAGTTTTACTGCATCACAGGAGCACACATAATGGTGTTAACAGCACAACTTAAATGTGCTTAAATGTGCTTAAATGCACTTTTCAGATATGCAAATCCACAACAAAGCTCACTAAATCACATATAGCGTGAAATAGCTAACACATCTCTTAAAGTGTGAGTAAACTCTCCTGCTATAATAAGGCTTATCTATAGGTAAGATAAATATCTCCTGAACGAGCATCGTGATGTCACCAGCACATGCGCTCTGAAGGAACGGCATACCTGTGCTCTTTCTTCAGAGTCCTGTGCCATAAACAGCGCCCCCCTCCGACGCATGCATGGGAGTGACATCATCACGGCTCGTCCAATCAAAGGACTGGAGCCCGCCAACCTGGAAGAAAGACCAGAGGAAAATGGAAGCCCTGTCAGTGTTGACAGTGCGCCGCTGGAGGGCTTTGTTTTAAGGCAAGTTTCACGTAATGTGCTAGGACAGTGTTTCTCAACCTTTTTTCAGTCAAGGCATCCTCTAAAATTATGGACAGTCTTGAGGCAACCCATTCTAAAAACGTAAAAAACTATTCTAATAGTTTTACAAAAAACATCAAGATCCACACACGTAGGACACCCAACGTTAGCAGTAATTTATTCTTCCAAATCCTATACACTTTTGCAGACTGCTACTGACCAGTATTCCAATGTTTCTCTTCCCCCTTAGTTTTTCTCCATCACTCAGTGTTGACAGAGAGGGGCAGGGGAGGGTCAAACAAGGATGCTGTGCAGACAATCAACATCCTCCTTATTAACTGGTGACATAATTTGTCCTTAGGACGGCGGCGGCTAGAAGATCAGAATGGTGCACAATAAAAACCTGTGGCTTTGTGTAATTAAAATGCAGGCTTCATCCAACTGCTGGCTTGTACACAATTTTCAAACTCCAGCAGGGATGTAGAGAAGAATCTTGATAAAAGAAAAAAAAAAAAAAACATAGAAGAAAACAGATAACAACAAGCATTTGTTGAAAAAAAAAAAAAAAGCAAAGCTATAGAGTAGACATTAAAACTGAAACATGCAATAGTAGGAGGGGTTATTCTGAGCTGGCCCAGTTTTTTTTTATATGCTAATGTCAAATCCACCTGTAGGTGGCAAAATTCTTAATATTGTTATACAAGATTTAGATAGTATAGCGCCAACAGTTATGCAGCGTTTTACAACATAAGGGCAGACAGTGCAATTATAATACAGTTTAAGTTAATAGGAATCAGAATAGCCTGAAGCTTAAAGACTTTGTTTCCTCCAATAGATGACAAAGAAATATATTTTTTAAAATGAATTCCATATTTTACAGTTACATTGGTCCAGCTTAATAGCTGGAAGTCACTGTAGTACACTCTACTACACGGATCCCCACTATCTTCTGTGTCCTGTGCCAAGTGACTGTTTTAGTGCATTGTGAACACAGTAGGCAGCCTGCTCCAGCACGAAATGTAGTATGCCATGTGTAGTGCTTTGATAAAAATAACCCAAATCCATGTATATTATTTAGCCTGCCTGAAAGGTATTGAGTCTACAATTTATGGTGTGTATATACAGTGCCTTGCGAAAGTATTCGGCCCCCTTGAACTTTGACACCTTTTGCCACATTTCAGGCTTCAAACATAAAGATATAAAACTGTAATTTTTTGTGAAGAATCAACAAGTGGGACACAATCATTAAGTGGAACGAAATTTATTGTATATTTCAAACTTTAACAAATAAAAAGTGGAAAAATTGGGCGTGCAAAATTATTCAGCCCCCTTAAGTTAATACTTTGTAGTGCCACCTTTTGCTGCGATTACAGCTGTAAGTCACTTGGGGTATGTCTCTATCAGTTTTGCACATCGAGAGACTGACATTTTTGCCCATTCCTCCTTGCAAAACAGCTCGAGCTCAGTGAGGTTGGATGGAGAGCGTTTGTGAACAGCAGTTTTCAGTTCTTTCTACAGATTCTCGATTGGATTCAGGTCTGGACTTTGACTTGGCCATTCTAACACCTGGATATGTTTATTTGTGAACCATTCCATTGTAGATTTTGCTTTATGTTTTGGATCATTGTCTTGTTGGAAGACAAATCTCCGTCCCAGTCTCAGGTCTTTTGCAGACTCCATCAGGTTTTCTTCCAGAATGGTCCTGTATTTGGCTCCATCCATCTTCCCATCAATTTTAATCATCTTCCCTGTCCCTGCTGAAGAAAAGCAGGCCCAAACCATGATGCTGCCACCACCATGTTTGACAGTGGTGATGGTGTGTTCAGGGTGATTGGCGGTGTTGCTTTTACGCCAAACATAACGTTTTGCATTGTTGCCAAAAAATTTGATTTTGGTTTCATCTGACCAGAGCACCTTCTTCCACATGTTTGGTGTGTCTCCCAGGTGGCTTGTGGCAAACTTTAAACAACACTTTTTATGGATATCTTTAAGAAATGGCTTTCTTCTTGCCACTCTTCCATAAAGGCCAGATTTGTGCAGTATACGACTGATTGTTGTCCTATGGACAGAGTCTCGCACCTCAGCTGTAGATCTCTGCAGTTCATCCAGAGTGATCATGGGCCTCTTGGCTGCATCTCTGATCAGTCTTCTCCTTGTATGAGCTGAAAGTTTAGAGGAACGGCCAGGTCTTCGTAGATTTGCAGTGGTCTGATACTCCTTCCATTTCAATATTATCGCTTGCACAGTGCTCCTTGGGATGTTTAAAGCTTGGGAAATCTTTTTGCATCCAAATCCGGCTTTAAACTTCTCCACAACAGTATCTCGAACCTGCCTGGTGTGTTCCTTGTTCTTCATGATGCTCTCTGTGCTTTAAACGGACCTCTGAGACAATCACAGTGCAGGTGCATTTATACGGAGACTTAATTACACACAGGTGGATTCTATTTAACATCATTAGTCATTTTGGTCAACATTGGATCATTCAGAGATCCTCACTGAACTTCTGGAGAGAGTTTGCTGCACTCAAAGTAAAGGGGCTGAATAATTTTGCACGCCCAATTTTTCAGTTTTTCATTTGTTAACAAAGTTTGAAATATCCAATAAATTTCGTTCCACTTCATGATTGTGTCCCACTTGTTGTTGATTCTTCACAAAAAAATTACAGTTTTATATCTTTATGTTTGAAGCCTGAAATGTGGCAAAAGGTCACAAAGTTCAAGGGGGCTGAATACTTTCGCAAGGCACTGTGTGTGTATATATATATATATATATATATATATATATATATATATATATATATATATGCCAGGACACTACAAATATCCACCACATGACCCCTCTTTAGACAGTCCAAGGTATTTAGTAAGAGGTATGGCAAGTTTTTAGAAGTTTTAAATTTTCTCACATTTTTTTTTTTTTTTACATACTGTCCCCGGTGGAGTACATCGTCATCATATAACTAGTGTGGGAGTGATCAGGGATATGGACTGGTGAGTAAAAAAAAAATAAAACCTTTTTTGTTCAACTTTTTTTTGTTTTATCACTGTAATAGCAATCGCTTGAACGGTTATGAGTGGCTTTTATTCATAACTCATGATTTACTATTGCATTGCTGTGACTGACCACAGCTATCATATGGTACCATGTGACCACCGGAGACCAAATCACAGATCGCACACAGGAATAAACAATGATGTCATTAATAGATTCCATTCATGGATGTTGTTTACTAGGAGCAATGCAATCACAGCGACCCGATACCAAGCACCGTAATCCACTGTGTCCAGACTGGTGGACTGCACGCCCCAGGACAGGCACGCAGTGAGCATGAGCAGGACTACGTATTTGTACGTTGCATTGCCTGTTCAAGCCGTCGGCTAGCAGTAAAATCACTGTTGGCCAGTAGGCAAGTGGTTAAAGCAGTATTACACTTTTGGATTGTATTTTCTTTATTATTATTATATTTACATCCTTCCCACATTGAGAACATTTGTGTAGATGGAGTTGTAATGATGGAAATGAGATTCTTTATGAAATAACTAGTTATTCTTACCCAGATGTTTTTTTTTTTTTATATGAGAGATCTGGAGAAAATGTGACCTAACCTAATTTGAGGTCCATCGTATCTGGTGAGTGGGCCTTTCTGAAGGTGGTGGGGGGTAACACAGTTGAAGCACATTTGATGTGCAGTTTAGAAAAAACAAGTGGGGCTATGGATAATTTAGGTTAAAAGTCAGAATCTACAGTACTTGTACTGTTTTCCCATAGCTGGGTTAGGTTCTTCTTTAAGGATGAATAGCTCCGCAATAGAAGGATCTCTGTTAACTGGTCAAAAAGTGAACTTGCCCCCCATTTTATCCACCACTTTTCTGGACATCTTTTTAAGCCACCTTCTCACATTTCATATCTGCAAAATGATTCTAAATGTGCAATGAACAACCAGGCAAAAGACAGCCCTACCTGGCTACTCCAACACCCCAAAGCAGCACATCCTCAGTATCCTATGAAACTGCAACTTCCCAATCCACCTTGCTATAGAAATTCAAGGAATCAGGTTTCGTAGGATTGTGTCCCCTTTCACACAACATTCAGTTGCAGAAACACCAACTGTTTACAATCATAAAAAGACTGTGTACTTCATTGATCTCTTTTCTATATTCTATAGCATTCTAGAGTACATAGCTGTGAACCTAAGCTATGTAAAGATTATTCTTTGCGTTTATACAAGCTACAAACTAGAGCTGACAGATGCAGCCTTGCAAACTATATCATTGCTAAAAACAAGCATTGTTGCGCTTCTCTCTCTGACAGAATGCTGCATAATCTGCTAACTTCATATTTCCATGAAGGAAAACCTACTAAAGGATGTAGGGTACACCCACACACGGAATTAATATCTTACATGCTGTGGTTCCTCTTCTGCTGACATTGCATTGTTCACACAAAGTGCTTCCAAAAACTTCTGCTTCAGGACTATATATCGAAACCTGTACAGGACAATGGGAGAAGTATTAAAATGTAATCCTGGGTCTCTGATTTTATTTATGCAGTCAGGTAACATCACCCTACAACACATATTTAGACTATGTTTTATCAGTCACAATGATAAAATTCACCTTTTCTTGTCAAACTTTTCCATGCACTCCAGAGGCTGGATAAACTGAAGGACTTCATCCCACTGTCCATCAAGAATCAGCTGTCTAGAAATTAACATGAAATATACATATAAAAATCACTATTCACTGGAGAAAAAGAACACCATACACAATCAATTAAAAAATACATTTTTTATCTTGAGCAGGCCTGCATCAGAGATAAAAAAAAGAGAAATTCAGAAGTTTGTAAGAACAATTCTTATACATACAACAACCCCATACAAAAAAATGGTCACTTCCCCCACCTATAACTGGTTTTAACAGCAAGGAGCACTGGAAGGGCAAACACATGTCAAAAAAAGCCAAGGAGTTTCCAGTCACAACTTACCAACCAGCCTATGACCAACCAAACTAACCTGTCTAACAGTATAGATTAAAAACAGGGGTTTAGTTGCACACATTTGCAAATACATGCATAAGCTGCAGGCCACGGCAAGGCACCGTGATACCTGCAGACGCTAACTCTACCTTTAAAGAGTCTCCACAGTGAGAGAACATGTATTCTGATGGATAGATGGAGGACAGGTGACTGGAGGGAGCCCACCCCTCAAATTGTGACTGGAAACGCCTTGGCTTTTTTTGACATACAACAACCCCATAGCAGCAGAACCTATAAAAGTTATAAAAATCAAACACAGAAATTAGATGACATTGACACATTAGAAAATTAGTCAAATGATCCCTTGTATTCTCCCGACAGGTTCTTCATATACAATAAGGGTGTACAGTTAAATGCATTTCCAGAGTCGCGCTGAATGAATGAATATCCATATAAAACAAACCATAAGTGATAAAAAAAAATTAAAAAAACGTTCATATTAGTGAAATGATTTTCAAGGTGACAGTATTCTGGTCAGTGCATCACCACTCTCCCCCACCAGGAATGTGTAATCATTTGAAGTACCTCCATCAATACAGATAAAATGCTTGCTTACCAGCTCACACAGACCTCCTATTACGGAAGGTCAGTGACACTTGTGGCTACACACCCAGCTAGGGGAATTTTGATGCCCTCTGAGGATCCTCTCAAAACATGGATGCAAACCGTCCAGATATTATTTTCATAGGCCGTCCCCAAAATTTAAAAAGCTCCACATAGTGTAAAAAGTTAAACACTTTATTTGGAAAGCTAAAAATTACACTAATGTCAAAAATGGTTAAAATTCGTCTTAGTATCAATCTCATCAGCCAGTGATACAGCAGCAACCCGTCCTTTCAGGACTTGTGGAATGCGATGAGGTCAGAACATCACTCTGCCCTACGAGCTTCATCATATGGTGACATTGTCCAGGGCATGGGCGGCGTACTGCATCATTGCGTGCTAAATACACTAAAAATTACCTAAGCCTCGATCGGAGTCTCATACGACCAATAAAATCTTTAATGTGGGACCAGACCTCAAACAAGGCTTCAAATCTGACCCTATACAGCAGCGTAAACTAAAAAGTAAAAGTTATTGCGAATAAAACGAAACCACTCCTTTCCCAAAGGTGCCACAAGGAAAGGGATAGCGGGCACAGCCACAGCACCCACACACCATTCCAGTATACACCCAAGTTAAACTCAGAGTTTAACTTGGGTGTATACTTGAATGGTGCAAGGGTGCTGTGGCAGTGTCCGCTGTCGCTTTCCTCTGGGCACCTTTGGGAAAGGAGTGGTATAGGTTTACTCGCAATAAGAGTAAAGAGAGTAAAGACAAGAATACTCTCACTTTGAAAATGTCTTTTTTTATCACTTATGGTTTGTTTTACATGAATAATTATTCATGCAGAGCAACTCTGTAAATGTTTTTTGCTGAGAGTTGCTGCTTTGATAATTGATGTATTAATTGGTTACTTTATTTATATTAGTGCAGTTTTTCTTTTTCTAAGGATGTACAGTTGACTGCGACTAGGCGCTTGAAACATTTCAGAGGCTCGGTGCCCATTCACACTAGGGCGACTCACGAGGCGACTTGTGTCGCCCCAGGTCGCTTGACATAACCAAAGCAATGTAATTCAATCAGTGCCGTCTTAATTGCCGCTACTAAGGTCGCTCCGACTTCAGAAAAGGGTCCGGTACTACTTTGAGGCGACCAGTGATCCGACCTGTCCCATATACTTCAATGGGAGTCGCCTCCTTATCTTAATTGAAGCGACCTGTGGTCCGACTTGTCATCCGACTTTGCAAAAAAATGGTATTGAACAAGAAAAGAGCATAATTTTTATTAAAACATGAATATGTCTTCTGTCAACCTGGCCGTTTTTCTTGCAGGGATTTATCGGGCATTTTTTTAGGCAGGCATGTCATTTTTTGTATTTAGTGTCTGGGGGGTCTAAAAAGTGTACCTGTCAAGTTTCAGCTCTGTAGCATGTCCAGAACCCCTAAAAAACAGCATTTTTCTTATAATTTTTAGTAGAAAACTAATGCAGTGTCTTTCCAGCTGTCTTTTTTTCTTTCTGGCATTTATCGGGCATTTTTTTAGGCAGGCATGTCATTTTTTGTATTTAGTGTCTGGGGGGTCTAAAAAGTGTACCTGTCAAGTTTCAGCTCTGTAGCATGTCCAGAACCCCCAAAAACAGCATTTTTCTTATATTTTCAGTAATACGTCTTCTCTGCGGCTGGCTTTTTTTCTTGCAGGCATTTAGCGGGCATTTTTTTAGGCAGGCATGTCATTTTTTGTATTTAGTGTCTGGGGGGGTCTAAAAAATGTACCTGTCAAGTTTCAGCTCTGTAGCATGTCCAAAACCCCTAAAAAAAGCATTTTTCTTAAAAAGGAAATATGTAAAAAAAAAAAAAACAGGAAAAAGGAAATTAGGTCACAAAACATCATATTGTGATTGGCCAAATAAAAAGTTGCCTCGCGCTGAAGTCGCGCTGGAAGCGACACTACTTTTGTGGTCGCGGCAGTGTGAACCGGCACTCAGTGGCTCCTGTTTTCTGATATTTATATACATCTAGCCAAAACATATCATCACGCAGGCAACTTCAAACACAGGGTGCATATGTACATGGACCACAGTGTTTAAATCTGCACTGAAAGAAAAAACAAAAACAAAAGAAATATAGGGTCCTGGCTGAAATAGTTCCAGTCCAAAAGGTAATAAGCAAATTCAGATATATCATCATTTATTTTAGTTTAAATAACAGGTAACAGATGGGTATTATTGTGTATGGCTGGGGTCAAGTAGACCGTTCTCTCAATTGTCAGTGTCAGCATATCCAGCATAAACAATTAATCACTGCCTCATCTTAACAGGAAATTTAATGGGAAACGTTCTGATCCTGTCACATGAGAGGACTGCATGAGGCGAATTTTGGAGAGGATCCTCTCATCTGTAATAAATAAAATGTTAGAATATATATATTTATTCTCCACACAGTTGTGCTTAAAGGTTTGCATAACCTGGCAGAAATCATGAAATTTTGGCATCAATATTGAAAATATGACGGGAAAAAAAATAAAATGTATATATATATATATATATATATATATATATATACATACACACACATACATACATACATACATACATATACACAAAATCAATCGTTATATATAAAGTGAAGAGATTAAGGGGTAGGTGAAGACTCCTTAAATATGCAAAGAAAAGTCCAAACGTGCTGGTGAAAAAAAAAACAGTCCAAATAAATCCACACGGAAATGATAGTGATTTGAAGCTTGTCCGTGATCCAGAGACGCTGTAGAAATTACCTGCATTTGGTGTTGTGGACATCTTCACATTCAGCCTGTGTATGACCCACTTACTGTAGAGTAATTTGGGTCCATACAATCTGGTGAGAACATTTGAGTATCTGTGGTGTGGGACCTTTTTCTTCAAGTCACTATTATTTCCGTGTGGATTTATTTGGACTGTTTTTTTTCACCAGCACATTTGGACTTTTCTTTGCATATTTATTTAAGGAGTCTTCACCTACCCCTTAATCTCTTCACTTTATATATAACAATTGATTTTGTATGTGTGTGTGTATATATAAATATATATATTTTGATAATTTTGTCTTTGATAGCGCTGCGCTGTTTATTTATTTATTTTTACACCACCTAATCCTGTCCGCCTAAAACAGATGGATGGTGGTCCTATTTTCCATCCATCCAGTGAATCGGATGGAAATTGACAAGCAGTACGTTTTCATCCAATTTCCCCATAGAGGAGAGGACTGTGTCCGTGTTCACTCTGGATAGCAGAACAGACAGGTCATCCGCCTGCTCAGTGGGGATTAGCGGAAAAATCCCAGCTGAGCAAGCGGATTCCGCTTAGTGGAGGCGCCCGTATGAAAGGGGCCGAAGTTGGCATGAGTTACTGGTTCACTGGACCTCCTATCGCCCCTAACTTGCTGCACTGTCCTTGCCTAGTGAGCTGCTGCCCATGACACTATCAAGCGAAGTACACACAGGCCGAATGCCAGGCAACTTTGGCCGGTTCAATAAAAGCTTGCTGCCAATTGGCCCGTGTGTATGGCAGCCGGTATGACAGAAGCCAACCGTTAGGCATGCTGGAAGAAAAAACTGGCTCCTAACTTTTTTAGCTGGCTCCTAGATTCCGAACAAATTTGTCAAGCCCTGGGGTATCTTTTTTTTTTTTTTATATATATCCTTTTGTTAACCATCTTTATAAAAGGTCTATTACCTTGTTATGCAGGTCTTATGACGCTACTTTTCTTTCCAATCTTTTTTATTTAAATTTACGAAAGAACGTACAAAATTCCAGCTCATCAGCAGCTGTTCACAATAATGAGCAAAAGCTTTACAACAGAAAACAATATGATCAAACCGGAGTTCTGCATGGGAAATCACAATTGAAAGTCCTCAATGCAGAGATCAACAAATGCGGGAAGTCCAGTGCCAGGTGAAACCAAACAGAACTCCCATAAAGTGTCCAAGCTTAGTATAAAGCTCAATGCAGCCAATAATTGGCCCTGAAGATTTCCCAGAGACTTAAAGAGGGAGTTTAAGAAAAGAGAGGAGAGAAAGGAGGAAAAACCGGGATAGTGGAAGCGAGCATCGGAACCGATTCTGCCGGAGATCCTTGTTGGGTTAGCTAGTGGCACCCGTGTTTTATCCAAGGGTCCCATGTTTTCTCAAATATCAGCATATCATGTAATCTAGCAGACAGGTATTCACTGATCAGGATCCATGACCTCTTGGCCTTTAGTAACTCAAGAGGGATTGTGGAAATCTCCCACAATCTGGCAATAGTGATTCTCGCGGCCATAAAGATAAATGCTATTATTCTTTTTGTGGGCATCGGGGCTCACTCCACTGGATGGCCAAGTAATACCTGTTTTGCAGTTTTAACCACTTAAGCCCCGGAAGATTTGGCTGCTAAAGGACCAGGGTTTTTTTTGCGATTTTTTACTGCGTGACTTTAACGGACAATTGCGCGGTCGTGCGACGCTGTACCTAAACGAATTTGACGTCCTTTTTTTCCCACAAACAGAGCTTTCTTTTGGTGGTATTTGATCACCTGTGCGATTTTTTGATCACGCGCTATAAACAAAAAAAGAGCGTAAATTTTGCAAAAATAACAATATTTTTCACATTTTTTTATATGAAATTCCCCAAAAAAAAAGTAAAAATCAAAATTTTTTAACATTTTTCGGCCAATTTGTTTTATGCTACCTATGTTTGGTAAAAACAATCGCAAAAAGCGTATTTTGATTGGTTTGCGCAAAAGTTATCGCGTTTACTAACAAAGGGAAACATTTTTGTCATTTTTGGTGTTTTTTTTTTTTAACGCGTAATGGCGGCGATCTGCGATTTTTTTTTCGGTACTGCGACATTGCGGCGGACAGATCGGACCCTTGACTGACATTTTTGACACTTTTGGGGGTACCAGTGACATTACTGCAGTAATCAGTGCTATACATATGCACTGTTACTGCAAAAATGACACTGGCAGGGAAGGGGTTAACTTTATTGGACAGGGAGGGGTTAAGTGTGTCCTAGGGGCGTGATTCTAACTGTGTAGGGACATTCCTATTGGTGTAAAAGCAAAGATCAACCGTTCTACATAGTAGAACGGTCAGATCTTCACTTTTACACAGGGAGAACTGACAGGCAGGTGGTTTACACAAGCTGCTCTGTCTTTCTCCCTTCACAGGAGCGATCGCAGTGTGACTGGCGGACATCGAGTCCGCCGGTCACACGCACTGACTTGTCTGTAAACGAGCCGCGGCGGGCGCGCGCCTCGGCGGGCGCGCGCCCGCCCGCGATAGGCTCGCAAGTCAGTGACAGGCGAGTGACGTACCGATACGTCACTCTGCCTGGCCGGGGCTGACCGCCGCAGTATATAGTCGTGCGGCGGTCGGCAACCGGTTAAAGGGACTGACACCAGTAAGAGTAAATGGAAATTATAGGTGTAAATCCAAATCTTTGACTTTGACATGTCCACCATATGCGTTATGCCCTACCCTTCTGACCACATAGTTACATAGTAACATAGTTACATAGTTAGTGAGGTTGAAAAAAGACATCAGTCCATCCAGTTCAACCTATGATGTGTGTGTGTGTTTGTTTTTAACCGTACATTGTATACCCCTGTATGTTGTGGTCTTTAAGGTGTCCATCTAATAGTTTTTTGAAACTATCAATGCTCCCTGCTGATACGACTGCTTGTGGAAGAGAATTCCACATCCTTACCGCTCTTACAGTGAAGAACCCCTTACGCACCACAACCTCTAAAACAGTGGAGGGAGGCTTCTGGGACCCACTTGGCCACTCTAGCTCGAACCATATACCACCGTAGAAGCACCTTGTAGTTAGCTTCGATCAGTGAGGTGTTAATTATTGTTTTCGCTGTGTGTTGTGCCAGCCTGTGCCATTCTGCTAGTTCTAGTGTTTCCCTGGTATCTCGCTCTCATCGGTCCATGTAAGGAAGCTTAGCATCTGCAGAAATCAGCATATCATAAACCTTAGAAATATAACCTGAAAGTTTGTCAATGCCCTTGCATAAATATTCCATAGAAGTTGCAGTGGAAAGATCAGCCCTCTTCTTCAAAGAGGATATAAAGTGGGCTATCTGAGCATGCAGAGTCTTTTGACAGTTCTTTTCTGCTCCCCATGACTCAGTACAGGCCCGGACCAGGAACAAAAAATAGGCCCGGGCATTTTGGACTGAGCAGCCCAGGAGAGCGGGGGGGGGGGGGGTCGTGACTGGGGCGTAGCGTTCGTCGGGATGGTTGATGACAGGATTTAATGTTCCAGGATGTGTGGATTCGATTACGGTACCTTTTTTAGTCTAATCTGATAGATTGGGTCCAATTTAGATCAGAGCTGCCATATGATGCTGTTTTTTGTCTTACTTTAAATCCTGTTTTGATGGTTGATTCCTAAAAATTGTATGAAACAGCACAAGATGAGGGTTACTCTAATCAAGGGGTAGACAACCTTTTTGGGCACAGTGTGCCGAAAAATGTTTTCAAAGAAATTGGAGTGCCAGATACATAAAAAACAACTGTCAACTTCATATAAAGTAACTGCTGTAAACCACTTGAATAATAGTAAGAAATCAAGTGAGCTTTGCTGGCACTATGTGGGGGGTCCTGCCCCTCACAAACAGCTGTAGGCCCAACCCTCCCCTGTTCTCCAGCTGTTCACTCCTGGACAGGAGGAGCGGCTTTTACTAGAACCGTTCACCTTCATGTTCCTGGGATTGAGGAGATGGGACTGGAGGAGGAGGACATGGGATTGAGGAGATGGGACTGTAGGAGGAGGACATGGGATGCAGGAGGACATGGGACTGGAGGAGGAGGACATGGGACTGGAGGAGGAGGACATGGGATGCAGGAGGACATGGGATGCAGGAGGACGAGGACATGGGATGCAGGAGGACAGGGGACTGGAGGAGGAGGACATGGGATTGAGGAGGAGGACATGGGATTCAGGAGGACATGGGACTGGAGGAGGAGGACATGGGATGCAGGAGAACATGGGACTGGAGGAGGAGGACATGGGATGCAGGAGGACATGGGATGCAGGAGGACATGGGACTGGAGGAGGAGGACATGGGATGCAGGAGGACATGGGACGCAGGAGGACATGGGACTGGAGGAGGAGGACATGGGATGCAGGAGGACATGGGATGCAGGAGGACGAGGACATGGGACTGGAGGAGGACATGGGATGCAGGAGGACATGAGACTGGAGGAGGAGGACATGGGATGCAGGAGGACATGGGACTGGAGGAGGAAATGGGATGCAGGAGGACATGGGACTGGAGGAGGACATGGGACTGGAGGAGGACATGGGATGCAGGAGGACGAGGACATGGGACATAGCTATGCCTGCAACAAAGCCACTTCCAGACCAGTCTGCATGTCATTTCTCACTCAGGATGGGTTGATGTCAATGTCAATCACAGTGAAACCACCCCTGCATTATCTATGAGGACCGGTGGTGTTGTGTTTGGAAATTGTGCTGCTGGCCTGCAGTGCTGCCCTTTCCTTACCTTTTTGTTGTTGCTGTTGCAGCAGGCCTTGGCTCGTGTGGTCGTGGGTGGGTGCCTGGGTGCGGTGGTGTTGTTGTCTCATCGACAGTGACTCACTGACTCCACTCTAGAGTCCAGACTCCTCCAGTCAGCGATTCCAGTCCACTCCGAGTCCACACTCAGTCAGACAGACAGACTGTCTGTGTCACGCGGTTCGGTGCTTCTTCCAAGTTCCCGCTTGTTCCCGACAAGTTCAACAAGGCAAGCAGGGGCCCCTCTAGCTCCACCCCCGGCCTTAAGTCTCAGAGTCACCTGACGGTTCACGGTCCCACCCCCTCCTGAGCTACGCAGCTATGCTGGATGCCGCTGCGGAGCTTAGGAGTGGGGAGTCAGGGACAGCGGCGGCCGGTGGGTGGCCAGATTGCTGTAATGCGGCCCAGACTCTCCGCAGAATCGGCCGCGGAGAGGCCAGCACTGGGGAGTGGGGAGTCAGGGACAGCGGGCGGCCTAATTGTGGTAATGCGGCCCAGACTCTCCGCGGAATCGGCCGCGGAGAGGCCAGCAGCAGCAACGGCCGGAACACACACAGTGACTGACACACTGTCAGATCATGGCGGAGGCCTCGGCCCACCGGGCATATGCCCGCTCTGCCCAATGGCCAGTCCGGCCCTGGCTCAGTATCTAGCCTGCTCAGTGCCACCCATGTGAGAGCTAACAAACTCATTGACTATATATACGCAGACGCTAGTCGCAATTTAAAAAGCCAAAAATGTGTGAAAAATGGATTTTTGTAAGAACTTACCGTAAAATCCTTTTCTCTTAAGCTCATTGACAGACGTAGTCTTCTTGATTCTCAAGAGCTGGGTTATGTTGTCTCCGCAGGAGTAGGCAGAATGACAAAACGTTCTGGCTCCACCCTAGGGGCAGTCCCTGAGGGTATATCCTCCCTCTCTCTGCTACAGGGAATCAGTTCTGTTTAAAGCAGTACAGAGAATTTAACCCAACCCAACTCAATGATAGAGGGGCGGGTACTACGTCTGTCAATGAGCTTAAGAGAAAAGGATTTTACGGTAAGTTCTTACAAAAATCCATTTTTCTCTATCGCTCATTGACAGACGTAGTCTTCTTGATTCTCAAGAGCTGGGACATCCAGAAGCAGTGCCACAAATGAGGGGTGGGATTGACAAAATCAAATCCAATCTAGAAGGCCCAACCGGTGCCAAACTAGAAGTTTTAAAGGCTCATTATAAACAAAGAATGAGACTAAAGAAAAATTTTCCAACGGAAAAAAACCCTCGAGGTAGACCACTGGTCTCCTCAAATTGCGGCCTGCAAAACCTTGCGGCCAAATGAGGCATCAGACGATGCCATAACATCAACTTTATAATGTTTAGAAAAGGTATGCACCGACGACCAGGTAGCCGCCTTGCACACCTGGACCACTGACGCCTGATGGCGAAAGGCCCAAGACGCACTGAAGTGCCCGAGTGGAGTGCGCCTTAACAGGGAACGGGGGCTCCTGACCCTTAATAGAATAAGCCTGCACTACCGTCTGTCTGATCCATCTGGAAATGGTCGCGGCAGATGCAGGCAACCCCTTTTTGGGTCCATCTGGGATCACAAAAAGTGAATCCGTCTTGCGAAACGAGTCTGTCGTTTTCAAGTATACCCTGATCGCCCGGACCACATCCAAGGAGTGTAAAGCAAACTCCCGAGGATGACTGGGCTTAGGACACAGGGAAGGTAATACAATTTCTTCATTCAGATGAAATTCTGAAACCACTTTTGGTAGGAAGGATGGATTCGGACGAAGAACCACCTTATCTCTATGAACCACCAGATATGGTGAACGACAAGATAATGCGGCCAGTTCTGACACCCTGCGTGCAGAAGTAATAGCCACCAAGAAGGCCACCTTCTGGGACAACGTGGGTAGAGGAATCTCCCTAATATCTTCAAAGGGAGGTTTCTGAAGAACCGACAACACTAAATTAAGATCCCAGGGGGGTAACGGCGCGTGCACTGGCGGAGCCAGATGTCGCACCCCCTGGATGAAATTCCGCACCAAGGAATGAGTAGCCAAAGGCTTCTGAAAGAAGATGGCTAATGCTGAGACCTGACCCTTGATAGTACTCAAGGCCAGTTTCTGCTCAACCCCTTGTTGCAGAAAAGCCAATATTCGACTAATCGAATAAGACCGAGGACGGAACCCCAAAGGTTCACACCATGCAATGTAGGACTTCCATGTGCGATGATAAATCTTTCTGGAAGTCGCTTTCCTTGCTTCAACTAGAGTAGGAATAACTGAAGCTGACAAACCTTTGTCCTTCAGCACCTGGGTCTCAATAGCCAGGCCGTTAAAGCCAGCGATCGTAAAGCAGGATGGAAGATCGGTCCCTGAGACAGTAGATCCTCTCTGAGAGGAAGTCTCCATGGGACGTCCGCCACCAGTCTGACCATGTCGGCATACCAAGCTCGACGAGGCCAGTCCGGAGCTACCAGGATTACTGGGATTCCTTCCTCCTCTACCCTGCGAAGAAGTCTTGGCAGTAACGCGAGAGGAGGGAAGGCATATATTAGCTGGTATTGCCCCCACGGGGCGATCAGTGCGTCTGCGGTTTCTGCTAGAGGATCGCGGGAGCGAGCCACGAATCTCTGAACTTTCCTGTTGAATCGTGATGCCAACAGATCCACATCCGGGGTGCCCCACCGTAGGCACAACTGGTGGAAAACGTCTGGATGGAGGGACCATTCCCCCTGATCCAGGGTCTGACGGCTGAGATAATCTGCCTGCCAATTCTCCACCCCCGGAATGAACACCGCAGAGATTGCTGGAACAAATCGTTCCGCCCAGCGAAGAATGCAAGCCACTTCTTTGGCCGCTCGGACACTCTTGGTGCCCCCCTGATGATTGACATAAGCCACGGCCGTGGCATTGTCCGACTGGATCCGAACCGGGCTGCCCTGGAGCTGCTCGGTCCAGTGAATCAGACAAAGTCTGATCGCTCTCAGTTCCAATACATTTATCGGTAACCTGGATTCTTCCGGGGACCAAAGTCCCTGGACAGATAACCGACCAAGAATTCCTCCCCATCCGGATAGACTGGCATCCGTGGTCACTATCGTCCAATATATTGGCAGAAATGACTTTCCCTGGCTGAGCATTGGAGACCGAAGCCACCAAACCAGAGACTCTCTGGTCTGTTTGCTCAATCGTATCTGATTGTCCAGGGATTCCGGATTCCGATTCCATCTGAGAAGAATCTCTTGCTGAAGAATTCGGGTATGGGACTGGGCAAATGGGACTGCTTCGAATGAAGCCACCATCAACCCCAGAACCCTCATGCAAGTCCGAAGGGAAGACCAGCTGTTGGACAGTAACAACTGGACTGCTGATTGAATCTTTCGGAGTTTCCCTACCGGAAGGAAAACTCTTGTCCTGACTGTGTCTAGAATTAGACCCAGATATTCGAGCCTCTGGGTGGGAACCAGAAATGACTTTTGCTGGTTCACTAGCCACCCCGAATTCCTGTAAAGAAATCATAGTAATTTCTATGTTTTGTAGCAAGGTCTGAGGAGACTCTGCATGAAGCAGAAGATCGTCTAGGTAACCTAGAATCGATATACCTCTTTGGCGCAGAAGTGCCAACATTGGGGCCAACACCTTTGTGAAGACCCGCGGAGCCGTGGCGAGACCGAAAGGTAACGCCACAAACTGATAGTGGTTCTCCTCTACGGAAAAGCGTAGAAAACGCTGATGTCCTGCGAAAATGGGAATGTGAAGATAGGCGTCCTTGATGTCTATGGACGCTAGGACATCCCCTGGATGCAGGAAGGCTGCTACCGTGCGAATGGACTCCATTCTGAATCTTCTTATGTTGACGAAAGAATTGAGTGCTCTTAAGTCCAGAATTGGACGCACTTTGCCCTCTTTCCTGGGTATTGTAAACAGGTTTGAATAAAACCCTTGAAACCGTTCTGTCCAAGGAACGTGGACTACCACTCCTTGTTGTAGTAAATCTGTGACTGCTCTCCGCAGATCTTCTAAACGATCTGCGGATAGACGGATATTGGAAGGGAAGAATCGCGCCGGTGGGAGAGATCGAAACTCGATCTTGTACCCTGACCTTATGACTTCGCAAACCCATTTGTCCGGGATTCTGGAAAGCCATGGATCCGGGAACCGGCGAAGACGTCCCCCCACCCCAGTTATGGGTGGGGGCGCACCTTCAGGCTTTGGATGGTTTATCTTCAGGTCTGGAGGGGGCGGGCTTTTGCTTGCCCGACCAACGACCCCTGACGCCTCCTGTAGGAGCTTTGGAGGACTTAGTTTTTTCACCCGCTGGACGAAAAAACCTCTTGTGAGCAGAAAAAGAAGGCCCTCGTCTTTGACGAGTTCCTCTACCTTTAAAATTTTGCGGTAAAAAGGTGCTTTTTCCACCGGTGAGATCCTTAATGATCTCATCTAAGTTGGCTCCAAATAGACGCTCTCCTGAAAAGGGGATATTAGCCAATGCTTTTTTGGAACCTTGGTCGGCTAACCAACCTTTTAGCCACAGTGTACGCCTGAGAACCACTGCTGAGACTGATGCTCGCGCCATTAATGGAGTGGCGTCTAACGCCGCATCACATACAAACTGTAACCCCTGTATCATTTGTTCCAACAAATCTGATACCGCCTGAGGGACTTCTTCTAAGTCCCGGCGTAACCACTTGGTCCATTCAGTTACAGCCTGCGAAACCAGACCAATAGCAATTATTGGTCTGAAAGCTGATCCAATCAAGGAAAACATGGTGCGAGACATAGCTTCTATCTTGCGATCCACTGGATCTTTAAAAGACGGAGCGTCTTCTAAAGGAATAACCGTGGCTTTATTCAATCTAGCAATAAGTGAATCCACCACAGGTGGTTCTGTCCATTTCTTAATAAGGGTTTCCTCAAACGGATAACGCCTGTCAATGCGTTTAGAAATATTAAAAGTGCGTTTTGGCAGACGCCATTCTTCTTCGATTGGATTGCCAAAACATTTGGGCAATGGAAAAACCTTCGCCACTTTGATGCACTTTTTAGTCCCAAAAGGGATCTCAGTTTCAGCTATTTCTGATGGAATACCCTGTAACCTTAAAGTCTCTTGAACAGATACAATGAGTGCGTTTACCAACGCTTCCTCTCGGGCTATGGCGGATGCCGAAACATCCTCCTCACTGTCTGAAGAGACAGGACCCGAGACACCAATACCAGATGAAGTACCTGCAACTGCAGAGATAGGCTCAGAGTCTGAATCCGAAGTTTCAGATAATAAGGGGTTAGGCGGGGGTCGCTTTCTTGCGCCCTGTCCCTGACAAGCCAATTCCACCCGGGACACAAAAGTTTCCATAATAGCTGACAAAGATTCAATAGTCAATGGGGTGCTGGAGGATCCCGCAGACCCCTCGAGGGGATCCGGAGGAGATACATGAGTGGCAGGGTCCATGCTAATACAGGACACCTTACCAGCAAAAACAAAAAAACTTTTTCTTTTTTTTTTTTTTTTTTTTTTTTTTTTTTTTGTGTGTCTCCCCCTCAGAGTACCTGCTTCTCGATCCCAGAGAGAGAGAGAGGGACCCCCAAGGCTCACCAACCGATGCAGTGCAGTTTCCAACAAACTGCAGTCAGCGTCTGTCTTACACAGACTGGAAGGAGCTGTTTGCTTTTTCCCGGGCAGAAGGCGTGGCTCCGCCCCCTGTGTACGCCTTCCGGCGTTCCCAGCCCTCCACGAGGTAGCTGGGCTCACAAAACATGGCCGCCCCCATAGAGGAGACATAAGACTCCAAAAACATGGCGGCCGGCGTGACCTGAGGACATACATGCATCCGGTCTACGGCAAAATGGCGGCGGACCGCCGATATCGTCTTCCCAGCACATCCACCTGCACTCTGCTAAGAGGTGACATATGGATCTACAGAGATACACTGCACATAAGGTAGGATTATACCTCCTATGTCTGCTGTAATGTTACAGTCTGCTGGGTAGAGTGTTAGCTCTTGAACCAAGTCCACTTCCCACAAACACATGCTGTATTACAAGGGGGACTAGTAAGTATCAGATATATACTGACCATATATGGAGGGGCCCATAATATATACTGCCTCATAATGAGGAAAAAAAGGGAACGTTTACTCACCATACCGAACCGACAGGCACCCTCTCTTCACAATACCCTCTCCACCGGGGTGGGGGTTTTGTGGACGCCTCGACTCTCTGGTACCTGGCATCCAAGCGAGCTTTTAACTCGCAAAGTCAGTCCCTTTACTGGGACTCCGTCACGGCCGACTCAGCGCACTGGTCTGCACGCGCTCTTAGGCAGAAACCGGGGTGACCACTGGATCTCAACATCCAGCCCGTCGCCCGGCCCCGCATACTTACTTGAATATGTCGCGGCCGACCAAGCGCAATGCCATGGTCTGCACGCGCTCGTAGGCCGGCTGGGGTGACCACAAGTGTCGCCCAGTCCGGCATTTTTGCTTGAAGATCTCACAGGAAAAAACACTGGAGAAAACTACCTAAAAAATGTCTTTTTCTTAAAGAAAAAAAGTCTTGCCAGGACCAAAAGATCCCAGCAAGGAACTTAGGTCCTTACTCCTGACTAGACAGAAAAAAACTGATTCCCTGTAGCAGAGAGAGGGAGGATATACCCTCAGGGACTGCCCCTAGGGTGGAGCCAGAACGTTTTGTCATTCTGCCTAGTCCTACTCCTGCGGAGACAACATAACCCAGCTCTTGAGAATCAAGAAGACTACGTCTGTCAATGAGCGATAGAGAAATTAAACTTTAGTGGCCATTTTAACCTGTGCATGTCTGTACCAAGGCAAAACATTCCAGGTTTTGTAAACTTTTGATCATGGCCATTAGGGTGATTTCTGTTATGATTTAAAAAAGGAGCCTCACTATTTGATAATAAAACGGCTTCATATGATCGCTATCCTTTAAATCAGGGGTCTCCACAACCCGGCCTGCTGGCCATATCCGGCCCGCTTGTATGTTTTCTCAAGCCTATAGCTCACTCAGACACTGCACTGATGTTAAGGGGGGGGGGGGGGAGGGTTGGGGAGACAATGAGGAAGACACTGATGGGGGACTTTCTTGTAACGGTGGACTCTAACGGGGACTCTCCTAGAAGGGGGACTCCGATTTTAGATTCTGATAGAAGGGTAAACTCTAAAGTCCTTTCCTTGTTCAGGTATCTTATTAAATTTTTGTACAATCCTTTCTAAATAACTGATTTTGTTTTTTTTTCTGGCCTGCGAATATTTGTAAAATCTACAATATGGTCCTTGTGCTGAATAGTTTGGAGGCCCCTGCTTTAAAATAAGAGTATATATATATATATATATATATATATATATATATATATATATATATATATATATATATATATATATATATATATATATATATATATATATATATATATATATATTTTTTTTTTTTTTGATAATTTTGTCTTTGACAGCGCTGCGCTGTTTATTTATTTTTATGCTGTCACAATCTATGTCGGTTGGAGTGCTAGCTG
Source organism: Pelophylax lessonae (assembly GCF_965119305.1). Lineage (NCBI taxonomy): Eukaryota > Metazoa > Chordata > Amphibia > Anura > Ranidae > Pelophylax > Pelophylax lessonae. The sequence goes on from NC_138775.1 coordinate 163,829,526, forward strand.
CTTTTTCCACTTTCACAGTATTTATAATTTATATTTGTTAGCGCAGTTTGACACACATTTTAGGATTAGGTGGTGGCAGGTTTCAGTGGACATGTGTCCGCTGATATTCGCCGTTCCATAGAGGAATCTGGAGGGTCCAATCAGGTCCGCCTGAAAAACTGACAGGCCGACCTGTTTGGACAGTCCATAAGAAAGAAGCCTTCGGCTGTGTCATGACAGGGAGAGAATGAAAAATAATAAAACATTAATGAAAAAAAAAAAATGGTTTCCATCTTTGTGGGGGTGTAAATGGAACAAAGGCCATTCCAACCAGCTGCCCCACATTCCCTGTCCATTCACTGTTAAGGACAGGGCGCCAGATCAAGCCCGCAAAACCTTCAACCGCTTCTCCTCTTAGAAAGGAGATGGGCGGGCAGTGAGAACAGATAGGGGAAATCCTCAGCGCCGTTAGTGACTGCTTGTCGCAGCCCAGGCAACCACAAGAGGGCACCAGTTCCCGACGCAAGCATCTCGCTCTAGCAGGACGCAAATCCGCGGCCTCAATTACTGGCAGGCGTGGCATCTTATAGTCCGCGCACCCAGCGCGACCTGGCACCTGGGGTTTGTCGAGCCCAGAGATATCCAAAGCCTTGGATATGCCTATCTGTACTGTTCAATCACTTATTAAGAAGTGGAAAATTCCGGGATCTCTTGAAACAAAGCCAAGGTCAGGTAGACCAAGAAAGATTGCAGTCAAACTGCCAGAGGAGTCGTTTGAGATACAAAGAAAAAACCACAGGTAACCTCAAGAGAAATACAGGCTGCTCCAGAAAAAGACAGTGTGGTTGTTTCAAGGAGCACAATACAACAATACTTGAACAAAAATGAACTGCATTGTTGAGTTGCCAGAAAGAAGCCTTTACTGTGCGCCTTTGCCACAAAAAGCCCCAGTTACAATATGCCCGACAATGCCTTGACACGTCTCGCAGCTTCTGGCACACTGGAGTGACAAGCCCAAAATAAATATTTATGGTCAGAACTTTAAGCTCTATGTTTAGAGAGGGGTCAACAAGGCCTATAGGAACAAGAATACCATCCCCACTTTAAAGCATGGTGGTGGCTCACTGATGTTTTGGTGTTGTGTGAGCTGAAAAGACACAGAGAATTCTTGTGAAAATTGATGGCAAGATGAATGCAGCATCTTATCAGAAAATACTGGCAGACAGTTTGCATTCTCTATGAAAGCTGTGCATTGGATGCTCCTTGACTTTCAGGAGAAAAATGACCCTAAGGTCAAGGCCAAGGTGACCCTCCAGAGGTTACAGGAGAAAAAGATTAAGGTTCTGGAGTGGCCGTCACAGTCTCCTGACCTTTAATGTCATTGAGTCACTCTGGGGAGATCTCAGACATGCAGTTCATGCAAGACGACCAAAGACACTACAGGATCTAGAGGCATCTTGCCAAGATGAATGGGCAGCTACACCACCTGCAAGAATTCAAGGCCTCAGACAACTATTACAAAAGACTGCACACTATCAATGATGCTAAAGGCAATACACAGTATTAGGGACTAAGGGTATGTAGACATTTGAACAGAAGTGGTTTCATTTGTTGCCGTGTTTTGTTTTAGGATTGTGCCATTCTGTTATGACCTACAGTTGAATATTAATCACATAAGAGATACAAGAAATGTGTTTTTCCGGCTAACTCATGTTTTATTCTGGTACATACTGTAGTGTATTTCTTTTCGTACATCATGAGACACAGAGCCATAAATCATAACATATGGGTTATATAGCCACCTACAAGCGAAGGACACTGGCAACCAACTAGAAATGATGCCCCCTATTTAACCCCTCCCACACAAGATGTACCTCCGTTTTTTCGCCAGTGTCTAAAGGTGATTGTCACTGTGCAGAGTCTCTCCACATTTCTCTTCAAGGACGAAAGAAGATATGCTACATACCCCGATCAAAGATCACTGAATTTAAGGGGTTAGCTATCAGATCCATCTAAAACAGTCAATGAGTCTCGGGAGCCTCGGGAAGCAGATATGAGATTTTGCCTGTAATGCGGTCCTTCTCAGGCACTGGACCCTGGGGTCCAGACCCTTGGAATACCAAACCCCAAAAGGCTCTCCTTGCAGGGTGCTCTACAGGTCCAAGGCCGTTGCCCCCACCATATCTAATGGTTGTTAAACTGCAATATGTGTTAGGGATCGGCCGATATATCGAAGGCCGATATGCACTTTCCCTGATAAATCGGAATCTGCCTCGGAGGTTATCGATATCGTTGCGACGTCATTGCGTATGTTGCACCACGCGCCTCCGCGCACTGGGACTGCTTCTGCCTTCTAAGGCCGCCTCCCGCAGCCTCGTCTGGAGTCGGGGAGCCTCGGGACAGTGAGTGTACAGTGCAAACAGTGTGTTTAACACAGTCACCACATACATACACCCACCCAACCACAGCTGCCCGGTGCCAGCAAGCCACCTACAGGCCTGTACCAGCCACCCACCCACCCACCACAGGGTGCCAGCCAGCCACCACAGGGTGCCAGGCAGCCAGCCACCCACCCACCACAGGGTGCCAGGCAGCCAGCCACCCACCCACCACAGGGTGCCAGCCTCCCACCACAGGGTGCCAGCCAGCCACCCACCACAGGGTGCCAGCCAGCCAGCCACCCACCACAGGGTGCCAGGCAGCCAGCCAGCCACCCACCACAGGGAGCCAGCCACCCACCCACCACAGGGTGCCAGCCAGCCACCCACCACCACAGGTTGCCAGCCAGACAGTTATTTTTTTAAGCCTATATTCTATTTCAGTAGTGTCTTTCAAAATTCTAATTTTATATAGTACTAGTGTCCACTCCACTCCAATCCATTCCACTGTCTAGCTTTTGTCTAGCAGTTTTGCACTGACTGTGCTGCAGTCAGTGCAAAACTGCTAGAAAAAAAAAAAAGACAGTGGATTTTAGTCAGTGGACTACTGCTGCAGTAGTGCGCTACTCACTGCTGCAATGATTTTAAATCACTACTGCAGTCACTGCAGTAGTGCTTTAAAATTGCAGTGAGTGAATGAGTGTACTACTGCAGCAGTAGTCCACTCCACTGACTCCCCACTGTGTAGCTTTTTTTCTAGCAGTTTTGCACTGACTGCAGTTAGTGATTTAAAATCATTGCAGTGAGTGCAATACTGCAGCAGTAGTCCACTGACTCCTCCAATCCACTGTCTAGCTGTTTGTTGTTGTCCAGCGTTTTTTCTAGCAGTTTGATTTGCACTGACAGCAGTAGTGATTTAAAATCATTGCAGTGAGTGCACTACTGCAGCGGTAGTCCACTGACTCCAATCCACTGTCTAGCTGTTTGTCTAGCTTTTTTTTCTACCAGCTTTGCCCTGACTGCACTGCAGTAGTGATTTAAAATTATTGCAGTGAGTGAGTGCACTACTGCGGCAGTTTATGCATCATTCACAATCAGATGATGTGAAACTGATGTCCCCGCAAGTGCGGTTTTCCTATCAGTTTTCATGCAGTTAAGGTGTGAAGAACTAGCCCTTAATGTAAAAAAATGTTAATAAACAAACATTAACATGTTCAACAGATTTGTGTCGAAAATTGTGTTTATTTTGCAAAACTTTTAATGTTCAAAATATCTGCCCATATCGGCTGGTACCGATATGCAATGGCCAAAATATCGGTATCGGCAACGAAAAACCGATATCGGTCGATCCCTAATATATATTACATTTTTGATTTAATAACGGCTGAGTGAGCATATTACATTCTGTGTCCTATAACACTCAGCACTTCTAATTATAAATTACATAGTGGTTGTAAAGCCACCTAATGTCCCTACAATCTGCTGTTTTAGGTAACAATATCTGCTCCACTGCATGTCTTATTATAAAAAAGCCGATATCTACCGTATTTCACAGCGTCTCCCGGCGCTCAGGTGACCAGCCGGCTCTCTCCTCTCCCCGTCTGACAGCTGCAGCGGGAGGGGCCGAAAACGCCCGCTGATGTCAGCCGGGAGGAGAGCCTGTCTTGTGAGCCCTGGGAGGTGCTCTGAAATATAGTAGATAACTGGATTTTTGACTTACCGTAAAATCCTTTTCTCTTAAGTTCATTGACGGACGCAGTTCTCTCTGATTCATATCAGTAGCCTACTGATATGAATCAGAGAGAACTGCGTCCGTCAATGAACAATAGAGAAATCGGCTTTTTATAAATAAAGGACATACAGTGAGGCAGATATTGTTACCTAACAGAGTGGATTGTGGGGACAAAACTGTTATGAAAGCAGAGGGAGGGGAGGATCAGGAAGTGGACGGAACTGACAAGCAGGAAAAGGAGGGAGGAGAGAACACAAGGGGAGAGAACACAGGAGAGTTGCGGATGACAGAGGCAGAGAAAACTGATTATGATGTCAGGGCTCATCAGCAGTGATAAACCGTGGTCAGTTTACAGGGGGGAGGGCAGAACCAGGCAGGATCAGCCTGGTAATTTAGGCAAAATGAACACAGCACAGGCACTAGGCTGTATAACATGCTTTATGCAAACTGGTTCAACTTTTTTTTTCTTTTTAGGGATACAAACACTTTAAATCCAAAAGGTATTGTAGAAGAAAAAAAAAAAAAAAAGGATCAAGGAAAACAGTACAGAGAAAGTTCATGTTCATTATGTACCATACATAAAATTCCAATACCCAATTAAACTTGGACTGTGGTAACATACATGAGAAAAAGTATTGCAACATACCTGAGAAAAAGCATGTCATCAGAATAGAGCCCATTTATCACCCCACTCTCCTTCTCCAGGGCCAGCATGCTGATGTGCAGCTTCTTGGCATGGAGAAAGTCCAAAATCAGCTTCGTTATCTCTACTTCTTTAACATTTACAGTTTCCTCGGCCGTCATCGTGATGGTCTGGGGGGGGGGGGGGGACAAAAAAAAAGAATATTGTTTACCTCTATGGCAATGTTTCTGAACAAATCAATTTACTGTAAACAAAGCTAGTAAAAGGAAAAAAAAAATAACATACCATTTATGAAAAGCACTACAGACTGCTGTTTCAAACAAAGAGTAATTAAGTAAAGAAGTATGCCCACTGTGCAAGATGATGAACAAATGTAGTTCTATATGATTATATCGGTTTATATAAAGCTCTGCATAAACACACCAGCCATCAGTTACATGACAGGTAACATGAGCTGTTACAGTCTAGAGAAGCCATGCACACCCTGTTGCTACCTCTCACAAAATGCTTACACAGTGTCTACACCTTGGGTGTGAGCAGAGATGAAGTAACTCCACGTATACGCTTAAGCTTCTTTCAGAAATTATCAGCAACGATTACTGGTATATTTCATCTTTGCATAGCCAAGAAGACGCTCAAACCAAAATTCTTTACAAAAAAATAGATTTTAAAATGACCATTTTTCCAACTGTATGGAGAGTCAAGTAGGAGCATAGAGACAATTAAAGCTGAAATCCAGGATAAGCACATATTGTCTAAACACAAAAGGCACGTATATTCTTACTTGAATCTTGATGTGGGTTGTATTTCTTTCAGATCTGTGCAGTAATCCAGCATAAAGCAACTACTGCACTTTGCCTCTCCCTGTAATAAAGACCGGTCACTGCTACCCCTGCTGTAGTTTTCTGCAGACAGCCTATAGTGTGCGAATGTTTTGGGTCCCTCCCACAGCTCACAGTACTGTACAATGATGATGATACAGCTACTTTTACAAGGTAATATTTGGGCTTGCAAATGCATATGGTGGATATATAAAGTAAATTTAGATTCTTTGTGGCTAGTGAAGAACATATTTCAATTAAAGTTTTTGTGTCTGGAGTTCAGCTTTAAAATAACCACAATACAAAAGTAGAAAGTAAGGTATTTAATAAAGAAAAAAGTTCATATTTCGTGGCAGCTGGCCACCTGTCACAGGAAAATGACAGGAGCCGCCATTAATTCTTTAACCACTTTACCTCCGCTCACATGGAGGCTACTGCGGCAAAGTGCCGCGATCCCGTCCAGCGACGTAGACCTACGTCGCTGGACTCCGCCCCTTGTGGGCGGCGCTCGCGCACCGCCGGAGGCTCGCTCCCGCTGTGTTCATTCACAGCGGGAGTCGGGCCAGCGGAGGAGCAGCGGCGATTGCCGCTGCTCTGCCCCGATCGTCGGGGATCGAGTCTGGAGATCCGCCCGCTGTGTGTAAACACAGCGGGCGGATCTCCATAGTGACAGGGACTGACAGATCGGAGTGTTCAGCATAGCTGGACATCCGATCTGTCCTTCTGTCACACAGTCACCTCCCCCCCCACACGTCAGTAAGCACCAGGCATACATTAACCCCTTCCTCTCCAATAAAATTAACCCCTTTCCTGCCAGTGTCATTTTTACAGTAACAGTGCATATATATAGCACTGATTACTGCAGTAATGTCACTGGTACCCCCAAAAGTGTAAAAAATGTCAGTCAAGGGTCCGATCTGTCCGCCGCAATGTCGCAGTCCCGCAAAAAAAAAAATCGCAGATCACCGCCATTACGCGTTAAATAAAAAAACACCAAAAATGACAGAAATCTTTCCCTTAGTTAGTAAACGCAATAACTTTTGCGCAAACCAATCAAAATACGCTTATTGCGATTTTTTTTACTAAACATAGGTAGCAGAAAACAAATTGGCCAAAAATTTAAAAAAAATTTGATTTTTACATTTTTTGGGGGGGAATTTCATATAAAAAAATGTGAAAAATATTGTTATTTTTTCAAAATAAACGCTCTTTTTTTGTTTATAGCGCAAAAAGTAAAAATCGCACAGGTGATCAAATACCACCAAAAGAAAGCTCTGTTTGTGGGGAAAAAAGGACGTAAATTTCGTTTGGGTACGGCGTCGCACGACCGCGCAATTGTCAGTTAAAGTCGCACAGCGCCGAATCACAAAAAGTGGCCTGGACGGAAGACAGCAAAATCCTCCGGTGGTAAAGTGGTTAAACAAAGATCCTGAATATGAATATTTTAGCCACTTAAAGACCAAGCCCTTTCTGGCACTTTTTGGTTTACAAGTTTAAATCATTTATTTTTTTTGCTAGAAAATAACTTAGAACCCCCAAACATATAAATATATATTCTTTTTTTTTTTAGGGGCGATCCTAGGAAATAAAAAGGTGATTGTTGCAATTTTTTATGTCACACAATATTTGCGCAGCGGTTTTTTAAATGCAATTTTTTTGGGAAAGAATACATTTTAATGAAAAAAGAAAAAAAAAAAAAACACAACACAAAAATATATATTGAAATTTTTTGTATAATCTATAAGAGGATGTAACGCCGAGTAAACAGATACCCAACATGTAATACTTTCAAGGAATGGCGACAAACTACAGTACTTAAAAATCTCCATAGGTGATGCTTTAAACACTTTTACAGGTTAGCTGCTTAGAGTTAGGAGGTCTAGTGCTAGAATTATTGGTCTCGTTCCAATATTTGCGGCGATACCTCACGTGTGGTGCGAACACTGGACTTACATATGCACGGGAGCAAGAAGGGCATGGGGCGCTTTTTTTTTATTTTTTTGTGGATTTTTTTTTTGTATTTATTTAATATATACAGTGGGTACGGAAAGTATTCAGACCCCCTTAAATTTTTTACTCTTTGTTATATTGCAGCCATTTGCTAAAATCATTTAAGTTCATTCTTCTTCCTCATGAATGTACACATAGCACCCCATACTGACAGAAAAACACAGAATTGTTGACATTGTTGCAGATTTATTAAAAAAGAAAAACTGAAATATCACATGGTCCTAAGTATTCAGACCCTTTGCTGTGACACTCATATATTTAACTCAGGTGCTTTCCATTTCTTCTGATCATCCTTGAGATGGTTCTACACCTTCATTTGAGTCCAGCTGTGTTTGATTATACTGATTGGACTTGATTAGGAAAGCCGGACACCTGTCTATATAAGACCTTCCAGATCACAATGCATGTGATCGGCAAATGAGAATCATGAGGTCAAAGGAACTGCCTGAAGAGCTCAGAGACAGAATTGTGGCAAGGCACAGATCTGGCCAAGGTTACAAAAAGATTTCTGCTGCACTTAAGGTTCCTAAGAGCACAGTGGCCTCCATAATCCTCAAATGGAAGACGTTTGGGACGACCAGAACCCTTCCTAGAGCTGGCCGTCCGGCCAAAATGAGCTATCGGGGGAGAAGAGCCTTGGTGAGAGAGGTAAAGAAGAACCCAAAGATCACTGTGGCTGAGCTCCAGAGATGCAGTCAGGAGATGGGAGAAAGTTGTAGAAAGTCAACCATCACTGCAGCCCTCCACCAGTCGGGGCTTTATGGCAGAGTGGCCCGACGGAAGCCTCTCCTCAGTGTAAGACACATGAAAGCCCGCATGGAGTTTGCTAAAAAACACCTGAAGGACTCCAAGATGGTGAGAAATAAGATTCTCTGGTCTGATGAGACCAAAATAGAACTTTTTGGCCTTAATTCTAAGCGGTATGTGTGGAGAAAACCAGGCACTGCTCATCACCTGTCCAATACAGTCCCAACAGTGAAGCATGGTGGTGGCAGCATCATGCTGTGGGGGTGTTTTTCAGCTGCAGGAACAGGACGACTGGTAGCAATCGAGGGAAAGATGAATGCGGCCAAGTACAGGGATATCCTGGACAAAAACCTTCTCCAGAGTTCTCTGGACCTCAGACTGGGCCGAAGGTTTACCTTCCAACAAGACAATGACCCTAAGCACACAGCTAAAATAACGAAGGAGTGGCTTCACAACAACTCCGTGACTGTTCTTGAATGGCCCAGCCAGAGCCCTGACTTAAACCCAATTGAGCATCTCTGGAGAGACCTAAAAATGGCTGTCCACCAACGTTTACCATCCAACCTGACAGAACTGGAGAGGATCTGCAAGGAGGAATGGCAGAGGATTCCCAAATCCAGGTGTGAAAGACTTGTTGCATCTTTCCCAAAAAGACTCCTGGCTGTATTAGATCAAAAGGGGGCTTCTACTAAATACTGAGCAAAGGGTCTGAATACTTAGGACCATGTGATATTTCAGTTTTTCTTTTTTAATAAATCTGCAACAATGTCAACAATTCTGTGTTTTTCTGTCAGTATGGGGTGCTATGTGTACATTCATGAGGAAGAAGAATGAACTTAAATGATTTTAGCAAATGGCTGCAATATAACAAAGAGTGAAAAATTTAAGGGGGTCTGAATACTTTCCGTACCCACTGTATATATATATATATATATATATATATATATATATACACACACACACACACACACACACACACACAAATACATATATTTTAGCACTTTTTTTCCTTTTACAAGGAATGTAAACATCCCTTGTAATAGAAAGGATGACAGGTCCTCTTTATGAAGAGATATAGGGTCAAAAAGACCCCAAATCTCTTCTTTACCTTCAAAAGCGAAAAATATTTTTGATCTTTTTTGATTTTTGATCTTTTGCTCTAAAAGAAAAAAAAATGGTTTACTTCCACCCTGTACCGGAAATGATATCATGACGTCGCTCTGGTCCCATCAAGGCGATCAAAGACTCTACTTTACTCTTTAATCACCTCTGTGACCAGCCGGCAGGACCGTCAGATCGTTTCTCTGCCGACACAGCGGAAACGATAATTCCTAAAAACATCAGCCCTCCTGCTGCTTCTGAAAGCATTCCAGCGGCGCTCGGAGGGCTTTTCAAGAGAAAGCCAGTCGCCAGCTGAAAAAAACAATGCCGGGGTTATTCCTGGAAAACTGCTTGCAAACCGCAACATATATACAGTATATATAAGTATTGCGGTCAGTACGTGGTTAAATAAGTAGCACATATTTTATCTCAGTGCTTGTTCCAGGTCACTTACTCAGAAAGCATTTAAGCAAATGCATTAGCCAGTAAACTAAAAATCTCAAAAGGAGAGGTCAACAATTGCATAAAAGCCTTCATAAAATTCTCCCACTACAGGTGTATTTTAAAACACAGAGGGAGAGGGAGATTTACTAAAACTGGTGCACACAGATTCTGATGCAGCTATGTATAGTAACCAATCAGCTTCCAACTTCAGCTTGTTCAATTAAGCCCCGACACTTAGCCTTCATTCACACTTGTGCAACTTGTCATGCAACTTTGGACACTAAAGTCGCATGAAAAATAGTACTCCATGTTCTTCAATGACAACCATTCAAATATGTGCAACTTAAAGTGGCAGAGACTTTAAAAAGGGTCCTGCACTACTTTGGTCCAATGTAAACCCTCAAAAGATGCCTTAAAGTCACACCTGAATGTTAAACATACGACAGTTGTGCAACAGTTGTCCATTACCATCGGTCAATGCCAAAGTTGCATCCAAGTGGAAATCATCCAAAGTAGCGTCAAAGTTGCACTCCAACGTCGCATGACTTTGGATTCATACAAGTGTGAATGGAGCCTAAATCCTAGAAGCGGATTGGCTACTATGCCCAGCGGCACCAGATTCTGTGTGCTCCGTTTTATTAAATAAGAGCTGGGCTCACTTCCTATGCTTCCACTGGAGTCCACTGACTGTGGAGGAAGTGAAACACAGAGGTACACACATCATACCTAGAGTGCCCCACTAATATTAGCTCAATACCATGCTCTTTATCCACTTAAGCCCCGGAAGATTTTACCCCCTTCCTGACCAGGGCCTATTTTGCGATTCGGCACTGCGTGACTTTAATGGTCAATTGCGCGGTCGTGCGACGCTGCACCTAAACTAATTTGGCATCCTTTTTTTCCCACAAACAGAGCTTTCTTTTAAAGGAGTTAACTGTATTGGAGAGGGAGGGGTTAAGTGTGTCCTAGGGGCATGTTTCTAACTGTGGATTGGCTGTGGCTTGCTGTGTAAGAACAGTGATCAATGGTCCTACATAGTAGAACCGTTTGATCACCATTCATACACAGGGAGAACTGACAGGCGGCTTTGTTTACACTAGCCGCCTGCCTTTCTCCTGCTGTCACGGACGAACGCGAGTGCCCGGCGGACATCGGGTCCGCCTGGCACACGCGCGCGGGGGGGGGGTGGTTGTGACCGAGCGGGAGCGCGCATCCGGCGGCGCACGCTCGCTCCCAAAACCCTTACAGGCTAGAGACGTAGCCCTACGTCGCTTTGTCTGTGAGGGGCTGACTGCCGACGTAAATAGTCGTGCGGCAGTCGGCAAGTGGTTAACTTTAATGTAAAATCTTTTAATTGCAAAATTTCCAACCACTGTACCATAACCCTTTACTGTGGCCATTACAGTCAGTGCACTTCAACATTTTACAGCAAAATCCTCAATAATAGCACATTAACCATCATCAATGTACTGTACAGCTTTTTGTCTGTTTTTTCCTATCACTACACATTAACCTTTTCAGTGCACCTACTTTCAACTTTTATAAGCTCTTTATTGTGCAAGTTCCTTGAAAAAGTATTCATACACCTTGAAAGTGTCTACTATTTGTCATGTTACAACTAGTGTTGAGCGAACACGGACTGTATTATTCGTGTTCGTACCGAATAATTGGATTTTTTGTACCCGAACACGGACACGGACACTTTACTGTATGTTCGGGTAAAAATCCGTGTTCGGTCGTTTTATTTCCGGGTTTTGCATGCTTTGGCGCTCTTTTCATGGCGGGCTTTCAACAGCCAATCAACAATCGTTTAACTGGTGTGCCTTAAGCCATCCCAGCCATGCCTGCAAATGTCTCAGTAGCTGTGATTGGCCGTCTGAAGCATGTGACCAAGTCTTTATAAGTTCGAGGCAGCCGCAGCGGCGTCATTATGCTGCTTATATCAGGGACAGAGCACACATCAACGTGCTGGCTGCTGATTAGGGAAAGATAGGCAGGAAAAAACCATTTGTGTCCGGATAGAATTGAGGGACAGGTCGGAGTGTTTAGGCAGGGCGAGTTGTAGGCATTTTAGGGATAGAGTCTGCTGAATTATAGGGTCAGTGTCTTCTACAAACTACAATCGATATTGCTGTGTGGGGGGTGGGGTGAATCTGCACTCAATCCTGATCTACGATCTCTTCTCAATCCTGTTAGGGACAGAGTCTGCTGAATTTTAGGGAAACTGTGTTCTACAAACTACAATCGATATTGCTGTGTGGTGTGGGATTGGAGATAGGCAGGTGTCAGTGATCCACATCCATTTTTCTGTGTGTGAGCTGCAGTGAACACAATCTTTTTGGGCTGCAGTGAACACAATCTTTTTGGGCTGCAGTGAACACAATCTTTTTGGGCTGCAGTGAACACAATCTTTTTGGGCTGCAGTGAACACAATCTTTTTGGGGTGCAGTGAACACAATCTTTTTGGGGTGCAGTGAACAAAATCTTTTTGGGGTGCAGTGAACACAATCCTTTTTGGTGTGCAGTGAACACAATCTTTGTGGGGTGCAGTGAACAAAATCCTTTGTGGGGTGCAGTGAACACAATCTTTTTGGGGTGCAGTGAACAAAATCCTTTTTGGGGTGCAGTGAACAACATCCTTTTTGGGGTGCAGTGAACACAATCTTTTTGGGGTGCAGTGAACAAAATCCTTTGTGGGGTGCAGTGAACACAATCTTTTTGGGGTGCAGTGAACACAATCTTTTTGGGGTGGAGTGAACAACATCCTTTTTGGGGTGCAGTGAACAAAATCCTTTTTGGGGTGCAGTGAACAAAATCATTTTTGGGGTGCAGTGAACAAAATCATTTTTGGGGTGCAGTGAACACAATCTTTGTGGGGTGCAGTGAACACAATCTTTTTGGGGTGGAGTGAACAACATCCTTTTTGGGGTGCAGTGAACAACATCCTTTTTGGGGTGCAGTGAACACAATCTTTTTGGGGTGCAGTGAACACAATCTTTGTGGGGTACAGTGAACAGAATCTTTGTGGGGTGCAGTGAACACAATCTTTGGGGGGTACAGTGAACACAATCTTTGTGAGGTGCAGTGAACACAATCTTTGTGGGGTGCAGTGAACACAATCATTGTGGGGTGCAGTGAACTCAATCTTTGTGGGGTACAGTGAACACAATCTCATACTTCTGAAGGTTTGAGGGTGCTGCCTGTTCCATACTCCCCCTACTCCTCATCTAGCCTTTTAGGGGTACAAACAATAGTAATTGGGGCCTAGTGTGGTTGTGTACGTGTGATATACATACACTTTTTTGGGATCATATTTTCTATTCCGCTATTTAATCAAAAACCTTTGGGGATCAGTTAAATTGGGGGATAGTCTGTGTTGGTACGTGTGAGAGAGATCCACCTTTCCAAGTTGTTGGGGTTCATCTCATACTTCTGAAGGTTTGAGGGTGCTGCCTGTTCCATACTCCCCCTACTCCTAGCCTTTTAGGGGTACAAACAATAGTAATTGGGGCCTAGTGTGGTTGTGTACGTGTGATATACATACACTTTTTTGGGATCATATTTTCTATTCCGCTATTTAATCAAAAACCTTTGGGGATCAGTTAAATTGGGGGATAGTCTGTGTTGGTACGTGTGAGAGAGATCCACCTTTCCAAGTTGTTGGGGTTCATCTCATACTTCTGAAGGTTTAAGGGTGCTGCCTGTTCCATACTCCCCCTACTCCTAGCCTTTTAGGGGTACAAACAATAGTAATTGGGGCCTAGTGTGGTTGTGTACGTGTGATATACATACACTTTTTTGGGATCATATTTTCTATTCCGCTATTTAATCAAAAACCTTTGGGGATCAGTTAAATTGGGGGATAGTCTGTGTTGGTACGTGTGAGAGAGATCCACCTTTCCAAGTTGTTGGGGTTCATCTCATACTTCTGAAGGTTTGAGGGTGCTGCCTGTTCCATACTCCCCCTACTCCTAGCCTTTTAGGGGTACAAACAATAGTAATTGGGGCCTAGTGTGGTTGTGTACGTGTGATATACATACACTTTTTTGGGATCATATTTTCTATTCCGCTATTTAATCAAAAACCTTTGGGGATCAGTTAAATTGGGGGATAGTCTGTGTTGGTACGTGTGAGAGAGATCCACCTTTCCAAGTTGTTGGGGTTCATCTCATACTTCTGAAGGTTTGAGGGTGCTGCCTGTTCCATACTCCCCCTACTCCTAGCCTTTTAGGGGTACAAACAATAGTAATTGGGGCCTAGTGTGGTTGTGTACGTGTGATATACATACACTTTTTTTGGATCATATTTTCTATTCCGCTATTTAATCAAAAACCTTTGGGGATCAGTTAAATTGGGGGATAGTCTGTGTTGGTACGTGTGAGAGAGATCCACCTTTCCAAGTTGTTGGGGTTCATCTCATACTTCTGAAGGTTTGAGGGTGCTGCCTGTTCCATACTCCCCCTACTCCTAGCCTTTTAGGGGTACAAACAATAGTAATTGGGGCCTAGTGTGGTTGTGTACGTGTGATATACATACACTTTTTTGGGATCATATTTTCTATTCCGCTATTTAATCAAAAACCTTTGGGGATCAGTTAAATTGGGGGATAGTCTGTGTTGGTACGTGTGAGAGAGATCCACCTTTCCAAGTTGTTGGGGTTCATCTCATACTTCTGAAGGTTTGAGGGTGCTGCCTGTTCCATACTCCCCCTACTCCTCATCTAGCCTTTTAGGGGTACAAACAATAGTAATTGGGGCCCAGTGTGGTTGTGTACGTGTGATATACATACACTTTTTCGGGATCATATTTTCTATTCCGCTATTTAATCAAAAACCTTTGGGGATCAGTTAAATTGGGGGATAGTCTGTGTCGGTACGTGTGAGAGAGATCCACCTTTCCAAGTTGTTGGGGTTCATCTCATACTTCTGAAGGTTTGAGGGTGCTGCCTGTTCCATACCCCCCCTACTCCTCATCTAGCCTTTTAGGGGTACAAACAATAGTAATTGGGGCCTAGTGTGGTTGTGTACGTGCGAGATACATACACTTTTTTTGATCATATTTCCTATTCCGCTATTCAATAAAAACCTTTGAGGATCAATTGAATTGCGGGATAGTCTGTGTCGGTACGTGTGAGAGAGATCCACCTTTCCAAGTTGTTGGGGTTCATCTCATACTTCTGAAGGTTTGAGGGTGCTGCCTGTTCCATACTCCCCCTACTCCTCATCTAGCCTTTTAGGGGTACAAACAATAGTAATTGGGGCCTAGTGTGGTTGTGTACGTGTGATATACATACACTTTTTTTGGATCATATTTTCTATTCCGCTATTTAATCAAAAACCTTTGGGGATCAGTTAAATTGGGGGATAGTCTGTGTTGGTACGTGTGAGAGAGATCCACCTTTCCAAGTTGTTGGGGTTCATCTCATACTTCTGAAGGTTTGAGGGTGCTGCCTGTTCCATACTCCCCCTACTCCTCATCTAGCCTTTTAGGGGTACAAACAATAGTAATTGGGGCCCAGTGTGGTTGTGTACGTGTGATATACATACACTTTTTTGGGATCATATTTTCTATTCCGCTATTTAATCAAAAACCTTTGGGGATCAGTTAAATTGGGGGATAGTCTGTGTCGGTACGTGTGAGAGAGATCCACCTTTCCAAGTTGTTGGGGTTCATCTCATACTTCTGAAGGTTTGAGGGTGCTGCCTGTTCCATACCCCCCCTACTCCTCATCTAGCCTTTTAGGGGTACAAACAATAGTAATTGGGGCCTAGTGTGGTTGTGTACGTGTGATATACATACACTTTTTTTGGATCATATTTTCTATTCCGCTATTTAATCAAAAACCTTTGGGGATCAGTTAAATTGGGGGATAGTCTGTGTCGGTACGTGTGAGAGAGATCCACCTTTCCAAGTTGTTGGGGTTCATCTCATACTTCTGAAGGTTTGAGGGTGCTGCCTGTTCCATACTCCCCCTACTCCTCATCTAGCCTTTTAGGGGTACAAACAATAGTAATTGGGGCCTAGTGTGGTTGTGTACGTGCGAGATACATACACTTTTTTTGATCATATTTCCTATTCCGCTATTCAATAAAAACCTTTGAGGATCAATTGAATTGCGGGATAGTCTGTGTCTGTACGTGTGAGAGAGATCCACCTTTCCAAGTTGTTGGGGTTCATCTCATACTTCTGAAGGTTTGAGGGTGCTGCCTGTTCCATACTCCCCCTACTCCTCATCTAGCCTTTTAGGGGTACAAACAATAGTAATTGGGGCCCAGTGTGGTTGTGTACGTGTGATATACATACACTTTTTTGGGATCATATTTCCTATTCCGCTATTCAATAAAAACCTTTGAGGATCAATTGAATTGCGGGATAGTCTGTGTCGGTACGTGTGAGAGAGATCCACCTTTCCAAGTTGTTGGGGTTCATCTCATACTTCTGAAGGTTTGAGGGTGCTGCCTGTTCCATACTCCCCCTACTCCTCATCTAGCCTTTTAGGGGTACAAACAATAGTAATTGGGGCCTAGTGTGGTTGTGTACGTGTGATATACATACACTTTTTTTGGATCATATTTTCTATTCCGCTATTTAATCAAAAACCTTTGGGGATCAGTTAAATTGGGGGATAGTCTGTGTTGGTACGTGTGAGGAAGATCCACCTTTCCAAGTTGTTGGGGTTCATCTCATACTTCTGAAGGTTTGAGGGTGCTGCCTGTTCCATACTCCCCCTACTCCTCATCTAGCCTTTTAGGGGTACAAACAATAGTAATTGGGGCCCAGTGTGGTTGTGTACGTGTGATATACATACACTTTTTTGGGATCATATTTTCTATTCCGCTATTTAATCAAAAACCTTTGGGGATCAGTTAAATTGGGGGATAGTCTGTGTCGGTACGTGTGAGAGAGATCCACCTTTCCAAGTTGTTGGGGTTCATCTCATACTTCTGAAGGTTTGAGGGTGCTGCCTGTTCCATACCCCCCCTACTCCTCATCTAGCCTTTTAGGGGTACAAACAATAGTAATTGGGGCCTAGTGTGGTTGTGTACGTGTGATATACATACACTTTTTTTGGATCATATTTTCTATTCCGCTATTTAATCAAAAACCTTTGGGGATCAGTTAAATTGGGGGATAGTCTGTGTCGGTACGTGTGAGAGAGATCCACCTTTCCAAGTTGTTGGGGTTCATCTCATACTTCTGAAGGTTTGAGGGTGCTGCCTGTTCCATACCCCCCCTACTCCTCATCTAGCCTTTTAGGGGTACAAACAATAGTAATTGGGGCCTAGTGTGGTTGTGTACGTGCGAGATACATACACTTTTTTTGATCATATTTCCTATTCCGCTATTCAATAAAAACCTTTGAGGATCAATTGAATTGCGGGATAGTCTGTGTCGGTACGTGTGAGAGAGATCCACCTTTCCAAGTTGTTGGGGTTCATCTCATACTTCTGAAGGTTTGAGGGTGCTGCCTGTTCCATACTCCCCCTACTCCTCATCTAGCCTTTTAGGGGTACAAACAATAGTAATTGGGGCCCAGTGTGGTTGTGTACGTGTGATATACATACACTTTTTTGGGATCATATTTTCTATTCCGCTATTTAATCAAAAACCTTTGGGGATCAGTTAAATTGGGGGATAGTCTGTGTCGGTACATGTGAGAGAGATCCACCTTTCCAAGTTGTTGGGGTTCATCTCATACTTCTGAAGGTTTGAGGGTGCTGCCTGTTCCATACCCCCCCTACTCCTCATCTAGCCTTTTAGGGGTACAAACAATAGTAATTGGGGCCTAGTGTGGTTGTGTACGTGTGATATACATACACTTTTTTTGGATCATATTTTCTATTCCGCTATTTAATCAAAAACCTTTGGGGATCAGTTAAATTGGGGGATAGTCTGTGTCGGTACGTGTGAGAGAGATCCACCTTTCCAAGTTGTTGGGGTTCATCTCATACTTCTGAAGGTTTGAGGGTGCTGCCTGTTCCATACCCCCCCTACTCCTCATCTAGCCTTTTAGGGGTACAAACAATAGTAATTGGGGCCTAGTGTGGTTGTGTACGTGCGAGATACATACACTTTTTTTGATCATATTTCCTATTCCGCTATTCAATAAAAACCTTTGAGGATCAATTGAATTGCGGGATAGTCTGTGTCGGTACGTGTGAGAGAGATCCACCTTTCCAAGTTGTTGGGGTTCATCTCATACTTCTGAAGGTTTGAGGGTGCTGCCTGTTCCATACTCCCCCTACTCCTCATCTAGCCTTTTAGGGGTACAAACAATAGTAATTGGGGCCCAGTGTGGTTGTGTACGTGTGATATACATACACTTTTTTTGGATCATATTTTCTATTCCGCTATTTAATTTAACTGGGCCTCCATGCGAGACCTGTGTGCCTTGTTGCGCTGTTTTGAGTACTCCACCAACATGGCCAGTGGCAATGACGCCGTTCTCAGCTTAACTATCCCACTTCTATGCCTCCTTGAAAAAACAATTCGGGCGATGATGGAAGAGGATGTGGCACAGGATGAGGAGGAGGAGGAGGATGAAGAGGTAACATTTCCAAGGCTTTCAGGGCAGTCATTCGCAAGGGGCTCCGAGGGTGGGTTCCTGCACACGCAAACGCCAGGGACGCAATTGTCCAGCAGGGGCACAGTTCTGGAGGATGAGGAGGATGAGGAGGAGGAGGAGCTGGAGGAGGAGATGGAACCATGTTCACAGCAGGGTGGCACCCAGGCCAGCTCATGGCCATCACTGGTGCGTGGCTGGGGGGATACAGAGGACACGGACGATACACCTCCCACAGAGGACAGCCTTTCGTTGCCTCTGGGCAGCCTGGCACACATGAGCGATTACATGCTGCAGTGTCTCCACAACGACCGCCGAGTTGCCCACATTCTAACTTGTGCTGATTACTGGGTGGCCACGCTGCTGGATCCCCGTTACAAGGACAACGTACCGTCCTTAATTCACTCACTGGAGCGCGATCGCAAGATGCGCGAGTACAAGCGCACGCTGGTAGACGCCATGCTGCTGGCATTCCCATCTGACAGCGGGGCCACAGTGGAAGCACAAGGCAGAGGAGGAGGAGGAGGAGGTCGCCAACGCAACCAGGGCACCGCCAGCACCTCAGAAGGCAGGGTTAGCATGGCCGAAATGTGGAAAAGCTTTGTCAGCACGCCACAACAAACAGCAGCACCAGCAGCTCAGATGGAACGTCTTAGCAGGAGGCAGCATTTTACCAACATGGTGGAGCAGTATGTGTGCACACGCCTACATGTAGTGAATGACGGGTCTGCCCCCTTCAACTTCTGGGTCTCCAAATTGGGCACATGGCTTGAGCTTGCCCTTTACGCCTTGGAGGTGCTGGCGTGCCCTGCAGCCAGTGTATTATCTGAACGGGTATTTAGCACGGCTGGGGGCGTTATAACAGACAAGCGCAGCCGCCTGTCCAGAGACAATGTGGACAAGCTCACGTTCATTAAAATGAACCAGGCATGGATCCCACGGGACTTTTCCGTACCTTATGCAGAATAGCAATGGATACCGACCTTACCCACCCATTGTTCCATTTTTGCTCTTTCTCACTCTTTTGGGGTGTACCCTCATTTAAAATTTTTGAAAAGAAGCAGTGTTGGCTACCTCGTCCTCCTCCTCAGGGCCAGATTAATGTAGGGGCTATTGGAGCTGCAGCTCCAGGCCCCTACCTTTTATATAGGCCCCGGGTTGGCCATATTCACTGTTACCGCTCTTCTGTCACTTGTAAACACAGAAGTCTGGCTTCTATGCTCGCTTCCCCAGGCAGCACCCTCAGAACCTCCCCACACAGCGTGAAGGCCGGACAAGGAGGGACAGTTGGCGATGCATGGATGTGTTTATGGGCTTCAGAGACAGCATCCCATGTTGAATTAGGCATGCATGGCTGCACCCTTCCTCCTCTGGGTGCATGGCAAGGCACGGCCCTTAAGGCCCTTCAAAATCCTCAGCACCAAGCCCATGATGCTGTTAATCCGGCCCTGGTCCTCCTCCACCGCCGCTTCCACCTACACCGCCCATAGGTGTGCGCAGCCTATTGCATTAAGGTGTGCACCCCAAAGTTGAAATACACATGCATGTGTTTGCCAGCAGGGAGAGTAATGTATCGGGGCCATGTACCTGTAGGCAAGGAGAAATAGAGCAGAGCAGGTCCCAGGGAGATCTTTCCCATCTCCTCACTGGCAATGCTATGTGCCCTAGGTGATTAGGGTGTGCCCAGGCACACCCAGCACACCCTGTGCGCACGCCTATGTCACCGCCACATCCACCACCACCTCAACCTCCCTCCTACTCCATATGGGCCTCGTCCTTCAGAGATGAAGAAGAACATTGTTTTATTTTTCTGTTTTTTTTTTGTTGTTTTAAGTTATTTCCCTATCCACATTTGTTTGCAGAGCACTTGCCATGCTCTTAATTACGTTTTGCTGCCATTTGCAGCACTCTAGCCCTTTCCTTTGGTGTTTTAGAGCCATTTTAGTGCCTTAAAGTTCGGGTCCCCATTGACTTCAATGGGGTTCGGTGTCCGGGAAAAGTTCGGTAAAAGTCCGGGACACGGACCCGGACTTTTTTTTAAAGTTCGGCCGAACCCGTCGAACACGGACATCTAGGTGTTCGCTCAACCCTAGTTACAACCAAAAACAAATGTATTTTATTGAAATTTTATGTGATAGACCAACACAAAGCGGAACATAATTGTGAAGTGGAAGGAAAAATGATAAATGGTTTCCAAAATTTTTTACAATTAAATATCTAAAATGTGTGGTGTAAAATTTGTATTCATCCCCCTTTAGCCCTCGTTCACACTGAGGGCTGGTTTGATTTCAAACCTGCATGTTAGTGCAAGTACGAAGGCGATTTGACAGACATCCGTGTGGGTTCCTACAGAGGTCTATTGTAATTGGCCCCAAAGTTGTCAAAAGTGGTGCAGAAACTACTCTTCGGAATCAGTGCGGCGTCGCAAAGTCGGTGTTGAAATAGGCTCCGATTTGACATGTCAAATCTCATGTCAAATCAGCTGATGTGACTGGGGTTTACTCCGATAGCCCTAAGGCCCCTTTCACACAGGCGGACCGTTCAGATCCGCCTGTCCGTTTTTTTGACGGATCTGAACGGTCCCCCCATGCATTCCTATGGGGCATCGGATGTCAGCGGAGACATGTCCGCTGACATCCGACCCGATCCGATCCGTCAAATCTGGACGGATGGAAACCCTATTTTCCATCCGTCCAGCGGATCGGATCGGGTGAGAACGGACTGACGGTCCGTTGACATCCGATTTTCCCCATAGAGATGCATGGGGAACTGTCAGCTGTGTCTCCGCACACAGCGCGGAGACACAGCTGTCCTCCTGCTGCTCAGCGGGGGATCGGCGGCTCGATCCCCCGCTGAGAAAAACGGACTCCGTCCAACGGACGGAGTGTGTGAAAGGGGCCCAACTGAAATCTAGTTGCCTTCAGAAGTCACCTAATTAGTAGAGTCCACCTGTGTGTAATTTAAGCTCAGTATAAATACAGCTATTCTGCGAGGCCCTCAGAGGTTTGTTAGAGAACCTTAGTGACCAAACAGCATCATGGAGCACTGTTCAATCCATCATCTGAAAATGAAGAGTACGGCAGAACTGCAAACCTACCAAGACATGGCCGTCCACCTAAACCGACAAGCTGGGCAAGGAGAGCATTAATCAGAGAAGCAGCCAAGAGGCCCAGAGTAACTCAGGAGGAGCTGCAGAGATCCAAAGCTCAGGTAGGAGAATCTGTCCACGGGACAATTATAAGTCATGCACTTCACAAATCTGGCCTTTATGGAAAGTGGCAAGAAAAAAAAGCCATAAAAAAGCCATAAGAAGCCCATTTGCAGTTTGCAAGAAGTCATGTGGGGGACACAGCAAACATGTGGAAGAAGGTTTTCTGGTAAGTTGAGCCCAAAATTGAACTTTTTGGCCTAAATGCAAAACGCTATGTGTGGCGGAAAACTAACACTGCACATCATTCTGAACACACCATCCCCACCGTAAAACATGGTGGTGGCAGCATCATGTTGTGGGGATGCTTTTCTTCAGCAGGGACAGGGAAGCTGGTCAGAGTTTGATGGGAAGATGGATGGAGCCAAATACAGGGCAATCTTAGAAGAAAATCTGTTTGAGTCTGCAAAAGACTTGAGGCTGGGGCAGAGGTTTACCTCCAAGCAGGATAACGACCCTAACAATGGAGTGGCTACGTTTCCATTAGTGCGACTCCAACTTTGCACTCTCAGGATCAAAGTCGCATTAAAGTAGTGCAGGCTTCTTTTCAAAGTCTCTGATTTTTAAAGTCCCATAGATGGGAACGGGTGCCATTAAAATCAATGGGCTGCGACTTGTCCTCCAATTTGCATGACATGTGAAAGAACATTGCTTTCTATTGAGCAGTGCGGTCCGACTCAAGTGCGAATTCAGGTCCACTGACTTCTATGGGAGCGCTTCTAAAATCGCACATGTCATTCAGTTGTGAACAGGATAAAATCCTGACCTGATCCTAATGTAAACCTGACCAGATATTGATGCAAACCTGACGCGATCCTGATAAAAGACCTGACCTGAAATGCTGAACTACTTTGTCAATTAGCTGTGAAAATGAAGCTCCAATTCGCACCACACATATGTGAACCCAACCTAACTATGGGTTACATCACTTCCGAGCTGTTAGCTGTCTCCTACACACGGCATCTGCCGCTGGAGGCCGGTCCGGATCGGCTTTAGAAAAGTGATCTATAGCGAGTTTTGCCTTACAGGGTTAGATAGGTTAGTCCTAGAATGTGACTGCAAGTAGATTTAGAGATAGTTAGGTTTAGGCTGAGCTACTACTTTAAAAAACACAATTCACTAAACTATAGACAATATAGTCCACTTTGCTTAGTTTTATAGTCTCTACTGTGCAATATAAAATTCTCACTGTTGAGCTTCAAATGCATTTTAGCACCTTAGTCAGCAGTATACATAGTCAACATACACACCACTAAATAAACGGTGCTGTATGTTATATACTCTGCACTACTCTATTTTATACACTGATGTACATGACATACAAGTCATTGCTCAGCTATATACAGTATGTTATATACTCCACACTACAGTCTATGCTGTGCATTATAAATCTTACACTGCACTACGCTGCTTCTCAACAAGAGGTACATATGTGAACACCTGACAGTACCTTCCACTTCTCATTACAGTTTTTAGTTGTTAGTTGACAGTAAACCTTATACAGTGAATATAAAAAGTCTACACACCCCCGTTAAAATGTCAGGTTTCTGTGATGTAAAAAAAAAAATAGAAAAAGATCACCTCAGAACTTTTTCCACCTTTAATATGACCTATAAACTGTACAACTCAAAAAAAAAAAAACAAAAAACTGAAATCCTCTTTTTTTTTTTTTTTGGGGGGGGGGGGGGGGGAGGGGGTGATGTAGCTGTGTTCAGAATTAAGCAATCACATTCAAACTCATGTTAAATAGAAGTCAGTACAAACCTGCCATCATTTAACCGCTTGCCGACCGCCGCAAATAAATTTACTGCGGCGGTCAGCCCCTGCCAGGCAGAGTGACGTTAATTAACGTCACTAGCCTGGGAGGGTCTGGGGAGCGAGCGCGCGCCGCCGGAGGCGCGCTCCCGCGCAGTCACGTACCCCCCCGCGCGTGTGACCGGCGGACCCGATGTCCGCCGCTCACTCGGCGATCGTCGGGGGAGAGGGAGAAAGTCAGGCAGCTAGTGTAAACAAGCTGCCTGTCATTCTCCTCGGTGTTAAAACACTGATCAGACAGATCAGACAAATCTACTATTTTTTGTTTATAGCGCAAAAAGTAAAAATCGCACAGGTGATCAAATACCACCAAAAGAAAGCTCTTTTTGTGGGAAAAAAAGGACGTCAAATTTGTTTAGGTACAGCGTTGCACGACCGCGCAATTGTCCGTTAAAGTCACGCAGTGCCGAATCGCAAAATACCCCCTGGTCGTTTAGCAGGAAAATCCTCCGGGGCTTAAGTGGTTAAAGTGCCTCTGATTAACTCCAAATAAGGTTCAGCTGTTCTACTAGGTCTTTCCTGACATTTTCTTAGTCGCATCCTACAGCAAAAGCCATGGTCTGCACAGAGCTTCCAAAGCATCAGAGGGATCTCATTGTTAACGGGTATCAGTCAGGAGAAGGGTATAATTCCTAAGGCATTATATATGCCATGAAACATTATGAAGACAGTCATAATCAAGTGGAGAAAATACGGCACAACAGTGATTGCCAAGAACTGGGCATCCCTCCAAAATTTGATAAAAAGACGAGCAGAAGAACTGGTCAGGGAGGCTGGCAAGAGGCCTACAGCAACATTAAAGGAGCTGCTGGAATATCTGAAAAGTACTGGCTGTGTATTCTTCATATGTCTGGGCTATGGGGTAGAGTGGCAAGATAGAAAGCCTTTTCTTAAAAAGAAAAGCATCCAAGTCCGTCTAAAATTTGCAAAAACACATCTGAAGTCTATCAAAAGTATGTGGGAAAGTGTGGTATGGTCTGATAAAACCAAGGTTGAATTTTATGGCCATAATTCCCAAAAATATGTTTGTGTAAAAACAACACTGCACATCAAATATACACCATACCTACAGTGAAGCATGGTGGTGGCAGCATCATGCTTTGGGGATGTTTTTCTCCAGCTGGAACAGGGGCCTTAGTCAAGGTAGAGGGAATTATAAACAGTTCCAAACACCAATCAATATTGGCACAAAACCTTCAGTCCCCGTTCACACTGGGGCGACCTGTGAGGCGATCTGGTTGCCTCACAGGTCGCCGTAGGTCGCCTTCCATAGGGAAGCTGCGGACCCGTTCTAATAGGAGCGACACAAGTCGCTCCGACTTAGAAAAAGGGTCCGGAGCTTCTTTGGGGCGACCCGGAGCGACCGTCATAGACTTCAATGTTATGAAGTCCGTGCCCGCCGCTCCGAGGTCGCGGGGCGAGCAGCGTGCCGCGACCTCGGAGGTCGCCCCGGGAAGTAGCGTCGCTGCTATGTGAACGGGGCCTCAGGCTTCTGCTAGAAAGCTAAACATAAGGAGGAACTTCGTTTTTCAGCATGACAATGACCCAGAGCATACATCCAAATCAACAAAGAAATGGCTTCACCAGAAGAAGAAAAACTTTTGGAATGGCCCAGACCTGAATCTGATTGAAATTATGTGGGGTGATCTGAAGAGGGCTGTACACAAGAGATGCCCTCGCAATCTGACCGATCTGGAGTGTTTTTGCAATGAAAAGTGGGCAAATATTGCCAATTCAAGATGTGCCATGCTGATAGACTCATACCCAAAAAGACTGAGTGCTGTAAAAACAAACAAACGGTGCTTCAACAAAGTATTAGTTTGCGCACATTTATGCAACTATATTATTTTAGTTCTTTATTTTTACTTCCCTCCACCTAAAAGATTTTAGTTTTTTGTTCAAATGAGTTGTACAGTTTATAGATCACATTAACCAAAAGAAAGCTCTGTTTAAGCCCCGGAAGATTTTACCCCCTTCCTGACCAGGGGGTATTTTGCGATTCGGCACTGCGTGACTTTAACGCACAATTGCGTGGTCGTGCGACGCTGTACCCAAAGTAATTTGATGTCCTTTTTTTCCCCACAGAGATTTCTTTTGGTGGTATTTGATCACATGTGCGATTTTTTGATCATGCGCTATAAACAAAAAAAGAGCGACAATTTTGCAAAAATAACAATATTTTTCACATTTTTTAATATGAAATTCCCCCCCAAAAAAAATGTAAAAATCAAAATTTTTTTAAATTTTTGGCCAATTTGTTTTCTGCTACCTATGTTTGGTAAAAAAAAAAAAAAAAAAAAAAACCACAATAAGCGTATTTTGATTGGTTTGCGCAAAAGTTATTGCGTTTACTAACTAAGGGAAAGATTTAACGCGTAATGGCGGTGATCTGCGATTTTTTTTGCAGTACTGCTACATTGCGGCGGACAGATCGGACCCTTGACTGACATTTTTGACACTTTTGGGGGTACCAGTGACATTACTACAGTAATCAGTGCTATACATATGCACTGTTACTGTAAAAATGACACTGGGAGGGAAGGGGTTAACTTTAGTGGAGAGGGAGGGGTTAAGTGTGTCCCTAGGGGCGTGATTCTAACTGTCATTGGATGTGGCTAGTGGTGTAATAGCACAGATCAATGGTCCTACATAGCAGGACCGAGTGATCTGTGCTTTTACACAGGAGAGAGTGAAAGGCGGCTTTGTTTACATTAGCCGCCTGCCTTTCTCCCTCTCTACCAGACGATCGCGAGTGACCGGCGGACATCGGGTCCGCCGGTCACACGCGCCGGCTTCGTCGGGTACGAGCGGGGGCGGGAGCGCGCCTCCGGCGGCGCACGCTCGCCCCCTATTTGCTCCCAGGCTAGTGACGTACCGGAACGTCACTTTGCCTGGGAGGGGCTGACCGCCGCCGTATACAGTCGGGCGGCGGTCGGCAAGTGGTTAAAAGGTGGAAAAAGTTCTAAAGTGATTTATCTTTGTCTCTTTTTTAAAAGCTGACATTTTACCAGGGGTGTGCAGACTTTTTGAATCCACTGTATATAAATTCAGTGAGTATTATGTAGCTATTTTAAGATAAAAGGAAAAACATTTCTGCACAATTGCGGCGTACAGGTAGTAAATTCACCCAAGCCAAAGGATGTTTGAAATGAGGTAAACCACAGTGCAGGATATTCAATAAACACTGTCTTTAGCAAGGAAGTACAAAATTTAATAAACTTGACAAAAACTACTTTTTTTTTTTTACTACAACACCCTCTAGAACTGCCTCTCAGGCTTTTTACCACAGAGAAAACATTGAAATAGTTTTAAGGAAACCATTGTACAGCTCACAGTACAATGGTGCGATCAGTAGGCTATAGTTTACAAAAAAAGATGACAGACAAAGAATGGGATTTCAGGAAGTTTTCTGCTCTCCATTCCTTCCCCACTCCACTACTTTCACTATGTGGCATGCATATTCCAGGAGGCACTGGGAAAACTGCATGCCATTCCATTAACTAAAAGAGAAGGGGCGGGCCTAGCGGTGCATCATCAGGAGGCTGTGCCTGAACCTGGAAGAGCCAGCAGCCTTCCAAAGACATCATAGGGGAACATGGCCATGGGGACGCAAGCGGTGACTGCAGAGAAGAGGATTTCAGCAGACCAATGCAGGAACCGCAGGGTGGGCGAGTGTCTGAACTGTGAGGAACCCACCATAATGTAAGTAAAGTAAAGAAGAAGAATGAGGGTGCTTAGCTTAAATTTCACTATAACTAATCCTCTTCAATAATAATCCTTAAAGAATTAATAATGGCCATAAAAACAGGCAGTGAAAACTGTGGTGACGCTTTACAGTGGTGGCCAGTGTACACAGTAGATCAGTCTGTAACTGTTCTCAAGAAATCCCAAGCAACCACAAGAGGAACCCTGTCTGCAGAATGCTGCTCTGGAATCTGCCATCTTAGGGCCCATTCACACTAGGAACTGTACAACGTTCCTGTGAGATTCACATGCATTTTTGTGTAGTGCATTTTCAGTTCAATTCATTCTGAATGGGCTAAAATCGCACCGCACCAAAAAGTGCATGCACTTTTTGAAATGCACGGCAACAATGCGTACCATGCAATTCGAAGCAGGCAAACGCACTGCGTTGCGACCTGTGTTTGGGTTGTTAGCTTTGAACTGATCCCCACAGCTATTCAAAGCAAACTCCCCCATCCATATCTTCATGCTTTATTATGCTGAGGAATCCCTTTTAAAGTGGTAGTAAATTTATCCACTGACATCCGTATTTACATAGAGATACATTATGTCCGTTTTTCATCCGCAAACGGATGGGATGAAAAACGGACATACCTAACGCCCATGTGAAAGAGCCCTTACAGAGGAGATCTAGTACTAAAATGAATGCTCTCCCTCTGACTTTCGCGGTGATACCTCACACGTGTGGTTTGAACACTGTTTACATATGTGGGAATGTCCTACATATGCGTTTACCACTTTTTACAACTTTTTTTCTATTTTTTTGTTTAAATTTGTTTTTTTTTTGTTTTTTTACACTGAAAAAACTTTTGATCACTTTTTATTCCAAATACAAGGAATGTAAACCTTAAAATGTCCTTGTTTTCATTGGGCCGGAACCAGAAGTGACGTCACAACATCAGTTAGGTCCTCCTAGGCCATAGAGATAAGTGGAGGCCATGTTTCCTCCACTCATCTCTGTGACAGCAGCAATTGCAGCGTACAGGTAGTAAATTCACCCAAGCCAAAGGATGTTTGAAGTGAGGTAAACCACAATAGAGGATATTCAATAAACACTGGCTTTTACAGGGAAGTACATAATTTAATAAACTTGACAAAAACTACATCTAGAACAGCCCCTCAGAGTTTTTACCACACAGAAAACACTGAAATAGTTTTCAGCAGGTGTCAGGAAACCCATTGTACAGCTCACAGTACAATGGTGTTATCAGCAGGTTAGAGTGTACAAAAAAAAAGACAAAGAATGGGATTTCAGGAAGTTTTCTGCTCTCCGTTCTGTCCCCACTCCACTACTGTCACTATGTGGCATGCATATTCCAGAAGGCACTGGGAACGGTTTACCTTTTTTTTTTTTTTTACACTGTCGTACTGTAACATGTTAAAAAAATATTTTGAGCACTTTTATTCCTAACACAAGGACATTAATAATTAGCAATAATAAACATGAATTGTGATAAAAATAAGCTGTCACATGTCCTCTTTATGGAGAAATATGGGGTCAATGAGACCCCACATCTCTCCTCTACAATGAAAATAATTACGGTAGATAAAAATAACAACATTGATCTAATGCTTATAAAGAAAAAATAAATGTCCTTGTTCACATTGGGCCGGAACCAGAAGGGACATCATGACGTCACCTAGGTCCTCCTAGACCATAGAGATGAGTGGAGGCAATGTTTCCTCCGCTTATCTCTGTGACCAGCCCCTGCAATCGCTGGATTGGTTTTCAGGCATCTCGATCCACCAGGTAAACAGCAAACCACCGGGGAGCAGCGTGAAGGGGGAGGGGGGGATCTCTCCTGCCACTTCCCGAAGAGTTTCAGCGGCGAATCTGCTGCTCAGATCACATTTAGTGGTTAAAGAATCGCCAGCTGAAAAAAACAATAATGGGGTTATGGTATACTGCTGCAGCCATAAGCCCAGTATTCCACCTCCTACCGAGGACATCTTTTGACTATGGCCTGATAAAGAGGTGGTTAATCACATCATTGCTACATAAACAAAAAAGACTGAAAATTGAGAAAAATAACCTCTTTTCATTTCTGTTAAGAAATTTTGCAAATAAGTAATTTTTCTTCTTCACTTAAGTGCGGTGAGGAGGCTGCACTGGTGGGCACTGATGAGGCGGCATTGATAGGTTGCAATGATATGGTGCACTGAGAAGATGGCATTGATGGGCACTGATAGTCAGCCCTGATTATCAGTGTAAATGTCCCATCACAGGATAGCTGAATATCGGCTTTTCTTTCCTCACACAGTGACATTGCTGAGGAAAGAAAAATATCAACAACAGGCATTTGTTTACAACTGATCGGCTGTGATTGGACACAGTTGATCACATGGTAAAGGGTCGCTGTGATTGGCCCTTCACCTCAATCTGTGATCAGCTGTATCCGAATCACAGAGTACGCCCTGGGGGCGAGCGGGGATCTCGGAGGACATCAATAGATGCTCTCCCAGAACTGGACGACCGTTCAGTCGCGACTTTTAGCTATAGCGCAGTAAGCAAGTGGGGGGCAGATGCGGATGGCTGACAAAAGCCCAGGCACCAGAACACAATTTCTAGTCGCCATGGTGACCTGGCACCTGGGATTTGTCGAGCCCTGTATTAAGTATTTTATTGATTTTTTTAATAGGTTTTGATACAAACAAAATAAAGCATATATTAGTTTTCCATTGTACAATGTGCATAGTATCAGGTGGGTTAGAAATAGATTCACAAGCAATAAAAACAATTGTGCAATAAAACATAATATAAACTAGTGCCGAGTGGCAGGTCTTGAGAGTAAAATGAGTGGGAGCAGGAAAGGGGAATAAATTAAAATACCTATGCAAAGGCGGCTGGGTTAGGTCATCAATGACTATCTCTTAGTGTGGCTCCCCCAGAAATGGGGAACTGCAGCATGCACTGACGACGTTCAAAACTTTTTTTGGGTGGGGGGTGTTAGTGAAGCGGGGCAAGAAATTGGACTGTGTAGTAGAGCCTCGTATAAATTTTGCATTTACCCCTTATGATAGGGTTTCAGGATTTTCCTTGATCATACCTTTTGATGTTTGTCCAGTTCTGAATGGACTATACATATTTTTGGAAGGATTTTATGTATTTAAAGGCCAAGTCAGAGCACAAAAAAGAAAAAACAAATCCTTGCAGTAGGACCACACAAGGGTTAAATGCTTGTTAAAGCCCAACTCCAGGCACATAAACAATTATCCCTGTGCCCCCCCGCCCTTTCTCCTCCAGTGGAAAAGGATCCTGACATCACCAGGACCAAAATAGGGTCCATAATTATGCAATGGACACAATGACGCTGGAACATGGGGGAGTGCCACCTGCTGGGGTCAGGTAAGTAACAGTTTCTCCTCTCTTCCAGACAAAACAAGCTATTAACCCCCTGCAGTGCGGGTGCAGTCTCACTTCAAGGGATAATTTTACATTTTTTCAAGCTTTAAAGTAGAGCTATAGGCAATACATTTTTTTTTTCTTTTTTGGAGGGTTATAATCCACCTGATTTTTTTCGCCGTGTCCCATTGGGGAGATTTCCCCCTTCACTTCCTGTCCCATAACTAGACAGGAAGTGCAAGGAAATCCATGCAAAGAAGGAAGAAATTTACCTAGTATGTGATCCGACACTTCCAGGTCTGGGGTGCGCGCACCCGCCGCCGCTGACCCGCTCCGCTGTGACTGGACACAGCAGGAGCCAATCAGCGGGTCCGGCAGCCTCGATGTCCACCGGGACCGGCTGATAGTTCAGGAGAAAGGCAGAACAGAGGTCTGCCTATGTAAACAAGGCAGGCCACCGTTCTGCGAAAGGGGAATGTACTGATCCTGTGTTCCTACTAAGCAGGAACAAGGATCTTTACATTCCCAAAGTCAAATCACATCCCCCACAGTTAGTAAGCACTCCCAGGGAACACATTAAACCCTTTGATCTCCCCTGTTAACCCCTTCCCTGCCAGTGTCATTACAACTGTGACAGTGCATATTTGTTAACACTGATCACTGTATTGGTGACACTGGTCCCCCAAAAGTGTCAGTTAGGTGCCCGATTTGTCCCCCTATAAGTTGCTGATCGCCGCTATTACTATAAACAAAAAGATATTATATATATTATATATATATATATATTACATACACCATAGTTTGTAGACACTATAACTTTTGTATAAAAATCGATTAATTTACACGTATTGGGATTTTTTTCACCAAAAAATATGTAGCAGAATACATACTGGCCTAAAGTGATGAAGAAAGTAGATTTTTTACATTTTTTTATTGGGTATGTTTAATAGCAGAAAGAAAGAAATATTGTTTTTAATATTTTTTCAAAATTGTCGGCCTTTAAAAACCGCAGATGAGATCAAATACCACCAAAAGAAAGCTCTATTTGTGGGAAAAAAAAAAAAGGAGATGAAAAATGTGTTTTGGTACTACGTCGCATGACCGCACCGCTGTCAGTTAACGTAACAATGCCATATCACAAAAAAATGGCCTGGTCATGAAAGTAGGTAAACCTTCTGGAGCTGTAGTGTTTAAATGCAGGGCTCGACAAACCCCCAAGCGCAAGTTTGCAATGGCGACTAGAAAATGCGGTCTGGCTCCTGGGTTGTTGTCAGCCCCTAGCATGGGGGGGGCACTGCTGAGCGGCCAGCTGATGCCAGGGGTGGGGAGTGGCAGCGCCATGAGGATGGCACTGAACTTCGGGTTAAGGCAGATGCGGGGCTGCAGTGTAGTAGGAGGTGAGGGTCAGAGCTGAGCTGACAGGGGCCGAGCGGAGCCACAGGCAGGAAGCCTCTTGTGAAGCGCTCTCCTCCCTCCCGCTGGGTGCGGGTCTATTGATCTGTCTGGGGTACTTTCCGCAGCAGGAGCAGGTAGCTCTGAACCCTGAGCCAGTCACCATCTTGCAGGGAAACCCTCGGGCGCTCAGGTCCCCCCCCCCCCCCCCAGGTGGGATTAAAGTCTGGTCTGCGCATGACACATTGGTGCCCCACCGGTGCCCATCAGTGAAGCCTCATCACCGCACGTTAGTGAAGAAAAAATACTAACTTGCAAAATGGTATAACAAATTTAAGAAGAAGGTTTTTTTTTTTGTTTTGTTTACAAATTTCAGTCTTTTTTTCATGTTTTTAGTAAAAAATAAAAACCCCAGTGGTGATTAAAAATACCACTAGAAGAAAGCTCCATATGTCTGAAAAAATGATAAAAATTTAATTTGGGTACAGTAATGCATGACTCATGTGAAGTTTCCTCTCTAAGGAGCTCCGAACCACGGTCTCACTTCTGTCACCTCCACATACAATGCAAGGTAACAGAACTTTATTGTATGCAATGACACAGATAGACCACCAATAGATGGGAGCTTCGGGGGAAAAGGGGACAGCACTCCCTAGACATAACAAGCCTTTGCAGTGTGGAAGGCCCCACTGTAAGAATAGATTTTTTTCTATTTCCCAGAATTGGCCTTTAAAGTGATTGTTAAGTCTCTTTAAAAAAAAAAAAAAAAAAAAAACATGTTATACTTACCTGCTCTGTGCAGTTGGTTTTGCACAGAGCAGCCCAGATTCTCCTCTTCTCAGGTCCCTCCCTCCTGTTGAGTGCCCCCACAGCAAGAAGCTTGCTATGGGGGCACCCAAGCCGAGTCACAGCTCCCTGCTGCCACATGGCCCTGCCCCCTCTCTCCCGATTGGCTGAATGACTCTGATTTACATAAGTGGGAGCCAATTGGGCCACGCTGCTGTCTTAGCCAATGAGGAGAGCAGTCCCGAGCAGCTGAGAAACTCCTGCAACATCACTGGATAAAAAAAAGCTCAGATAAGAATTAGGGGTGGTGATAAAAAAAAAAAAAAAAAATGTCATACTTCCCCCTCCTTTGTGCAGTTTGTTTTGCCCAGAGCAGCCTGGATACTCTTGGGTCCCTCTTCGGCTCGCCTGGCCTCTCCATCCGTTTGAGTGCCCACACAGCAAGAAGCCCATTCAGACACGAAGCTGTGGTTCAGCCCCACCCCCTTGCTCTTCTGAATGGCTACCTGACTTTGATTGACAGCAGTGGGAGCCAATGGCTGGTGTGTCCTAGCCAATAAGGGTGGGATTGCCGGACGGCTGAGACAGTGGTGGACATCGCTGGATCAAGTGGGGGCTCAGGTAAGCATTAGGAGGGGCTGAGGGGGGGGGCTGCATAGAATGCAAGAAGATAAAAAAAAAAACCTTCTGCCTTTCAACTCCTTTAATGCAAAAAAAACATTAAGATATAAAAAACCTTCTGCCTACAGTCCCTTTAAGCCCCAACACCAGAGTGGGAAAAGTTTTGAAACTCGGTTTTCAAATGCAGTAAACAGTTCCCCCTCACTTCCTGTTCTGATACGGATTACCTAGACAGGGGGTTGAGGGAAAAAGCCCTTTCCTACACTTCTAAAATTTGTCGCTGAACCCAGGTATCCCCCACTTACTTTTTGTCGGCACCATCAAACAGACAGGACATAACAAAATCATATTGAATTAAGTTCCAACACGATTACAATATCCATACAAAAACATGGAAATGCCAAAAGTAAAGAAAAAAAATAGTACATTTCTTTAAATACATTTTATCAGACAAACAGAGTGATAGTAAATAAAGTGTCAGCCTAAAGCACCATACACACGATCAAAATATATCTTACAAAAAATACTGCTCTCAACAGGATCGTACGATAATCTGATCATTAGTACACAGCTTTTGTCTGAAAATTTTCAAAAGGGACAAACACAAAAATGTTTCTTGTACAACACCAGATTGTACAATTTTCATTTAATCAGTCAATTTTTTATCCGAAAAATACAACACAAATACAGTACATCACTTCCGAATTTTTATTCTGTCGTACGAGAATTTTCGTACTTTAGCAACCTATTTGTTTTCGATATGCAGACTAGCATACCAAAAAATAAATAAACATTCATCTGATAATCTCATCGTGTGTGCTAGGCTTAGGAGTGATTGTAAAGTCTTGTTTTTTTTTTAAAAAACAAACAACTTATACTTGCTTTCTCTGTGCAGTTGGTTTTGCACAGAGCAGCCCAGATCCTCCTCTTCTCGGGGTCCCTCTTTGCTGCTCCTGGCCCCTCCCTCCTATCGAGTGCCCCATAGCAAGCTGCTTGCTTACTATTCAGACACGGAGCTGCCGTTTGGCCTAGCCCCTCTCTCTCCTTATTGGCTACCTGACTTTGACAGCCACGGGAGCCAATGGCGCCACTGCTGTGTCCAGTCAATCAGGAGGGAGAGACCCGAATGGCAGAGGGACTCGTGGACATTGCTAGACAGAGATGGGGCTCAAGTGAGAATTAGGGGGGCTGAGGGGGGCTGCTACCCACAGAAGGCTTTTTATCTTAATACAAAGAATGCTATATGATATACAATGTCAAAAAAGACACCTTCCCAGAACTGGACAACCGCGCTGTAGTTGTCTTTCAGCTATAGCGCGGTGGGCGATTGGGAGGCAGATACGGACGGCTGACAAAAGCCTAGGCGCCAGGATGTCATTTCTAGTCACCACGGTGACCTGGCACCTGTTGAGCCTTGTGTATAATAATAATTTCCAAAATATTGAATGAAATAAATGCCACAACCTGATAGTTTTAAAGTCGAATAGTTAACTTATATAGCAACACAGCACATTAGTTGTATTAACATGATAACAAGATGATACACTATTACATATGGGCAAAATAACAGATGTAGGATTATAAATTCAGTGGATCAGCGAGGTGCCCATATTGCATTGTGCGTTACACTGAAGGGCATGCTAAGCTTCAATTTGGAAAAAGGTAATACAAGCAAATTGTACGGAACAGTGAATTGGGTGTTTCTGGGTCCATCTGCAGCAAATTCATGACAAATGGCACACTTGCATAGCAAACCTGTGCAGTTAGACAGAGTGGAACTACAGTTTATAGATTATGAAATTTCAATTTTGGTAGGGCAAAAAACCCATAGATCAACTGTACTGTATACACACTGCAAGGTGTTAAACTATTGTAGATCCTGAAAAGATATGGCAGCCTTTCCCAGCTAGGGATCTCGCTGCGGTTTCTAGGGGTTCTATGAGCACTCATTTTGGCTGACAGCTAAGAAAAATATAAAAATAAAAATCACTGGTGTTAGTGGTTAGTTATCTGTAAGGACGTTGTTCCCACTATCAGTGTCATGTGGCTCTTCCCCCACTGACTACTACTGTAGTGTAAGAGATTCCTTCTTACAATGACCACTAATGTCCGCCAGTCACTCGGCGATCGCCGCTGCAGAGGGAGAAAGTCAGGCAGCTAGTGTAAACAAGCCGCCTGTCATTCTCCCCTGTGTAGAAACAGTGATCACACGGTTCTACTATGTAGGACCGTTGATCACTGTTTCTACAGCTCAAGCCACAGCCAATCACAGTTAGAATCACGCCCCTAGGGACACACACCACCCCTCCCTCTCAAATAAAGTTAACCCCTTCACTACCAGTGTCATTTTGCAGTAACAGTGCATATGTATAGCACTGATTACTGCAGTAATGTCACTGGTAACCCCAAAAGTGTCAAAAATGTCAGTCAAGGGTCCGATCTGTCCGCCGCAATGTCGCAAAAAAAAAAAAAAAAAAAAACGCAGACCGCCGCCATTACGCGTTAAAAAAACAAAAATGACAAAAATCTTTCCCTTTGTTAGTAAACGCAATAACTTTTTGCGCAAACCAATCAAAATACGCTTTTTGCGATTTTTTTTTTACCAAACATATGTAGCATAAAACAAACATTTTTTTTGGGGAATTTCATATAAAAAAATGTGAAAAATATTGCTATTGTTTATAGCGCATGATCAAAAAAAAAAAAAAAAAAAAAAAAGAAAAATCACACAGGTGATCAAATACCACCAAAAGAAAGCTCTGTTTGTGGGGAAAAAAAGGACGTCAAATTTGTTTAGGTACAGCGTGCAATTGTCCGTTAAAGTCACGCAGTGCCGAATCGCAAAATAGGCCCTGGTCAGGAAGGGGGTAAAATCTTCCGGGGCTTAAGTGGTTAATAGCAGTGTATCCCTGAAGCCTGAAGGTTAGCTCAAGGGTTCCTGAATGGTAACAAAGGTTGAGAAAGTCCGTACTATACTGCTACACGTCTTGTTCATGTCCTTTCTAAAACCGCAGAGTGGGTGAGTTTGCTTTTATGATGATAGTCTGATCGTTCAAAGAATTAGGCTAAAACACAGGTACTACTTTTCACATAAACAGATAGAACTCCTATGCAGGGGATGCCTGTAATTTGACCTCAAGATCTCTGCAGAGCACCAGGAAACAAAGTGAGCCAATCACATGAGATGAGATATCAGGGAAGAAAGGTACACAAAAAGTATCCTTACCAACAACAGACCAATGAATAACACAGACCTCAACAGCTCAATTGTTTTATTGCTGTGGAAAAAATAACACCACCAAGACAAGTCAAGCTCTCAGAAGCTGCTTGGAATTGCATTACAACCACATTCATGGAAAGGCACTGAATGGAATGTGTCATTGAAGCTGCAGCCGCATGACATCAACAAGGCTAAGCATCAAGCCGCTCTTTCACAGCTACTTAGCAGCTAAACAGGGAAGGGGTGACCACAGACATGAAGGTTTTTCTCTAAATATATTAAATAAATATATGTAAGACATTCTGTTCACAAATACCTGAGAAATTCTTCACCTAAAGCACTTTAAACAGAACTATGCTTTGTAGCAGCAGATTTGCTTGGCTTGCATACGTCACAACATAGAAACATTCCTCAAAGAAGAATTTTATCATGTTACATACATTTCTATACATTTAAAGCTACAGTATATACTGCAAATTAACCCCCTGTGAAATCTACTTTCTTTAAATACATAGTGGAAGAATGCATTAAGGTAAAAAGCATTCACACTAGAGCCACTTTATTACAGCTTTAAAGTAGAGCTACAGGCATTTTTACAGTGATGTAGGGTTATAACATCTGATATTTTTCCCATCGGTGTCCTAATATGGAGATTTACCTTCACTTCCTGTCCCATAGCCAAAACAGGAAGTCACTACAAATTAGAGTAATCTCTTGGTGCCCCCAAGTCACCAGGACTAGTATCCCAGTTGGAAGATTTCCGCTCTATTACTTTTCTGGGGACAAACCATAATTTGGGATTTTCTTTTGCTTTTACACTTAGGCTGGGTTCACACCGCAGCACAAAGTGGCTCGTGCCAGGGATCTGGTGTGTCCCTGTTAACCGTTTCAGGTCCAATTTCAGTCCGAATTAGGACCTGAAACAGACCAAAAGACGCACAAGATTCCTGTGCAATTCACACCGGAGCCTTTCTGGAGATATGTGAACCAGGTCCATAGAGGGCCGATCACAATCTCCTGACATGCAAATTGCATGCGGGGAAAACAGCATGCAATTAGCAATAGTGTGAACCCAGCCTAAATGATAATGATAAACAGGATAAATAAGGAGGGTGAATCTTCCTACACTAATATTGGAGCTGCATGATTCTGGATAAAATGAGAATCACAATTTTTTTACTTAGAATAACGACCACAATCCTCGCACGATTCTCGTACAATTCTCAGTGTAACATCATCTTTCACATTATACAAAAAAATTGGGCTAACTTTACAGTTTCGTTTTTTTTTTTTTTTAATTGAAGTGTCTTTTTTCCAAAAAAATTGCTTTTGAAAGACCGCTGCGCAAATACAAGGCAACATAAAATATTGCAACAACTGCCATTTTATTCTCTAGGGTCTCTTAAAAAAATATATACATAATGTTTGGGGGTTCTAAGTAACTTTCTAGGCAAAAAATTCAGATTTTAACTTGTGAGCAACGGATGTCAGAAAAAGGCTGGGTTTAAGTGGTTAAACTGACATCCCCCTGAGGAAGACACGTAGTCCCTCATGCCGTTACGCGTAAGGGAGGGGCGAAGGCTACGTCAGTGAACGCTGTGAGAGGAACACTGAGAACAAGCAGCTGAACAGGATCATCAGTCCACTCACCCCCATTGTCTGCAAAGATTGGTAAGCACCTAATAAATGTGAGCATTACTCTCTTTTTAAATAAAATTGCTCTAAATCAACAATACTTGCACTATGGAGATAACGGAATTTTTGTAAAATCTTACCTGTAAAATTCCTTTCTCCGAGTCCTCCGACAGTCGCCGCCTCTTCATATTCGTCACTATGGGGTTATTGACCTTTGCTCCGTAGGAGTAGCTAGGCAACAGAATATGTTAATATCAAAGCTTTTAGCATACCCCACCCCTAGGGGGTGGTCCCCTCAGTCAATACCCTCCTGCTTCCTGCATTCCTACCTCAG
Organism: Pelophylax lessonae; assembly: GCF_965119305.1. Classification (NCBI taxonomy): domain Eukaryota; kingdom Metazoa; phylum Chordata; class Amphibia; order Anura; family Ranidae; genus Pelophylax; species Pelophylax lessonae. The sequence continues at coordinate 163,868,042 of NC_138775.1, forward strand.
TTTCAGTAGCATAGCAGTAGAGTACATAAACAAACCCCAAAAGAGGGGCGGGGGCGGCGACTGTCGGAGGACTCAGAGAAAGGAATTTTACAGGTAAGATTTTACAAAAATTCAGTTTTCTCTTACGTCCTCCGACAGTCGCCGCCTCTTCATATTCGTCACTATGGGGACGTCCCAAAGCAGTGTAGACATGAGGGGTGGGAGAAAAATCGCAGCCGCGCCCAAGGCAACGCAGTACCCACATCAGAAAAAAAGGAACCTTACCAAAGGAAGGAAACCAACTGGGCAACATGAAAAAAACTTGCTCAACAGGAGCAACAACCCAGGAAAACAAATAACCTAGGGATAAAAACATCCCAACAGCCAAGGGTCCAAAAAAACCCTTGCGGCCAAAGGAAGCATCTGCCGATGCCTGAACATCCACTTTGTAGAATTTTGAGAAGGTGTGAACGGACAACCAAGTCGCCGCCTTACACACCTGGGCCACAGAAGCCCGATGATGACATGCCCAAGACGTACTCCGAGATCTGGTAGAGTGCGCCTTCACAGGCATGGGGGGAACTTTTCCCTTCAAAGCATAGGCCTGTTCAATGGCCTGTCTGATCCATTTGGCGATGGTAGAAGCCGACGCCGCCATGCCCTTCCGAGGCCCCTCTGGAAGGACAAATAGAGAATCCGTCTTGCGAAAGGATTCAGTCGATGACAGGTAAACCCTGATCGCCCGAACAACATCCAAGGAATGCAAAGCCACCTCCTTTGGATGTTTAGGCTTCGCGCAAAGCGAAGGCAAGACAATGTCCTCATTGAGGTGAAATTCCGAAATCCTTTTCGGAAGGAAAGATGGGTTAGGTCGCAAGACCACCTTATCCAAGTGAACCACCAAATACGGAGATCTGCAGGACAAAGCTGCCAGCTCCGACACTCTGCGAGCCGAAGTGATCGCCACCAAAAAGGCACAACATAGACAACGAGATCTCCCTGATCTTTTCAAAGGGAGCATGTTGCAACACGGACAGAACAAGGTTCAAGTCAGATGGAGGTAAAGGCTCCCTCCTAGGAGGGACCAGATGCCGCACCCCTTGAACAAAGGTGCTAACCAAAGAATTAGACGCCACAGGGCATTGAAAGAGAACGGCCAGCGCAGAAATCTGACCCTTAATAGTGGCCAACGCCAAACGCTGGTCCACGCCTGTTTGAAGGAAAGCCAACACTCTTGATACCGAGTATGAGCGAGGGGAATACCCCCTGGACTCACACCAAGCAAAATAGGCCTTCCAAGTACGGTAGTAAACCTTCCCCGAAGAGGTCTTTCTAGCCTTGATCAAAGTGTGAATGACCTCAGGGGAGAGACCCCTATCCTTCAGGATCTCGGTTTCAACAGTCAGGCCGTCAAAGCCAGCGACTGTAAAGCAGGATGGAAGATCGGCCCTTGAGACAGGAGATCTCCTCGAAGAGGCAGACGCCACGGAGCGTCGACCGCCAGATTCACGAGATCTGCATACCAAGACCGGCGAGGCGAGTCTGGCGCCACCAGAATCACCGTGTGCGGTTCCGAGGCCAACCTGCGAAGGAACTTGGATAGTAGCTGAATCGGTGGAAAGGCATACATCAGACGATACTGATGCCAGGGAGCCACTAACGCGTCCGACGCGTCTGCCCGAGGATCGCGCGTCCTTGCCACGAACCTTACCACCTTGTTGTTTAGACGAGACGCGAACAGGTCCACATCTGGTGAGCCCCACTTCGCGCACAACATCTGGAAGACATCCGGGTGAAGGGACCATTCCCCCTGGTCCAGGGCCTGGCGACTCAGATAATCCGCCTGCCAGTTCTCCACCCCCGGAATGTGAACCGCCGTTATCGCCGGGACGTGCGTCTCCGCCCAAGACAGAATGTCGGCCACTTCCCGAGCCGCTCGGGCACTCCTGGTGCCCCCTTGGTGGTTGATGTAGGCCACCGCTGTAGCATTGTCCGTCTGCACCCGAACCGGACGGCCCTGCAGCCTGTCCGTCCAACGCCGAAGGCAGAGATTTATCGCTCGCAATTCCAGAATGTTGATTGGAAGGGAGGATTCCTCCTCCGACCAAGTACCCTGGGCGGACAGAACGCCCAGAACACCACCCCAGCCCGACAGGCTGGCATCCGTGGTGATCACCGTCCACGAGAAAGGGCATAAGGACTTGCCCCCCCGACACCGCCGGGGACTGGAGCCACCACAGAAGGTCCCTTCTGGTGCGATGGCTCAATGAAATCTGGAGATCCAGAGATTGCGGTCGCCCGTCCCACCTGGTCAGAATCTCCCTTTGGAGACCCCGCGTGTGAAACTGGGCGAAGGGAATCGCCTCGAAAGCTGAGACCATCAATCCCAGACACCTCATGCACGTCCGGAGGGACGAGCACTGCACGTCCCTGAGGGACCTGACTTCTTCCTGAAGCTTCCTGAGCTTGTCTTCCGGTAGGAAGACCTTCGCCTGAACAGAGTCCAAGATCATTCCCAGGTAGGGAAGACGAACCGACGGACAGGGATTTCGGAAAATTTATCGTCCAACCAAGCTCCTGTAGAGTCTGCACCGTGACGGACAGGTCGTTCACCAGACCCTGACTGGTCGCAGACCGAACCAGAATGTCGTCCAGATACCCCAGAACTGAGATGCCCTGGGCTCTCAATAAAGCCAGAACCGGCGCAAGCACCTTGGTGAAAACCCGCGGAGCCAAAGCGAGACCAAAAGGGTAACGCCACGAATTGGTAGTGATCCTCCGCAATGGCGAATCGAAGGCACCTCTGGTGACCCTCGAAAATGGGGATGTGAAGATACGCATCCTTCAGATCGATGGACGCCATGAATTCCCCCGGAACCAGGGCAGCCACCACTGATCGCAGGGATTCCATGCGGAACTTGCGAACCCGCACAAAGCGGTTCAGAATTTTCAAGTCCAGAATCGGACGTACCTTGCCCTCCTTTCTGGGCACAGTGAACAGATTAGAATAGAACCCCCGAAATCTGTGCCGATGAGGCACCGGAACCACCACTCCCTGAGCCCGCAGGTCCCGCACCGCCAGGTGCAGATCCCGCAAGCGCTCCGGAGACAGCTGAAGATTTGAGGGAAAAAATCTGCTCGCCGGCCGAGATAGAAACTCGATCTTGTATCCAGATCGAACGATTTCCTGAACCCACCTGTCCCAAATGCGGGCCAGCCAGGGTTGAAGAAAACCAAGCAAACGTCCCCCCACCCCAGAACTGGGTGAGGGCGCCCCTTCAGGCCGCATTGTTATGGGCAGCGGACCCGGACTGGCCGGACTTCTGCTTACCTGTCCACAGCTTTTTCTGGGAACCTTGGCCCTTGAAGGGCTTGCCCTTATAGTGCGACCGAAAGGCACGAAAGGACCCCTGAGAGGGTCTAAACGAGGTATTCTTCTTACCGCGAACAAACTTAGTCTTGTGAGTCTGGGGCAAGAGAGTGCTCTTACCCCCAGAAATACCCTTTATCAGAGTATCCAAAGATTCGCCAAAAAGGCGAGAGCCCGCGTAGTTGGTCAACAGACCAACATTTCAGCCATATCAGGCGACGGTTCAACACCGCCACACTTTGGAGACGCGCAGCCAAAGGGACCAAATCCAAGTCCGCATCACACAAATACATGACACCCTGATGAATCTGATCTACCATAGCCAATGTTGACGGCGGGGCAGAGTCAGCCACCAGGGTGCGCCTGAGCACCTGCGTCCAATCTGCAATAGCCTGGGCTGCCATAATGGAAGCAAAAATCGGCTTCAGCATAGAGCCCGCAACCGTATAAGAGTGACGGGCCAGAGACTCCAATCTCCTGTCCGTAGGGTCCCGGAAAGCCGGGGTATCCTCAGCAGGAATCGCAGTGGATTTATTCAAAATCGCCACTGCGTGATCCACCTGAGGCGGCACACACCAACGCTCATCAGTGGCGGGAGTAAAAGGATAACGCAGCTTGAACCTACTCGGCACAGCAAAAGGCTTCTTCAAATTGCGCCATTGCTCATCAACAGCGCGCTGAAATTCCGTAGAGCAAGGAAAAACCTGCGATGTTTTGCGCTCTCTTTGCGTCCCGTAAGAGGACATCAAAACAGGAGGACACGGTTCATCCTGTAAATGCAGCGTTTGCTTGATAGAAGCAACCAACTCATCCATGAGTGCAAGCTCTTCAGACGAGCCAGGGGGAGAATTATCAACCCCTTCCACCTCAGCCTCCCCGTCAGACCCCACAAAGTCTAGGGATGAGTGAGACCCTGAGAAGGGCACTCCAGCCATAGCAGCCCCATCGCCCTCTGAATCAGAGGAAATTGACACTCTGGGCCTTTTTGTGGATCGATCAGCCACCAGCATCTGCACCTGAGCAGCTAAGTTAGCCACAATAGTAGCCAGATCAGCCCCCTCGGGGGAAGCAGCAGCCCCTTGGCCCCCTACCAAGGTGGGGGGAAACTTGCTTTCCTGAGAATCCATGCCCCAGTAGACTTAAGAAAAAAAGGAGTACTGCCCCTGTAAGATCGCGGCGAACGTAGCCCACCGCACTCACTGAATACACTGACCCCCACAGGGATAGGTATACTAGGCAAGGAATACAGGAATATGGAAAGGTAAAACCTGGAGAGATCACACAGGCTGCTGCACAGATCGCTGTCCCAGAGGAAAAGGAAGTGATGCAAGACTGACCGCCCCTATGAAGCCTATGTAAGGCTACACAAACATGGCCGCTGGCTGAGGCTCCATAGGCAGATACAGAACAGCGCTGACATGAGGCCTGAGCGATCGCAGCCAAAATGGCGGCGCTTGGCGCCAAAAACGCCGCTCTTTTAACACAGGACCGGCCACCATAGCTCGCTGTAAAAAAATGGCGGACCGCAGCAGCGGTCGCCGCACAGTATGCCCAAAAATGTTGCACAAGCATGTCACACACAGCATACAGCATGTCTCACAGAAAACTCAGCCTGTTACACGGAGCAGAGCAGGAGAGCCCCCCCCCCCCTCTTCAGCCCACAGAAAGGCAGCTATTACTGACAGGGAGCTCAACGTTTTTATACAGACATGCAGGGTCCCACAGTCCCAGACTGACACCCAAAACAGACAGGTCCCCACACAGAATACACTTACCATCCGGATGGCGTGGGGAGCCCGCACAAGTGATCGAACCGCTGCACTAAGGACAGGGAGAGTCGCAGCCAGGACGCAGTGGAACTGCGGTGCGAAACCGCAAATGGCGTCCGGTGAGGTAGCCACCTCACCGCAGCATCCCTGCAGCGAACAGGGATGGGTCGTTCATACATGCCAGGGAAACCTGAGCTGAACGCTCGATGGCAGGCTGGGAAGCCACTGGCCCTGAACCCCGGATAACCAGGGAGGCCAGCCCGAGACCCAGCTCCGCACGATCATCTTCATCCAAAGAAACTAAACTAGTGCTGAAAAATAACAGCTAAGTAAAGAAGAGAAAACCCTTGAAATAAAATCAAAGAGAGAATAGAGGCTGAGACTGAAATCCCAGCACAGGATAAGCCTGCTAACTCCTGAGCTAGACAATTGAAACTGAGGTAGGAATGCAGGAAGCAGGAGTGTATTGACTGAGGGGACCACCCCCTAGGGGTGGGGTATGCTAAAAGCTTTGATATTAACATATTCTGTTGCCTAGCTACTCCTACGGAGCAAAGGTCAATAACCCCATAGTGACGAATATGAAGAGGCGGCGACTGTCGGAGGACGTAAGAGAAATGTTTTTTCCCCATATATGTGAGCAGTTAAAACATTAAAACAGTCAAGTCGGGAGCCGGAATAGTGAAGGAGAGAACCCCTTCGGCATCCGTGGGGATTGCTTGAGGCTTTATTTGACCAAGCTTAGCTGCGAGGTCACACATCTTAAAAGGTGAGAGACCCACCCAGAGGGGGGAGCACAAGTGTCATGTCAGCGCTGTTCCGGATGGCGTGGGGAGCCCGCACAAGTGATCGAACCGCTGCACTAAGGACAGGGAGAGTCGCAGCCAGGACGCAGTGGAACTGCGGTGCGAAACCGCAAATGGCGTCCGGTGAGGTAGCCACCTCACCGCAGCATCCCTGCAGCGAACAGGGATGGGTCGTTCATACATGCCAGGGAAACCTGAGCTGAACGCTCGATGGCAGGCTGGGAAGCCACTGGCCCTGAACCCCGGATAACCAGGGAGGCCAGCCCGAGACCCAGCTCCGCACGATCATCTTCATCCAAAGAAACTAAACTAGTGCTGAAAAATAACAGCTAAGTAAAGAAGAGAAAACCCTTGAAATAAAATCAAAGAGAGAATAGAGGCTGAGACTGAAATCCCAGCACAGGATAAGCCTGCTAACTCCTGAGCTAGACAATTGAAACTGAGGTAGGAATGCAGGAAGCAGGAGTGTATTGACTGAGGGGACCACCCCCTAGGGGTGGGGTATGCTAAAAGCTTTGATATTAACATATTCTGTTGCCTAGCTACTCCTACGGAGCAAAGGTCAATAACCCCATAGTGACGAATATGAAGAGGAGGCGACTGTCGGAGGACGTAAGAGAAATGTTTTTTCCCCATATATGTGAGCAGTTAAAACATTAAAACAGTCAAGTCGGGAGCCGGAATAGTGAAGGAGAGAACCCCTTCGGCATCCGTGGGGATTGCTTGAGGCTTTATTTGACCAAGCTTAGCTGCGAGGTCACACATCTTAAAAGGTGAGAGACCCACCCAGAGGGGGGAGCACAAGTGTGGAGGTGACACAATAATCAACATCCCTGGAAACAGTTCTCACAGATTTTTTATATATCTTTGATTTCCATTTTTTATTACAAGCACTGGTGTTTGGCATTTGTTTATCATCTTAATATCACGGGTATTTTATCTTCAAATCACAGACAATTATCATTTGTATTTAAGCACATTAATATTAACTATAATTATTCACTTTGATTTTATCATTGTATCTTCATACTTTATATAGTAATATATATTATATTTATGGGAAGTTATTTTCACATGAAATAAGGATATTATTTGCACATTGTGGATTTTGATATAGATTGCGCAGCACTTTGTTTAAATTTTATTTTATTGGGTAAACTGACCTCATTTACAGACGGAAGTTCATCCCTTTGATCTAAAAGAACCAAATGATACATGTCAGGGCTTGACAAATTGGCTTTGAATTTAGGAGCCAGCAAAAAAAGTTAGGAGACAGTTTTTTGAATCTGCTGCCCAGAACTTCATGTCCGGGGCGTCCGGCAATAAGAATTGCTCACTGCCAAGAAAAAAAAAAAATGAAAAAGGTGGCACTGACGGCAATGATGATGTGGCACTAGCATGCATCACTGATGAGACTGCGCTGATAAGCACTGATGAGGCTGCGCTGATAAGCTGCACTGACAGGCGGCACTCCCCGTCCAGTCAGCGGCAGTAAGGAAAGGGCGACTGATCAAGCCCAGCTGTCAACTTGGGAAGATGATGTCGGATGTGGACAGGCAGTGAGAGCAAGCTATGCTCATCACAGCACCATCCACTAGAGGGCTCCTGTTTTCACATAGTAGGATGTATCCTGTTCCAGCAAGCCACAGCCTCAATTATTGGCCAGCCCGACCCTAGTCTGTGCACCCACGGGTGGGCAACATGGGAGGATCCCGACCATGTAATGACATTGGACCACTGACCAGAGCTTGGATGTGTGCAGCCAACATTTAGAGTCTGTCACCCTAACACCTGCCCTTTTGACCACTTCTAACCGAGGGTCAAATGTTCTGGTAAGGAGATATTTTCTTCAGAGCACGTGGTGTTGTATCGTCTGTGGACCAGATTTATTTCTTGGTGCTGGATTCTCCTCCATCTTTTGTTGATTGGTTTCATCAAAGGGGAAAATCTATTTATTTGCTGTGGACTTATGGACTGTTCTTGGGGCTGACCTTTGGCTTTCTATAGGCACAGATATATGAATTTTTCCTCCTTGCCATCATTTCTATGTGTTTTCATATATGTGGCGCTGTACACCTTATTTTTATTTCATTTAAAGTAACGCAGCGCCGAATCGCAAAAATTGCCTGGTCATTAAGGGGGAAAATCTTCCGGTCCAGAAGTGGTTAACAAGAATCTTCACAGCAGGATCACTGGGTATTAGAAAGTTGCGGGTTTAGAAAAAAAAAATATATATATAATTTGAAATTCTATCAAAGCTTATATGAAATTTTAGTGATTGGGTTTACACATACCCTAATCTTTATTCCCATCCAAGCAAACTAGTACATATAGTTTAAAGTAAATATTTGTATAAAGAGCAGCTTTAAGCAACACTGGTTGCTATGTAATAAGTTATGAAGAGAAAGAGATGGTCAAATCGTTTTGCAATGTAAAGAGAAAGGCTTAACAACGTAACAACTAAAAAAAGTAAACAAACAGCTTAGCAATGTAACGTTCATTTTGCTAATTTTAGAATACATAAATTTAGCACAATAAAGAATGGAAACTGTGACTGCCCTGCCTTGTCTTCTCACTGTTTCTGATCAGTTTTTAATTAAAACCACATTTTTATTATATAAATAAGAGACATAGTTGAGCAGTATTATTTTAAAGGTATATAAAAAACCCAAACAAGAACATCTAAAATTACAGCTGAAATTGAATCGGTTTACATTTTTGCTTTCACGACCTCACGGAGCCTCCTGTCCTGTTGCCAGGCTCCTAATCATGTGACCACTGTGACAGCCATTAGGAAGCCTGTCCTGGCCTAGTTAAAGCAGAACTAAACCCTCCTATCCTTTACTACCAAGGAAGCTGCCATCTTAGCCTCCGTTTGATCTGCAGTTGCCATGGTGCTGCACATTTGATTCGCTGAGAGCAACTGTGATGGCTATCATTCATGGCATGCTTTGAATGTAGCGGTTATTTATTTTATTTATAACAACAGGTACTTACATAGTGTCGTCAATTTACGCAGCGTTTTACACCTATATTGTACATTCGCCTAAGTCCCTTCCCTCAAGGAGCTAACAATCTAAGGTCCCTAACCCACATTCATACATACTGGGGCCAATTTAGACAGGAGCTAATTAACCAACCAGCATGTATTTGCAGTGTTGGAGGAAACCAAAGTACCAGGAGGAAACCCACACAGACACAGGAGGAACATATTAATTCCAGGCAGATACAGCCATCGTTAGAATTTGAACCAACGACCATAGTGCTGCTGTCTTGGGAAACTGTTCAATCAATCAGTTTAGTTCTGCTTTAAAGTGGAACTAAACTCTGCAAAATACTCATCTCAACCGTCCAGCAATGTGACAGATACATAACCCGCCAACAACGGTCATCTTCTCCTCGGGTTACTGTAGCCTCTTGATAGGCCAGTGAGGGGTGACGTCATCTTGTGCATGTGCATGCCAGTCAGTCATTCCAGCACAGCCAGAGTGGGCAGGGAATACACAATGAGGTGTGCATATATTAGAAGATTGTGAGCAGACAAACAAGTGTGTCTTACTATAGAAGAGCTATAGCATCAGAACATGTTTCTTATACACTAAAGGGATGACTGCTCGCAATTTTTAAAATTTTAGTTTTAGTCCCACCTTAAAGGGCTGCTGGGAAGGGGGTTAAATGTACTTCTTGTGTTTACATTTATTTATATGCGTTCAGAGCAGCTAACCTGCCCCTAGACATGCAGATTTCTAATTTTTCTGAACATAGCTACAATGTGAATCAGGGCCCAATCTAAGGGGTGCGCTATGCACCCCCCCCAGATTTTAGCTGTAGCTGTGTGCAAGGGGTAACTGATGGGGACCCCTGATGCAAGGGGACACTGATGGGGGCATCTGATCATACATAAGGGGGCACTCTGCTGAGGTCAACTGATGCAAGGGGGCACTCTGCTGAGGACAACTGATGCAAGGGGGCACTCTGCTGAGGACAACTGATGCAAGGGGGCACTCTCGAGGACAACTGATGCAAGGGGGCACTCTGATAGGGACATCTGATATAAGGGGGCACTCTGATAGGGACATCTGATATAAGGGGGCACTCTGATAGGGACATCTGATATAAGGGGGCACGGGTTCTGTTTATTCATCCTAAATCAAATAATAAATGAATACAATACATATGAATATTATTATAATATTACGGGAATTATATGACGCCAACAGCGTCTCCCAGGTGGCGACACTGTGTGACAGACGGTCAGTGACTCACACACAGCGTTAACATTATGCCACCTGACTGCTGTACTGCATCCCCAGATCACACAGGCTGGGTCAGGTCCTGATGTGAATTATATCATTTGCAATCAAGGTTTTAGAAACATCCTATAAATGCATGCATATCATTGGCAGTGTGAATAAGGCTGGGTTTACATCCTCTTCAACAACTCAGTAGAGATCCCCCCCCATGGGTTGTCAGACAAACATGAATGCAGCGTATGTTCATTTGCAGTCTCCTTCCAAGCCGCTAATTTATTTGCAGGTTTTCACCAGCAGATGGGATGGGAAGAGAAGCCTCCCATTTCAATGGGCACAGGAAGGCTAATTTCCACCATACTCTATAAATAATGGATGAGGCCGATCCACCCACCTGGGGCACTAGGAGGGTGGGGTAGGAAGACTTGAGGCATGATGAGGGAAGAAGAAGCAGCCTTGTGGAGCTCATGTAACAAAGGAAATGACATGTATATTTTTCCATAAGGGGGGGGGGGGGGGGATTCTTCCATCCCATCACACCCCTTAGGAAGGCGGGTTCCCAGCTGGCAGTCAGCCCCCTCATCCTTCCAGATAAATGGAGAGCAGACGGCTGCCTGGGTTCCTCCCAGTACAGGCCAATGGAATGATGTGAGCCCTCAGACACCGGACGCGTCCACTCAGCACCGACACAATAGGGAGGTGTGTGTGGAGGAATGGATAATGACACACACCATAAACATACATGAGCCCCCCCTGAGAATACATCACATGTACCCATTTCCACAACAAGCCACCAGTCACTGCAACTCTTCTAGCATTTTCTACAGGTCTGGGCGTGATGAGGGGAGCCGGTGGGCTTCTATAGACACAGCCCAGCCTATGGATGGACAGACCCCTCCCGGTGAGATACCTGTTCTCCCATGTGCCGCTCTCCTCACTGGACGCAGTGGGTACCGCGTAGCCGATAATATACTCTCTTAGTCCCCGGTATGTGACTCTCCTGGCTCAGCCCCCGGTGCCCGGGCCGCCGTCACTACAGCCGCCACACTCCCTCTGCGTCTCCAGTCTCAGGTTGCGGTTGTCAAGCGGATCCGCCGGTACCCAATCAGAATCCGCAACGTGAGGACCCCGAGCTGAGCTGTCTGCATATGTGCCTGCTAGCGACCGGCGCTACCCAGTCTTCGTACAGACTGATAGGCGAGGAGGATGTTCGCAGTTAGTGATGGAGTATACTGTATGTATCCACGCCTGAAGAATGTTTCCTGCTATACAGTTTATAGTATAAGTGTCCAGACAAACACCTTTTTTCTTAGCTTAGGATATAGTGGGGAAGCAATAGAACTCCTGTCCAGTGTTGCCAACCCCCCAAAGTGAAGTTTACTGAGAGGACGCTAACATTTCCAAAAAGCACCAATTTTTTACTGGCAAAAATCACGACATTTACTGACAGAACCACATGTTTTTACTGATACTGCAAAAAAGTACACAAAATGTCAGTTTTCTCTGCTAAACAGTGCAAACATCAATATTTAAAGAGGTTGTAAACCCATGAAACTTTTTTTAATTTTTTGCTGCAACCGTAAAGAGAAACCCATAATGAGCTAGTATGCATCGCATACTAGCTCATTATGAAATACTTACCTAAGAACGAGCCCCGCCGTGCCGCCCGCTTACCTGTATGACGGGCGACATGTTCAGTCGCTCGTCCTCCGGGATCGCGGCATCCGGCCATCTGATTGGCTGGAGCCGCAGTGACGTCACTCCCGTGCACAGCACGGGGCTCTGAAGAAACGGCACCAGCGGCCGTTCCTTCAGAGCGCATGCGCCAGTGGCGTCACTGGCTGCATGTAAGGTAAATATCTCCTGAACGGTGCATGTTTAGGAGATATTTACAGTACCTATAGGTAAGCCTTAATATAGGCTTACCTATAGGTACAAGTTGTAGAGGAGGGTTTACTTCCTCTTTAAGCTTCACTGCTCAACAAAAAATTAAAGGAACACTTTGAAAACACATCAGATCTCAATGGCGAAAAATATCATGCTGGATATCTATACTGATATGGACTGGGTAATGTGTTAGGAATTAAAGGATGCCTCATTGTTTGAGGAAAATTTAAATTATCATCCTACAGAGGGCTGAATTCAAAGACACCCCGAAAATCAAACTTTATGCAGCAGGTTAGTCCATTTTGCTGAAATTTCATTGTAGCAACTCAGAATGGTACTCAGTAGTTTGTATGGCCCCCACGTGCTTGTATGTGTGCCTGACAATTTCGGGGCATGCTCCTAATGACACGACGGATGGTGTCCTGGGGTATTTCCTCCCAGATCTGGACCAGGGCACCACTGAGCTCCTAAACTGAGGTGCAACCTGGTGGCGTAAGATGGACCAAAACATAATGCCCCACAAGTGTATTTTTGGATTTAGGGCAGCCGAGCGTGGGGGCCATTCAAAGATGTCGATTCCTTCATCCTCCAGGAACTGACTGCATACTCTCGCCACATGAGGCCGGGCATTTTTGTGCACCAGGAGGAACTCAGGACCCACTGCACCAGCGTAGGGCCTGACAATGGGTCCAGAGAATTCATCCCGATATCTAATGACAGTCAGGGTGCCATTATCTAGCCTACAGAGGTCTGTGCATCACTCCATGCATATGCCTCTCCAGACCATCACTAACTCACCAAACGGGTCACCCTGAACGATGTTACAGGCAGCATAACGTTCTCCACAGCTGGTGAACTTGCTCTGATCTGTTAAAAGCACAGGGAGCTAGTGGCGGACCTGCCAATTCTGGTGTTCAATGGCAAATGCCAATCAAGGTCCATGGTGCCTGGCCGTGAGCATAGAGCCCACTAGAGGACATTGGGCCACCCTCATGAAATCAGTTTCTGATTGTTTGGTCAGAGACATTCACACCATTAGCCTGCTGGAGGTCATTTTGTAGGGCTCTGGCAGTGCTCATTCTGTTCCTCCTTGCACAAAGGAGCAGATACCAGTCCTGCTGATGGGTTAAAGACCTTGTTTGGCCCTGTTTAGCTCTCCTAGCATAACTGCCTATCTCCTGGAATCTCCTCCATGCTCTTGAGACTGTGGTGGGGGACATAGCAAACCCTCTGGCAATGGCACGTATTGATGTGCCATCCTAGAGGAGTAGAAATGCCTGTGCAACCTCTATAGGGGCCAGGTATCGCCTGATGCTTCCATTAGTTACACTGACCCTAGCCAAATGCAAAACTAGTGAAAAACAATCAGAAAAGATGAGTAGGGAAAAAATGTCAGTGGCCTTCACCATTCCTGTTTTGGAGGTTGTCTCATTGTTGCCCATCGAGTGCACCTGTTGTTAATTTCTTTAACACCAATGAAGCCTTTACCTGTAAAACCATTCTGTTTTGGAGGTCGTCTCATTGTTGCCCATCTAGTACCCCTGTTTTTCATTAACACCAAAGCAGCTGAAACTGAATAACAACCCCCTCTGATACTTAACTGACCAGATAAATATCCCAGTGAGTTTAACTGACTTGATGCTATAATCTGGTTAAAAAGTGTTCCTTTAATTTTTTTGAGCAGTGTATAAACATGTAACTGGTGCTATTAGCAATATGTTTAAGTTAAACAAAAGTCAAGCACCATATTTCTCCCTTTGCATAAAGGTCAGGTTAATTTAACTCAGCCAGCAAATAATTCCCCCATATATCACAGTCTGCAGGATTCCCACTTACAGTGCAAGGGAACTCTTTTATATAAAGGGGAACGCTGCTGTAATAGGGGGTGGGGCTTTGGTAACTAGAGACCACCTTTTTATCAGAGTCCACTGCGTTTCCCTTTACATCAGAGTCTGCAGGATTCTCCCTTACAGTGCAAGGGAACTCTTATGTAAAGGGGAATGCTACAGATTGTGATCTAAGGGTGAACTCTGATGTAAATGGGGGGCTCTGGTGGCTAGAGACCACCTTATATCAGAGTCTACTGCATTCCCCTTTACTTTAGAGCTCCCACTTACATCAGGGTCTGCAGCGTGGCCCTTCACATCAGAGTTCCCCTTTACATCAAGGTCCACAGAGTTTCCTCTTGCACGGTAAGGGGAACTCTTGCAGACTTTGATGTAAAGGGGAATGCCGGGGACTGGTGACCAAAGACCACCTTCCACAGAGTGAAAGTACTAAGGTAAGGGGGGGTCTGGGTTATTGATATAAGGGGAAACCTTTTTATAAGTGCCCCCTTACATTTTCGTATTCACCCCCCCCCCCCCCCCCTTACATCAGTGACCCCTTCAGACTGGCCTGACGACGCTGTCACTAACTTTTCTCTCAGATGCACTGTGCAGTCAGATGGCCCTTTCTGGGCTCCAGCATGGTGGCTCTGGTTTTATCCTATAGTCTCCTCTCCACAGTCCACACACGTCTGACTCCTCCCATGATCCCCATCCCGGCGTCGCTTTCACTCTTGACTCCACTCTCCCCATCAGAGACTGCAGGCATGATACAAGACAAGAGATAGTCAGAGATTGCGGACATGATACAAGAAATGGTTAGAGGCTGCAGACATGATACAAGAAATGGTTAGAGGCTGTTGACATGATACAAGAGATGGTTAGAGGCTGTGGACATAATACAAGAGATGGTTAGAGGCTGTGGACATGATAAAAGGAATGGTTCAAGGCTGCGTACATGAGACAGGAGGTGATTAGAGGCTGCATACATGAGACAGGAGGTGATTAGAGGCTGCAAACATTATACAGGAGGTGGTTAGAGGCTGTGGACATAATGCAGATGGTGGTTAGAGGCTGCGGACCTGATACAGGTGATAGTAAGAGGCTGTGGACATAATACAAGAAATGGTTCAAGGCTGCGAACATGATACAGGAGGTGGTTAGAGGCTGCGGACATGATACAGGAGGTGGTTGGAGGCTGCAGACATGATGCAGGAGGTGGTCAGAGGCTGCAGGCAGGATACAGAAGGTGGTTAGAGGCTGCAGACCTGATACAGGCAGTGGTTAGAAGCTACGGACATGATACAGGAGGTGGATAGAGGCTGTGGACATGATACAAGAGATGGTTGGAGGCTGCAGACATGATGCAAGGAGATATTCAGAGATTGCAGATATGATACAAGAAATGTATAGAAAAATAAGCCGCGCTGCGTGAAGTGGGTAAACAAAAAATTAATGTCCAAACAAAAATCAATGTCCCATATAACAACTTGATTGACGCTGAAAGCATAGATCACACTCCACGGTCTCTGTAGGAAATGTGCTTACCGGATAGCCACTAAAAGTCTGCAAATTCATATGCTGAGATATAGTCACAGATCCGGGAGATGGGAGTTGTCAGAGTCCTCAGCGAATATTGTGAATAATATGGAAAAGAAAAAACTTACATAGTGTGATACCGTAATTTATATAAAGTTTCCACCACCAATGAGGAATCCCTATCAATCGTGCAGCAGCTCACCAAATGAATAATGAGTAAAACGTGAATAGCCCAGTGTAAAGAGAGGAATGTGGAACAAACCACCACCAATTGTGAAGCCTCTTACCGAAAAATAAATCAAATGAGCAAATAGGTAAATCCAGATCGCCAAGAAACCAGAAACGTCACTCAAAAGCCCTATTGGCCTCTTACCAGATGACAAATAATCCAAGCAGTAGATCTAATAACGCTTTCCCATCATACGTGAAGCTCCGGGACCAACAGCATCATTGGTGTTAACTATAAACTCAGTACCAAGATGTAGCCCGAGTGAAAGAAAAAGCGCCAATAGTGTAATAAAATAATAACTGGTTTATTAATTAAAAAGAAGAACACTCACAAGCATAGTAGATAAAATCGCGATGGATGGGTGCCGCCGGCCGGACGGCAAAGCGCATCCGCTCCTAGGATAACTTCCGGGATGACGTCAGCACGCCGCGACCTGACGGCGTTTCGTCCAAGAAGACGTTATCAAAGGTACGGACGGCGTGCTGACTCCATCTCTTATAGAATATACCTGATTATGATACCCAGAAGTGTTTGACCAATTCCGCCCTGAAGCTGTGAACCGGACATCCAATGACCGGAACTAGGGTAGATCTGTCTCACCATTTTAGTTAAGGGCACATATCAACTTCACTAACCCGGAATGTCCCATATTAAGGGCAAATATATTTAAAGGTATAGCAGGCCTATTTGGCACAGCCGATGTGAAATAAAAAATTGCTAAACCATAAATGTAAGCAGAATAAACATAAGGGCATATATGGGCATTGTGTGTAACTGTATCGTCTTGCGCTCAGATACGCTGAGACCGCAAAAATAATTGACCGTATTGTGTACAATTGAGTCAAACTGTAGCAGAATAAGTTCAAACTCTAACCGGGGATCAACATCATAAATATAAACCAAATGCTAAATGTTACAAATACATTGAACAGTTGAAATTGTATCCCCAATAAATGAATATATGACCATAAATGATTAATACCATGCAACAAAGTATGATAGCCATCATATAATGTGTCATCAGTTGTACTTAATAAACACCATAATGTATGATATATATAATTTTAGGGGAGAAGGATAATTGATCTACATCTAGTGTTTAAACCAATGTGACAAATTCCCAAGGGTTGAACACACTAAACAAATCTGGCCAATTTGTTTATGGCCCAATGGGAGGAGGACGTCATCTATGCATATCACCGCCCACAGATTCTTCTGTGGGCTAGGTATATCGATGACGTCCTCCTCCTATGGGACGGTACATATGATGACCTATCCTCATTTTTGGATGATCTTAATTCTAATGATAGAGGTATACATTTAAATTATGAATGTAGTCAATTAGGTGTTAATTTTTTGGACTTGAATATTTCCATCAGGGATGGACAATTTGTCACCTCCACCCATTTCAAGTCCACCGACAGGAATTCCTATATTCCTGTCGAGAGTTGCCACCATGCTCCTTGGTTGCGAGCTATCCCCAAGGGACAATACCTTCGCATTAGACGGAATTGTTCCGATATACGTGACTTTGATAGACAGGCACAAACATTAACTACAAGATTCCTGGATAAGGGATATAATGAGGAGTTCCTTCAACATGCTCTGTCTGAAGTGAGATCAATTGACAGACAGGCTTTGTTGAGTAAATCTAGGAGGCAGGATCAGACAGATCCCTTTACTCTGCCATTTGTGACCACATACTCTAGTCAACATATGACCATAAAGAATTTGGTCGCTCGTCATTGGCATATATTAAACAATGATCTGGTGCTTCGTGAAAACTTACCTATTAAACCTAAGGTGGTTTTTAGGGGGGTCCCCTCTTTGAGGGACAAAGTTTCTCCCAATATCTTAGAACTCCCTGTCCCCAAACCCAGTTTTTTGCAACAACTTACGGGATACTATAGGTGCAACCGTTGTCAAATTTGTACCCTTAGTTCCAATAAACGGAGAAGAGTTCAAGAATTTGTATCCAATAGTACAGGACGTAAGCATAATATAGAGCCTTTTATATCATGCACAACTACTGGGGTTGTCTACCTACTGCAGTGTCCTTGTGGACACCAATATATAGGCAGGACAAAACGCCCACTTAACGTAAGATTAAATGAACATGTGGCAAATATAAGGAAGGGCTTCCCCAAACACTCAGTATCCAAACACTATGCAGCAGTACATAATAAAGATCCTAGACACACCCTTTTTTTTGGGCATAGATCGCTTTGTGCCACATTGGAGGGGTGAACCTCTTGTGAGGGGCATCTCAAAACTTGAGATGTCCTGGATACACCGTGTAAAATGCTATGTGCCATATGGCCTTAATGTTGATGTTGAGGTTAATGCTTTTTTGGATAATTCTTAATTTTTTAATTTTTTTAATTTTTTCCTTTAAATGCATATTTCTTTTTATTATTTTTATTATGTGTATAATTCAGTGTGTTCAACCCTTGGGAATTTGTCACATTGGTTTAAACACTAGATGTAGATCAATTATCCTTCTCCCTTAAAATTATATATATCATACATTATGGTGTTTATTAAGTACAACTGATGACACATTATATGATGGCTATCATACTTTGTTGCATGGTATTAATCATTTATGGTCATATATTCATTTATTGGGGATACAATTTCAACTGTTCAATGTATTTGTAACATTTAGCATTTGGTTTATATTTATGATGTTGATCCCCGGTTAGAGTTTGAACTTATTCCGCTACAGTTTGACTCAATTGTACACAATACGGTCAATTATTTTTGCGGTCTCAGCGTATCTGAGCGCAAGACGATACAGTTACACACAATGCCCATATATGCCCTTATGTTTATTCTGCTTACATTTATGGTTTAGCAATTTTTTATTTCACATCGGCTGTGCCAAATAGGCCTGCTATACCTTTAAATATATTTGCCCTTAATATGGGACATTCCGGGTTAGTGAAGTTGATATGTGCCCTTAACTAAAATGGTGAGACAGATCTACCCTAGTTCCGGTCATTGGATGTCCGGTTCACAGCTTCAGGGCGGAATTGGTCAAACACTTCCGGGTATCATAATCAGGTATATTCTATAAGAGATGGCGTCAGCACGCCGTCCGTACCTTTGATAGCGTCTTCTTGGACGAAACGCCGTCAGGTCGCGGCGTGCTGACGTCATCCTGGAAGTTATCCTAGGAGCGGATGCGCTTTGCCGTCCGGCCGGCGGCACCCATCCATCGCGATTTTATCTACTATGCTTGTGAGTGTTCTTCTTTTTAATTAATAAACCAGTTATTATTTTATTACACTATTGGCGCTTTTTCTTTCACTCGGGCTACATCTTGGTACTGAGTTTATAGTTAACACCAATGATGCTGTTGGTCCCGGAGCTTCACGTATGATGGGAAAGCGTTATTAGATCTACTGCTTGGATTATTTGTCATCTGGTAAGAGGCCAATAGGGCTTTTGAGTGACGTTTCTGGTTTCTTGGCGATCTGGATTTACCTATTTGCTCATTTGATTTATTTTTCGGTAAGAGGCTTCACAATTGGTGGTGGTTTATTCCACATTCCTCTCTTTACACTGGGCTATTCACGTTTTACTCATTATTCATTTGGTGAGCTGCTGCACGATTGATAGGGATTCCTCATTGGTGGTGGAAACTTTATATAAATTACGGTATCACACTATGTAAGTTTTTTCTTTTCCATATTATTCACAATATTCGCTGAGGACTCTGACAACTCCCATCTCCCGGATCTGTGACTATATCTCAGCATATGAATTTGCAGACTTTTAGTGGCTATCCGGTAAGTACATTTCCTACAGAGACCGTGGAGTGTGATCTATGCTTTCAGCGTCAATCAAGTTGTTATATGGGACATTGATTTTTGTTTGGACATTAATTTTTTGTTTACCCACTTCACGCAGCGCGGCTTATTTTTCTATACATTATTTGAGGGTGTGGTCGCACTTGAAGTCACTGCTCTTTATATATTATTCACTTTAGCGCGGTTATTTTTCTCTTTTTATTCTTTTCTCTTTTTATGATACAAGAAATGGTTCAAGGCTGTGGACGTGATACAGGAGCTGGTACAAGGCTGCGGACATGATACAGGAGGTAGTTAGAGGCTGCAAGCAGGATACAGAAGATGGTTAGAGGATGGGGACATGATACAGGAGGTGGTTAGAGGCTGACAGAAAATTTGTTATTCTTACTGTAATTTTCCTTTCCTGGATCCTCCCCATGTCAGCCTACCATGGGTCAGCTCCGCCCCCTCTGACCCCTCCAGGACTACATTTTTCTTAGCCTATAAAAGGCGGCTGTCTGCCTAAGGACGTGTTCATAATATCCCACCTCGCAACGGAAAAAAATACAGGGAGGGAACCTCCGCTGACATGGGGAGGATCCAGGAAAGGAAAATCATGGTAAGTAAGTTAACAATTTTCCATATTCCTGGACCTTCCCATGTTAGCCTACCATGGGACATAACTAGTAATCATCTCAAGGGAGGGAGGTAAATTTAAGAAAAAACACAAAGAGTCCATCACTTGATGCTGCTACTATATTTAATGGCCAACAGCCGCTGAAATAACAGTAGAACCAAAAGCTTCCGAAGACGGAAAAGACACAGTCACTCTGTAATGACGGATGAATGTATTAGGTCCAGCTCCAGCTTGCTCCAGCTTGCTGCCCTGCATACTACTTCAGGCGAAAACGAACGGAAACTTGGTACTGGTCTGAGCACCACTCTATCTTGGAAAAACAAACAATATGGCTCCCTAGCGGAGAAGACACATCATTCAGAGACTCTTCTGGCCAAGGCAATGGCCGTCAGGAAAACCGTCCTTAAGGTCAAATGAAACAAGAAACAGGAGGAAACCAGATCAAATGGAGGCACCAACAGAGCTTTCAAGACCAAAGACAAGTCCCATTTAGGAAAAAACACTTTCACTGGAGGTCTTATTTTAATGGCCGCTTTTAAGAACCAGATTACCAAAGGATCCAATGCCCATCTTCTATTTGTCAGGGCTGACAAGGCAGAAACCTGGACCTTTAAGGAATTGTAGGCTAATCCTTTGTCTAGGCCATACTGTAGGAGCTCCAAAATATTTGACACCGAAGGAAACCCGGAATCCCAAACCTTCTCTGCGGCAAAAGACAAAAAAGCCTTCCAAACCTGGTGACAAGTTGAATTTGTTGACTTTTTCCGAGCTTGCAACAAAGTATCCAGAACTCGATCCGAAAGATCCAGACCCTTCAAAGATCCCCCTTCAATCTCCACGCCATCAACTTTAGCCTTCCAGGGTTTGGATGATAGATTCCGTTTTGCAGAAGGAGATCCCGGTAAACAGGTAGAGGTATTGGAGGACCGTTCTTCATTTTCCAGGCTAGTGGAAACCATGGCCTTTTGGGCCAGAAAGGAAAAATTACTATGGCTGCCACCTTCTCTTGACGAATCTTCAACAAGACCTTGAGAACCAGCGGAAGCGGAGGGAACACATATACCAGAGGTAAACTCCATTGCTTGGAGAAGGCATCCTGACCACAGGCTTGCGAATGCCAGAGTCGGGAGAAGAAGCTGATAATTCTCCACCGAGGCCAAAAGATCTATCTATGGCGTCCCCCAGACTTCGAAGATCCTGCATAAATATCTGGGATTTAGGCTCAACTCGTTGTGGTCTATGAATCTTCGACTCAAACGATCCGCCAGCACATTCTCGGTCCCCAGAAGGTAGGCTGCTGTAAGAGAGGTAATGTTCCTCTCTGCCCACAGAAAAATTTGGCAAGCCACCTGAAGAAGCGGCCGACTCCTGGTGCCACCTTGACGAGTTATGTAAGCCACGGTGGTTCTGTTGTCTGATAGGACCTTGACTGCCTGACCTTGCAGCACAGGCTGGAACGCTAGCAGAGCACGCCGAACGGCTTCCAACTCCAACAGATTTGAACTGTGGTAGCTTTGTGTTTTCTATCGACCTTGAACCTGCTTTCCTTGACAGTGAGCTCCCCAGCCCAACATACTGGCATCCGTTGTCACCACTACCGGCTCCAGGGACTTGAGCGGTACACCTGAGATAGATTTCGGAAAATTCTCCAGCCACCAGTCCAATGACCAAATTATCAGCCCCGGCAAACATATCCTCTGAAACAAGTGGCAATCCCATTAGAGAAGGAAATTGTATTGAAACCTCCTTCTTGCTACCTGGCCCAGGGGACCACTGTGATCGTGGAGGACAGAAGGCCGAGATAATACATACATTCCTTTCAGAAAAGACCTGGACATCACCTGCTTCATCCGTATTTGAACTTCCTGAACTTTCTTCTGGGGAAGATGAATACAACCCCGTACCATATTGAACTGCACCCCAAGATATTCTAACACCTGGGTCGGACACACCTGACTCTTCTGAAGATTGATCAACCACTCGAAATGAGACAGTATCTTGCAAGCTAGGGCCACATGCCCCTGAAGGAGAGCTTTGGAAGGCCCCAAAAGTAACATGTCGTCCAGGTAATGGAAGATTTGGATGTCTTTGATCCTTAGAATTGCGATGGCTGCTGACAGCATCTTCGAGAATGTTCGGGAGCTGTGCAGAGACAGAACTGGAGACAATGAAACTGTAAATGCCACCCTTCTACTGCAAATCTGAGGAAGCAATGGTGATCTGCATGTATGGGAACATGCAGGTAAACATCTGCCAGATCAATGAAGGCCATCCAGTCTCCTTCCTTTACAACCAAAATAATGGTTTCCAATGACTCCATCTTGAAACGTGGAACTCTCATGAAGGAATTAAAAAATCTTCGTTCCAAGACCATCCTGAAACCTCCTGATGCTTTTACTACCAATAAGAGAGGAGAATAATTTCCTTGACCCCATTCTTGACTCGGAACCGACACAATGGCCTCTGCTGCCAACAACTCCTTTATGTACACTCGCAAGCAATGCATCTTCTCTGGACAGGCTGAAAGTCGGGTTTTCAAGAAAATGGCTTGAGGAGGTCTTGCCGTGAACTCTAGTCGATAACCTTTGTGAATGATAGACAGGATCCAAGTATCTTGCACCTCGTCTGCCCAGACTCCTCCGAAACAAGCTAGTCTTGCTCCAACCTGAGGGGACTGGATGGAATCACCTTCAGAATGCTTTTTCCGATCCCTTCAGGGCCTGATTAGGCTTGGACTGAGAGCATTTCGGGAAAGACGAACCAACCCCCTTCCACTGTCTGAAGTAAAGGTTTTCCTGGCCTATAGGAACTAGCTTCTCTAAAACCCTCCTTAGCCCTTCTGGAGAAGCAAAAAGGCTGGCGCTGCCTTCTTCCCTCCTGAGGAATCAGACCCGACTTGCTGCCCGAAACACGCTGAATTGCTGACTCTAAAGGCTTGCCGAAGAGAAGTTTCCGGTCAAAAGGGACCAAACAAAGACTATGTTTAGAAGCATTATCCGCTGACCAGTGTTTCAACCATAAAGCTCTACGAGCTGTGACGGAATGGGCCATCATCTTGGCGGGAACCAAAGAGAACTCAAATACATGAGATTCTGGCTCAATCTCCTATTCTGAAGAATAAGAGTCTTTCTCCCAATCTGAGTTGATATGGATTGAGGCTTCGGGATCTGAATCCCCCGAAGTAGAAGATAAAGTGGGGCAAGCTGGGTTCTTTGAAACGCTTTTCAAACAATCTTTGACAGCTACCTTAATATAGGATTTCACCTGTCGTGCATCCGCCGCATTGTCTCGCACAGTTTCCTTGAAGCAAGAAACGCAAAGAAGCTTCCCTGGTAGAACCTAGGCCGAACAAGCCCAACAGGCCTTTTCATCTGGCAGGTCCTTTCCATCCAGTCTTCAGTGCTAAAAAGGCAGGCAGTGACCAACAGGGCAGCTGGACAGCAAAAGCAGGATAAGAACCATAAACTGAAAGCCAATGCTTAGATAGCATAGGGAGAATCACAGACTCACCAGGACAGCGGCAGCAGAATCAGCAGAGCTGAAGCACACGGGCTGGAATGTACAACGAGTGAAGACTGACACCTGAAGGCAAGAAGGGGAGAAGGAGATCCGCCCTTATATAGAGACAGCCGCAATCAGCGGCGAGCATCCCGGCGGTTGCTAGGCAACCCCCCTGCTGCTGAGCGGGCCCTCCTCCGCCACGTCACCGCCTGACAAGCCACCCAGACAGACAAACACATGCGGCGCCTGCCGCGGAACTACAGGTTCCATCCAGCCAGTCCATAAAAACAGGTACACTCCAGGGGGACCCATCATAAAAACAAAACGAACAGTAATTTATACTGTCAGTCTGCATACATTCTAAAAGTTATTTAAACTGCATAGCCGCAAGTCCCAGCACCAAGGACACCAACCACGTCGGGAGATTTACAGCCCATACAGGGGGGGATGGGGGGTATCTTATGACACTGGAGATTCTGAACCCGAGCAGGGCAATACAACCTGTTAAGGAAGGGGAAAAAATAAAAAATAATCTTTCCTTTTTTTAAAAAAAAGGCGTCTGGAGCGAGGACGAAAAAAGAACACGTCCTTAGGCAGACAGCCGCCTTTTATAGGCTAAGAAAAGGGTAGTCCTGGAGGGGTCAGAGGGGGCGGAGCTGACCCATGGTAGGCTGACATGGGGTGGTCCAGGAAACAGGAGGTAGTTAGAGGATGCGGACATGATACAAGAGCTAGTTTAAGGCTGCGGACATGATACAGGAGGTGATTAGAGGCTGCGGACATGATAAAGGAGGTGGTTGGAGGCTGCGGACATGATACAGGAGATAGCCAGAGATTGTGAACATCTGTGATTCTTTAAAATCTCACTACTGCCATTCTTGTCTGGTAACTGCTGTGCCTCCTGGACATCACATAGATATAGCAGCCATGGATGGATGGATGTTGCAGGGGTCTGGTCTACAGGACTCAGTGTGGCTGTGCCCACAATGGCATGGTGGGAGTCTCTTTCCAGCAGCCATCCATCCATGACTGCTGGATAGAGACTCCCACCACTCCACTGTGAGTACAGCCACACTGAGTCCTGGAGACCGGACCCCTGCACCATCCATCATGGATGGTGCAGGGGTCCGGCCTTTGGTACTCCGTGTGGCCATGCTTACAGTGGCATGGTGGTGGGAGTCCCCACAGGCTCCAGTCATGGTGTGGGGCCAGGATCCAGGCTCCAGGTCGGGTGGTGTGCCTGCTGATATGCTGCTGAGACAGTCGAGACCGAGTGCTGAACGCTATCCATTCAAAAAAGGTGCCTGGCGGCACTATTACGTCACTGACTCACCACACATGCGCTCACCCGTCTGAAAATGGCCAAACATGTACAGTATCTCACAAAAGTGAGTACACCCCTCACATTTTTGCAAATATTTTATTATATCTTTTAATGTGACAACACTGAAGAAATGACACTTTGCTATAATTGTAAAGTAGTGAGTGTACAGCTTGTATAGCAGTGTAAATTTGCTGTCCCCTCAAAATAACTCAACACACAGCCATTAATGTCGAAACTGCTGGCAACAAAAGTTAGTACACCCCTAAGTTGTCCAAATTGATGATCGTGTAACTTTTTTACAATATTCTAATTTTCTGAGATACAGAATTTTGGGTTTTTCACTTGCTGTAAGCTATAATCATCAAAATTAAAATAAAGAAATGCTTGAAATATATCACTCTGTGTGTAATGAATCTATAAAATATGTGAGTTTCACTTTTTGAATTGAATTACTGAAATATATTAACTTTTTGATGATATTCAAATTTTTTGAGATGCACATGTATATACTGTATTTATCTGTGTATATACAGTATGTATATCAAGGGAGCATGAAACAGGCTGCTAGTACCATAGCTCTAAACTGTCCCTTATGTGGAAGGACTGTCCCTCCTTTTAAACCAAATCCCTCTGTCTTTTGTGCAGCCTCAGTTGACCCTCTTTTTGGTCTGATGTGTACATCTCTATACAGAATGTACTATTTTACTGCCAAAAATGTTATGCTGAACTAAACTTTTTATCCAATCTCTATATCAGCCTTTCTCAACCTTTTCAACACAGAGGAACCCTTGAAATAAATTTCTGGTCTCTGGGAACCCCTGCTAAAAATTAAAAAAGAATGCTCCTTACTCTTGTCATCATTGGGAATAATTACCCCCTTACAGATAGCTAAAAGGAACAATGGTGTCATTGGAAACTTATCTGAGAGGCAGAAATTGCCCATTGCTCAAGGAACCCATAGCAACCTCAGGAGGAACCTTAGGGTTCCACAGAACCTTGGCTGAGAAAACCTGCTCTATATTGTTATTTTGAAATACCAAAATAAAGGAAAAACAGGGGTCCAAATACCAGTTGTGTGGTTTAGCCAATCATTTTCTGCATTTTAGACCTTTATGGTCCGTGTAATTGGAGCTGTGGCAGGGACGTGGCCTTTGACTACATACTGTGTGCTAAAAGATGTCCCTTTTAATCATTGTAGAAAGTTGGGAGAAATGCAGAACACCTGCATCGGCATTGCCAAAGACTTCCTGCCAACTGTCCTATACTAGCAGAAAACAACAAGAGAAGGGCGCACCGACCTTGTGCATTACCACTTAAACGTTTATTAAAATCAAAGAAGGGTAGCGTACAATATACTCACAAACGTAGCATATGAACAAGCATATAGGAAATGAGCACCGCTCACTTCCAGGACACTTCTCTACTGCTGGATAGCATGTGGCTTACAAGTTTCGAGGGAGGACCCTCTTCCTCAGAGCCAAAATCGCCACTCTGACTTTGGCTCTGAGGAAGAGGGTCCTCCCTCGAAACGCGTAAGACACATCAGGTTTTGAGGACGCCATCACGCTATCCAGCAGTAGAGAAGTGTCCTGGAAGCGAGCGGTGCCCATTTCCTATATGCCTGTTCATATGCTACGTTTGTGAGTATATTGTACGCTACCCTTCTTTGATTTTAATAAACTTTTAAGTGGTAATGCACAAGGTCGGTGCGCCCTTCTCTTGTTGTTTTCTTGTAGTGCCTTTTGGATACCCTTGGGCCTGCGGGGGGCAGCAAGACCACTTCATTTGTGTCATAAAACCGCCTAGAAGATTCACCTTCCCGCATATCACTTGAGCGCAGGAGAGATATTGTTGTCCTATACTAGCATCAGGGGCTGAAGGAGGGTGGGCAGTGCATGAGGGAAGGGTAGTAGCCTGTTTATCGTCCACTCTCTTTACTTGTGCAGCTGGAGTGACCCTGTGACTGGCTGTGGCACTGCTCCAAGTAACACAATTGGCTGTTTTGTAAACATTTAGTAAGTGCTTACTAAGTTGTGGGTGACTTAATAGAAACTGAGGTTTGAACCCCCGGGCACCTGCCAGGTGCTAGGCTCCTGCCTATGGTACCTTGTGGGTGATTTAGCTCTGTAAAGAATGGGTAAAGAGGTTTAAATAGAAACACAGCAAACTTAGTTGATTTTGAACAGAAGCCACAATTACATACAGGGGTCCTGTAGGGCCTTGACAAGTGTGTCACTGCACATAGGAAGGAAGAAGTTGGAGATCTGAAGCAAAAATTTTGTTGTATAGGAGAGATAGAAACTTTAGGTTTGATTTACTAAAACTGGAGAGGGCAAAATCTGGTGCAGCTGTGCATTGTAGCCAATCAGCTTCTAACTTCAGCTTGTTCAATTAAGATTTGACATAAAAAAAAAAGGCTGATTGTTCTGTGCAGATTTTGCATTCTCAAGTTTTAGTAAATCAGTTCATTCGTCTTGTAGCAGGGAGACTGCATCCTTTCCAAGGCATCTAAATGTTGTAAAGTGATAAAATCAAAAAAGCTGTGATGGTGGGAAGGTACCACATCCTATATTGTCAACAGGGCTGGCGACCTAGGCAACCGCCTAGAGCACAACTTAGCAGGGAGCGCCGGCATCCTGCACCCGGAATCAGTAATGGACCGAATAAGGCTTTCCTATGGGGAGGTCTAATACGCGTGCCCGGCCATTGCCACGCATGCACATTAGGTCTCCCGTTGGCGGGGGAGGAGAGTAGGCGGAGCCTGACCCAGTGCCGAGGTAAGTCACTGAAGGGGTTTTAACCCCTTAAAGCGGTAGTATCCCGCTTTTTGACACTTTTACCTACAGGTAAGCCTATAATAAGGCTTACCTGTAGGTACAAATAATATCTCCTAAACCGGCATGGTTTAGGAGATATTTACAGTGCATGCAGCCGCTCTCGCGAGCGGCGCATGTGCTCTGAAGGTCCGGGGAGACCTTCAATTAATTTGCCGGGAGCTTGCCGGAAAATCACTCCCGCGCGCATGCGCGGGAGTAGGCTTGTGACGGTATCAGATTTTCATGCTGCGATTAATTGATTAAGGTTTTGCCACGGTATACGGTATTATCACGGTATTCTATTATTAAATTTAAATTATTAAATTTCCACCTCACTTCAATTTCATTGCTGAATTTAGGGGCTTTGGTTCACTTATGCACATTATTATATAGTCAGTCAGTACAGACTCTGTGAACCAGGCCTAAAATAGGTCATCAAGCAGTGTCTGGCCTAACTGGTGATAACTGGTCCTGGCGCTCGGCTCCGATCCGATGGCCTGGTCATTAAGAGGGCAAATCCTTGTGGTCAAGAAGTGGTTAAACCTGAAGGAGGTGTTGTTTATAAATTACTTTACTATCGCTTTAGGCCTGGTTCACATGTATGCGGGTTGGTGGTTCACATGTATGCGGGTTGGCAGTTCACATGTATGCGGGTTGGCGGCCCACATTTGCACAGGCATAGCAGCCCATTGATTTGAACGGGCTGCTATGCCCTCATTTTCCGCAGAAAAAAGGTGCATGCAGCATTTTTTTTAAATCCAGTGGCCTTGAAATCCATCCTGCTTTTGCACCATGCGACTAACCTGCAGTTCCTGCTCTGGCAAGCTTTCTGCATTTTTTGTATACGTGGGCACGGCATTTAAAAACAGTTTGCGTGTGCAGCAATGGCAGGTAAGTCGCATGGTGCAAAAGAAGGATGGATTTCATGGCCACTGCATTTTTTTTAAATTCTGCATGCACCTTTCTTCAGCTGAAAACGCAGGCATAGCACCATTCACATCAATGGGCTGCTATGCCTGTGCAAATGTGGGCCCCCAACCCACATACATGTGAACCAGGCCTAAAGCAATAGTAAAGTCATTAATTGGTTAAACCTGCAGGGGGACCGGTGTTTTTATCTATTAATGACTTTACTATTGCTTTAGGCCTGGTTCACATGTATGCGGGTTGGTGGTTCACATGTATGCGGGTTGGGGGCCCACATTTGCACAGGCATAGCAGCCCATTGATGTGAATGGGCTTGAGCTGCTATGCCTGTGTTTTCAGCTGAAAAAAGGTGCATGCAGAATTCAAAAAAATGCAGTGGCCATGAAATCCATCCTTCTTTTGCACTTTGCAAGGCCACTGAATTTAAAAAAAATGCTGCATGTGCCTTTTTTCTGCGGAAAATGAGGGCATAGCAGCCCGTTCAAATCAATGGGCTGCTATGCCTGTGCAAATGTGAACCGCCAACCCGCATACATGTGAACCGCCAACCCGCATACATGTGAACCACCAACCCGCATACACAGGCCCGGACTGGAACAAAAAATAGGCCCGGGCATTTTGGACTGAGCAGCCCGCGAGGGGGGGGGGGCGTGGCGTTCGTCGGGATGGTTGATGACAGGATTTAATGTTCCAGGATGTGTGGATTTGATTACGGTACCTTTTTTAGTTTAATCTTCAATTTAGATCAGAGCTGCTATATGATGCTGTTTATTTTGTCTTACTTTAAATCCTGTTTTGATGGTTGAGTCCTAAAAATAGTATGAAGCAGATCAGTCCCAATTCCTGCACCTTCACACATCAAATCACCCCAATTCCTGCACTATCATACCATAGATCACCCCAATTCCTGCACCTTCACACCTCAGATCAGCCCCTGGTAGGCTGGCACCGGCAGCAACAATTTTATTCAAATCGGGATTTATTCTGCAAATAGGCTGACCTGGCACTGGCAGGCATAGTACTAAACTAGTACTATGCCTGGCTGCCAGTGCCAGACAATTTGCAGAAGAAATCCTGATTTATTTGAATAAAATTGTTGCTGCCAGTGCCAGTCCAGCCTATCTGCAAAAGAAATCCCTAAGTAGAAGTCACTCCTCTCTCCAGTCCTCCACTTACCTTAGGTGTGCTGTGCGGTGTGGCTGCAGAGTGTTCCCGCTGGACATAGTACAGGAGATGGTCAGAGACTGCAAACATGATACAAGAGATGGTCAGAGACTGAGGACATGATACAGAAGATGGTCAGAGACTGAGGACATGATACAGGAGATGGTCAGAGACTGAGGACATGATACATGAGATGGTCAGAGACTGAGGACATGATACATGAGATGGTCAGAGACTGAGGACATGATACATGAGATGGTCAGAGACTGAGGACATGATACATGAGATGGTCAGAGACTGAGGACATGATACATGAGATGGTCAGAGACTGAGGACATGATACATGAGATGGTCAGAGACTGAGGACATGATACATGAGATGGTAAGAGACTGAGGACATGATACATGAGATGGTAAGAGACTGAGGACATGATAGAGGAGATGGTCAGAGACTGAGGACATGATAGAGGAGATGGTCAGAGACTGAGGACATGATAGAGGAGATGGTCAGAGACTGAGGACATGATAGAGGAGATGGTCAGAGACTGAGGACATGATAGAGGAGATGGTCAGAGACTGAGGACATGATAGAGGAGATGGTCAGAGACTGAGGACATGATAGAGGAGATGGTCAGAGACTGAGGACATGATAGAGGAGATGGTCAGAGACTGAGGACATGATAGAGGAGATGGTCAGAGACTGAGGACATGATAGAGGAGATGGTCAGAGACTGAGGACATGATAGAGGAGATGGTCAGAGACTGAGGACATGATAGAGGAGATGGTCAGAGACTGAGGACATGATAGAGGAGATGGTCAGAGACTGAGGACATGATACATGAGATGGTCAGAGACTGAGGACATGATAGAGGAGATGGTCAGAGACTGAGGACATGATAGAGGAGATGGTCAGAGACTGAGGACATGATACAAGAGATGGTCAGAGACTGCGGACATGATACAGGAGATGGTCAGAGACTGCGGACATGATACAGGAGATGGTCAGAGACTGCGGACATGATACAAGAGATGGTCAGAGACTGAGGACATGATACATGAGATGGTCAGAGACTGAGGACATGATAGAGGAGATGGTCAGAGACTGAGGACACGATAGAGGAGATGGTCAGAGACTGAGGACACGATAGAGGAGATGGTCAGAGACTGAGGACACGATAGAGGAGATGGTCAGAGACTGAGGACACGATAGAGGAGATGGTCAGAGACTGAGGACATGATAGAGGAGATGGTCAGAGACTGAGGACATGATAGAGGAGATGGTCAGAGACTGAGGACATGATAGAGGAGATGGTCAGAGACTGAGGACATGATAGAGGAGATGGTCAGAGACTGAGGACATGATACAAGAGATGGTCAGAGACTGCGGACATGATACAGGAGATGGTCAGAGACTGAGGACATGATACAGGAGATGGTCAGAGACTGAGGACATGATACAGGAGATGGTCAGAGACTGAGGACATGATACAAGAGATGGTCAGAGACTGAGGACATGATACAGGAGATGGTCAGAGACTGCGGACATGATACAGGAGATGGTCAGAGACTGCGGACATGATAGAGGAGATGGTCAGAGACTGCGGACATGATACAAGAGATGGTCAGAGACTGCGGACATGATACAAGAGATGGTCAGAGACTGAGGACATGATACATGAGATGGTCAGAGACTGCGGACATGATACAAGAGATGGTCAGAGACTGAGGACATGATACATGAGATGGTCAGAGACTGAGGACATGATACATGAGATGGTCAGAGACTGAGGACATGATACATGAGATGGTCAGAGACTGAGGACATGATACATGAGATGGTCAGAGACTGAGGACATGATACATGAGATGGTCAGAGACTGAGGACATGATACATGAGATGGTCAGAGACTGAGGACATGATAGAGGAGATGGTCAGAGACTGAGGACATGATAGAGGAGATGGTCAGAGACTGAGGACATGATACATGAGATGGTCAGAGACTGAGGACATGATAGAGGAGATGGTCAGAGACTGAGGACATGATAGAGGAGATGGTCAGAGACTGAGGACATGATAGAGGAGATGGTCAGAGACTGAGGACATGATAGAGGAGATGGTCAGAGACTGAGGACATGATAGAGGAGATGGTCAGAGACTGAGGACATGATAGAGGAGATGGTCAGAGACTGAGGACATGATACATGAGATGGTCAGAGACTGAGGACATGATACATGAGATGGTCAGAGACTGCGGACATGATACAGGAGATGGTCAGAGACTGAGGACATGATAGAGGAGATGGTCAGAGACTGAGGACATGATAGAGGAGATGGTCAGAGACTGAGGACATGATACAAGAGATGGTCAGAGACTGCGGACATGATACAGGAGATGGTCAGAGACTGCGGACATGATACAGGAGATGGTCAGAGACTGAGGACATGATAGAGGAGATGGTCAGAGACTGAGGACATGATAGAGGAGATGGTCAGAGACTGAGGACATGATAGAGGAGATGGTCAGAGACTGAGGACATGATAGAGGAGATGGTCAGAGACTGAGGACATGATAGAGGAGATGGTCAGAGACTGAGGACATGATAGAGGAGATGGTCAGAGACTGAGGACATGATACATGAGATGGTCAGAGACTGAGGACATGATACATGAGATGGTCAGAGACTGAGGACATGATACATGAGATGGTCAGAGACTGAGGACATGATAGAGGAGATGGTCAGAGACTGAGGACATGATAGTGGAGATGGTCAGAGACTGAGGACATGATACAAGAGATGGTCAGAGACTGCGGACATGATACAGGAGATGGTCAGAGACTGCGGACATGATACAGGAGATGGTCAGAGACTGCGGACATGATACAAGAGATGGTCAGAGACTGAGGACATGATACATGAGATGGTCAGAGACTGAGGACATGATAGAGGAGATGGTCAGAGACTGAGGACATGATAGAGGAGATGGTCAGAGACTGAGGACACGATAGAGGAGATGGTCAGAGACTGAGGACACGATAGAGGAGATGGTCAGAGACTGAGGACATGATAGAGGAGATGGTCAGAGACTGAGGACATGATAGAGGAGATGGTCAGAGACTGAGGACATGATAGAGGAGATGGTCAGAGACTGAGGACATGATAGTGGAGATGGTCAGAGACTGAGGACATGATACAAGAGATGGTCAGAGACTGCGGACATGATACAGGAGATGGTCAGAGACTGCGGACATGATACAGGAGATGGTCAGAGACTGAGGACATGATAGAGGAGATGGTCAGAGACTGAGGACATGATAGAGGAGATGGTCAGAGACTGAGGACATGATAGAGGAGATGGTCAGAGACTGAGGACATGATAGAGGAGATGGTCAGAGACTGAGGACATGATAGAGGAGATGGTCAGAGACTGAGGACATGATAGAGGAGATGGTCAGAGACTGAGGACATGATACATGAGATGGTCAGAGACTGAGGACATGATACATGAGATGGTCAGAGACTGAGGACATGATACATGAGATGGTCAGAGACTGAGGACATGATAGAGGAGATGGTCAGAGACTGAGGACACGATAGAGGAGATGGTCAGAGACTGAGGACATGATAGAGGAGATGGTCAGAGACTGAGGACATGATACAGGAGATGGTCAGAGACTGAGGACATGATAGAGGAGATGGTCAGAGACTGAGGACATGATAGTGGAGATGGTCAGAGACTGAGGACATGATACAAGAGATGGTCAGAGACTGCGGACATGATACAGGAGATGGTCAGAGACTGCGGACATGATACAGGAGATGGTCAGAGACTGAGGACATGATAGAGGAGATGGTCAGAGACTGAGGACATGATAGAGGAGATGGTCAGAGACTGAGGACATGATAGAGGAGATGGTCAGAGACTGAGGACATGATAGAGGAGATGGTCAGAGACTGAGGACATGATAGAGGAGATGGTCAGAGACTGAGGACATGATAGTGGAGATGGTCAGAGACTGAGGACATGATACAAGAGATGGTCAGAGACTGCGGACATGATACAGGAGATGGTCAGAGACTGCGGACATGATACAGGAGATGGTCAGAGACTGCGGACATGATACAAGAGATGGTCAGAGACTGAGGACATGATACATGAGATGGTCAGAGACTGAGGACATGATAGAGGAGATGGTCAGAGACTGAGGACATGATAGAGGAGATGGTCAGAGACTGAGGACACGATAGAGGAGATGGTCAGAGACTGAGGACACGATAGAGGAGATGGTCAGAGACTGAGGACATGATAGAGGAGATGGTCAGAGACTGAGGACATGATAGAGGAGATGGTCAGAGACTGAGGACATGATACAAGAGATGGTCAGAGACTGCGGACATGATACAGGAGATGGTCAGAGACTGAGGACATGATACAGGAGATGGTCAGAGACTGAGGACATGATACAAGAGATGGTCAGAGACTGAGGACATGATACAGGAGATGGTCAGAGACTGCGGACATGATACAGGAGATGGTCAGAGACTGCGGACATGATACAAGAGATGGTCAGAGACTGCGGACATGATAGAGGAGATGGTCAGAGACTGCGGACATGATACAAGAGATGGTCAGAGACTGCGGACATGATACAAGAGATGGTCAGAGACTGCGGACATGATACAGGAGATGGTCAGAGACTGCGGACATGATAGAGGAGATAGTCAGAGACTGCGGACATGATACCTGAGAGACTGCAGATCTGATACAAGAGAAGGTCAGAGACTGCAGACATGATAGAAGATAGGACACTAGGGGGGCCGGAGAGCACAGGGAAAGCAGATAGCGCTGAAGGGCAGGGGGGGGGGGACTGGAGAGAAGTAAGGAAGGCGCAGGGTGTGGATAGCACTGGGGGGGGGGGGCAGGGAAAACCAGGGGGATGGAGAGCACAGGGTAGGGGGACTGGAGAGCACTGGGGGGGGGGAACTGGAAATCACTTGGCCAGGGAGCACAGGGGGGTGGAGAGCATTAGGGGAGCCAGAAAGCATAGGGGGAGATGAAAAGCACTGTGGGGACTTGAAGAGCAGGGGGGGCTGAAGAGCAGGGGGGGGGGGCTGAAGAGCAGGGGGGGGGCTGAAGAGCAGGGGGGGGTCTGAAGAGCAGGGGGGGGGGGGCTGAAGAGCAGGGGGGGGGCTGAAGAGCAGGGGGGGGTCTGAAGAGCAGGGGGGGGCTGAAGAGCAGGGGGGGGGGCTGAAGAGCAGGGGGGGGGCTGAAGAGCAGGGGGGGCTGAAGAGCAGGGGGGGGGCTGAAGAGCAGGGGGGGGGGCTGAATAGCAGGGGGGGCTGAAGAGCACAAGGGGGGGCTAAGAGCAGGGGGGGAGGGTTAAGATCACTGGGGGGGGGCAGTAAAATAAGTTGAATAGGAGGGGGATGGGACAGCTCGGCTGCATATAGAGAAATTGATATTTCTCCTGCAGCCACAGAATGCCTGCAGAAGGGAGGAGGAGAATCAGGCATCCATCCAGAGGCAGCAGGAGGAGGAAGAGGGAAACATCAAATCCTCTATATGAAGCCGCCCCATCCCCCTCCTATTCAGTAGCAGACAGTACACACGGCCGGTGACACCAGGGCTGCACAGCACTGAAGACACTGGCGTCGTGAGGAGCCGCACTTACCTTCTCTCTCCGGCCCGTCGCTGCCCCCGCGAGCAGCCCGGAGTCAGAGTGAAGGAGCTGCCATCTGCAGCTGATTGCTTCCATGGCCGATCCTTCGAGTGCGGGCTGTGCTGCTGGCCGCGCCGGGCAGAACACCGGCTGCGGCGGGAAGGAACACACATACGAACTTCTCTTCACTTCCGGCTCCCTAGCCAATCAGCCTCCTGCTCATGGGGGTGTGACTCACAGCAGAAGGCTGATTGGCCGCGGAGCCGGTGTAGCTGGCAAGAACACCGGCCGCGGCCGCCGCAGTGAGGGAAAATGACAGTCTGGCTTCTTTACATTCTACTGTGAGGAGTCGGACTAAGTGAGAGCGGGCGCCGCGGCCCACCGGGATTATGCCCGGTCCGCCCGATGGTCAGTCCGGCCCTGCGCATACATGTGAACCAGGCCTAAAGCAATAGTAAAGTCATTAATAGATAAAAACACCGGTCCTCCTGCAGGTTTAACCACTTCTGGATCGCAAGGATTTGCCCCTTTAAAGACCAGGCCATCGGATCAGAGCGCCAGGACCAGTCATCACCAGGTAGGCCAGACACTGCTTGATGGCTATATAATAATGTAATGTGGGCTGCTATGCGTGTGTGTGTGTGTATATTAGACCTGCACGATTCTGGCCAAAATGAGAATCACGATTTTTTAGCTTGGAATAAAGATCGCGATTCTCTGTGTAACAAAAAAAAAAAATTGGGATAACTTTACTGTTACGTTTTTTTTTTTTTTATTCATTAAAGTCTATTAATTGCGTTTGAAAGACTGCTGCGCAAATACAGTGTGACATAAAATAATACAACAATCGCCATTTTATTCTGTAGGGTCTCTGCTAAAAAAATATATAAAATGTTTGGGGGTTCTAAGTACTTTTCTAGCAAAAAAAAAACTGATTTTAACTTGCAAGCAACAAGTGTCAGAAAAAGATCCAGTCTTTAAGAGGTTAAACTTCCTTTCTCCCTGGCAGAGGGAAGGAAAAGATACAAATGTAATCATTTTTGTTTATAGTTAGAAAACTTAATGCTGAAAGGGGTTAGCTGTGTGAGTGAATGAGTCATCCAGCTCACTGAAATGTATCAATTCACAAGTCAGGCAGACTTGACAGAGAAACTCGGTATTTTAAAAATGCCACAATAGTGGCTATGCAATACCGCGATATATCGAATTACCGAAAACCGGCATATGTCTACGCGGGAGTGACGTCATCGCGGCTCCGGCCAATCATCGCTTCGTTCTAAGGTAAGTTACACATAATGGGCTAGTATGCGATGCATACTAGCCCATTATGCCTTTGTCTTGCAGGTTTTTTTTTTTTTTTTTCCCCTAGGGTTTACAACTGCTTTAAGCATCTTGGGATGGGGGGTGGGAGAGCATATGGAGGGGCGGCAATTTTTATTTTGCCTAGGGCAGCAAAAATCCTTGCATCGGCCCTGAATGTCAATATATTTAAACAAAAAGGAAAAATGGATTGTTAGGGCACCATATAAACAAACCCAAAAATTGATTAAAAAACATTTATTGCATATAGCCATTAAATAATCAATTAAAATGCTCCTCTGTAGAATATGTTCACACCTCCATTACTCCATTATAGGCCTCTCCATATGCACAGCTTATAACCTTAGTGATAACCACAATATCTGTAATCACTTCATCAAGGGTACATTCACAAAGTTGTTCCTCTGCTTTACGCTTTTCCCAGCTTTGGGGAGCTGCTTCAAGAAGAGTTATATAGAAGTAAATTCGAAAATGATTAAAAAACAAATCATAAACGCAAAACTATTTATTTATTGTGAATCATTCATAGACGTGATTTTTTATTAATGACAAAGTCTTTGCAAACCTGGCCACTTCCTGGGTGCAGGAGAGCATATTTAAACATCCTCCTACTCCTGCTGCTTTTGCATGGCCTTTAGGGCGTGCCAGGGAAAGCTCTGTGTATGGCATATTTGGGTACAGGCCAATGAAATTGTTACCATTCACAGCGATCACACTTACAAAAAAAAACTGCATGTTGCAGCTTTTGATCTCTTTCCTCTCACAGTGATCGGCAGAGTGTAAAAAATAAAAAATATCACAGTCACCAGAGCAGTGCAGTTTCACAATGTCACTATGTCACATTTAGGGATGGGCCAAACACCCCCCTGTTCAGTTCGCACCACAACATCTCGAACAGGGAAAAAGTTTTAGCGAACATGCAAACTCTATTAAAGTCTATGGGACACTTGGGGACATGCATCAATGCAAATTTTTTCTTTTTAAAACAATTGTTTTTAAAGGAGCAGTGATTTTAATGATGCTTAAAGTGAAACAATAAAAATTAAAAATTCCTTTAAATATCGTGCCCTGGGGGGGTCCCCTCAATGTGCCTGTAAAGTGGCGCATCTGTACAATGTATGGAGCCTGCTGCAGCAATACTGACATTTCTAAAGTAAAAAATGTAATTTAACCTGATTATGGCCATCTGATTATGTCAGAATTTCTGTGCTAAAAGCGGTACATTGTTTTGCATGGAAATATGATTTTTATTTTAGGCCTGTAATTCTTAGGAATAACCCACTTAAATCTGTCTAAACAAGAGTCTAGTAGACATCCCAGGTATGATAATGTTTGAAACACGAAATCATAAATTATAATGTAATAATAATAAATTTAATCAAATTCATTGTTTTAGAAGTGGAGATATTTAATTATGAGGGACAATCTGTACTCGGGGGCGCTGCCTGATCCGTATCGCAAGTCCGCACATCGCTGAGCTCAGTCGCAGAATCGTCGCTGTTGTCATTTTTAGTACCTGATGATGAATTTTCCCACGAATCGCTATCACTCAGTTCTTCAAATAATTCAAAGAACATCCAGAATGTAAGAGCCACACACTAATAGTGGTCTTCCGCACTGCAAACTGAATAAGCATTGGTGACCTGGGTAAAATATAATATGGAGGTATGCATCTTTATGTCGATTTAAAGCTAAATAGTCCTTCAGGTGGAGGACTGAGAGCCTTTAAGTCCAGGATGGACTGAACTCCATGCAATTTCAGACCTATAAAGAAGATGGAAAAGAAACCTCTGAATCTTTCCACACATGGAACTGAAAATATTGCTCTGTGTCAAAGGAGTCCATTGAGGAGCCCATTGACAGCTAACCACAGCTTTGCCAAACTTTGGGGGTCAGACAAGAGTTTCTTTAATTAATTCATCTTCTGCTATAATTTTGCAAACCCAAATCACTGAAATATGTCCAATACAGAAATTAGTGAGCAGCAGCAGATGTCCCTCTATCTTTTGAGTAACCAGTAGGGCTAGACCCTTATGCTGAGGTGGATATGCTAGCTGAACTGACATGCTTAAAAGCTTTGGGACACTTGTTTGTGTTCCCTTAGGTAATGAAAAGCGTGCCTGTCTCCTTGGACTTAACCTTCTTAGCGGTATTCCCGAGCGTGGCTCGGGGTTAAATTTCAGAGCCAAAAGCGGTAACCCGGAGCCACACTCGGAGTACCGCCAGAAGCATCGCTGGATCCTGTAAGCAGGGTTACTTACCTTGTCACCGGGATCCAGCGATGTATGCTGGCGGTGTCTAGCGGCGGTTCTTCCTCCCGATCGTCTCCGTGCCCCGGCTTCCGTCTCCTGCGACGTGACGTTCGCAGGGGGGTGGAACCGGTGGCAAATTCAAATGTAAA
This sequence comes from Pelophylax lessonae, assembly GCF_965119305.1. Classification (NCBI taxonomy): domain Eukaryota; kingdom Metazoa; phylum Chordata; class Amphibia; order Anura; family Ranidae; genus Pelophylax; species Pelophylax lessonae. The sequence goes on from NC_138775.1 coordinate 163,907,242, forward strand.
ACACACTGATACTATTCAAAATAAAAAAAAAATCACATTAGATTGCCCCCCAGTGCCCTTTCCTGCAGTTTTACTGTACTTTTTATGTATATATATATATATATATATACGTATATATATATATATATATATAATAAATGTATACAGTTGGTTTGGGCTGCTCATTCACAAGAATTACATGCAAAATAATGGTACCGCTTTCAGCACCTAAAATACAAAAGAATCATACCGCCAGGGAGGTTAAATCCTTGTACTATCTGACTCGTGAATCTAGTCACATTCTGACTATTGGTATTGGGGTGATTAGGGCTGTAGTCCAGCTCACTGCATATACTGTAGTCCTGTGGAGTAGTTTGCAGGAATGCTGTAAATAGGTTACACCCACTTTTTGTATCAAGTGTGAGCCTTTCTAAGAAGCCAGGAACGGATTCAGTAAAGAAAAACAAGATGCCCTTTCAAAATGACAGCCTTGGTAATTTAGGCCTAGTATGTAAACACTGTGTGCTAAGCCTCTTGTGGCCTAGAAATGCCAGACTACCACCCTAAATTGCCAAAGGTCGGAGGCTGTAACCCATGGCTAAGGAAGGAACTCTGCCCATAATTCACAACAGAGTGCAGTGTAAATGCAGCCCACAGCATAGTACAATTTAGCAAAGTAACAAACAGCATAATAAGCACAGCCACCTGCACCGTCTCTAACCCATGAGCAGTGAGACCAACATCTACACTAGCAGGCAGTGTTTGCATGTACTATATTCACTCACTGTAGTAATTTACTAAGTGAAAAATTATATGTGATTGATAAACAAAGAGGAGGAACCCCCCAATGGGACTTTAGAGGTCTTCAAAAGTAATCCACTGCTATTTAGTGCCGGTTCACACTTCGGCGTTTGCGGAGATTGCATGTAATTTGGAGCGCACTGCTCCTAATTACATGCAATCTCATGTGCGGATGCAAGTTCAGCCATACACTTTGTATGGCTGAATTCGCACTGTATTCGCACCAAACACGCACATGAGGCTTTTTTTGAGCCGCATCAGAATCGGATCGCACAGTGGTTCACACTTGTGTGATCCGATTCTGTGCGAATTTGCAGATCGCACAGCGATATGCGATTGTAACTGGGGGTGTCATTAACTTTTAATCGACACCCCCTGCGTATCGCATATGGCAGTGTGAACTGCCAGAGGTGCGGATGCGATGCGGGAACACGCTGCATATTCGCAGCGTTCCCACATCGCACAAGTGTGAACCGAGCCTGCAATGAGAAAAGTATATTTGTATAAAAAATATAATTTTATTTACAAAACATTGTATCGACAAAACAATAACCATACGGTTTACTCATGGTTACATTGTACCTGGTTATCACATGATGTTATCATTTTAGGGCTAGTCACCCATTTTGATGTCTATGTATTTATTGTACATTTTGTTTTGTCAATACAATTTTTTGTAAATAAAATTATACTTTTTATACAAATATACTTTTCTCATTGCTTAAATAGCAGTGGATTACTTTTAAAGACCTCTAAAGTCCCATTGGGGGGTTCCTCCTCTTTGTTCCTTTTTTCAGGATGTGGTCTCACCATTAAACTCCTTATTCCTCCAACCAGCCAGTGGCGTAGCGTGGGGGGTGCAGGGGGGGCGGGCCGCACCGGGCGCAACATCTGGGGGGGGGCGCATCCGCAATGTCACTCTGTCTGTCTGATTTTAACATACACAGTTCACACAGTTCACATTGGCCGAAAGGCGAACGCATGCCATTGGCAATGAAAGGGGGCATGCTGGTGATTCTGCAATGAAAGGGGGCAGGCTGGTCTCTCTGCATTGAATGGGGGCACGCTGGTCATTCTGCATTGAAAGGGGGCACGCTGGTCACTCTGCATTGAAAGGGGGCACGCTGGTCATTCTGCATTGAAAGGGGGCATGCTGGTCATTCTGCATTGAAAGGGGGCATGCTGGTCATTCTGCATTGAAAGGCGGCATGCTGATCATTCTGCATTGAAAGGGGGCACGCTGGTCTCTCTGCATTGAATGGGGGCACGCTGGTCATTCTGCATTGAATGGGGGAACTCTGGTCTCTCTGCATTGAAAGGGGGCATGCTGGTCATTCAAACTTGTATTTAGATGCATTTTACTTTAATTACATCAGTATTTTCATAACAAACAATACATGTTCTTAGGGAGTAAGGGTTTCTTTAACTAATCTAGTGGAAGAGACTCGAGTGCTAAAATCCCGCGGGTTAGGGGGCGCAAATTACTTGCCTTGCCCCAGGTGCTGACAACCCACGCTACGCCACTGCAACCAGCCCCTTATTTACATGCGATTGATACTTCTTGTTTACTGACAACATACTGCTTTTATTGGAGATAAAAAAAAACACATTTTAGGGAAACAAATGCTGGGCAATAAAAAGCCAATAATGTATTTCTTAGTTTACAAGAATTTTTGTGACTTACCTTTAAATTCCTTATGTTGGAGTACAGTGGAGGACACAGGTCTGTAGTTGTAGACCATAGTTTATATGCAGGCTACCTTCAGGTGATTGGACACTGGCAAAAAACTTTGCTAGTGCATGCTTATATAACCCCACCCACACTGTCAAACGCCATTTTTTTTTAGCAAGCCATATGGAGTGACCGCAGGAAACATAAGAAGGTCCAGTGTCCTCTACAGCAGGGGTCCCCAACCCCCGAGTCACAGACCAGTGCCAGTCCATGGCCTGTTTGGGGCTGGGCTGCATTGCAGGGGGGTTGGCAGCAGGCAAGCGGGGCTTGATCTTTATTGGCGGCCGCTCGAATTGCTGCCTGGCTCTTGTCTGTCCCCTGGCAGAGGGGGCCACACAGCAGGGGGTTAGCAGAAGGCGTGAGGGAGTGAAGCTCTGCCTCCTGTCAATCAGTTGTGGCTACTCTCCTCCTTCTGACGCCCTCCCCGACACAATGAACACATACAGGATATAGGTCTTAGGAAAACCCCTTTTCTCTCAGGTGTAAGGTGAGGAGAGATAAATAGATACATTGACACCTAGCGTCTCATCCATATACACAGTGAAACCTCCTGCAACAACTATACAAGACACCGAAGACCCCCTATGATCTGAGGTGGAGCTCTGTGCAGTGATCCACTCACTGAAAATGTTTTCATAGGAGTCTCTGTACAGTTAAACCTCTCTGCTAATGATCTGTAAATAGAGAAGATTTAGCAGAGAGGTTTGACTTCACAGAGATTCCAATTAAAACACTATCACTGAGTGTCAACCATATCACCCAGGCCCCATTACCACCAAATCTGGCCTGGCTCATCCACCAGGAATGTGCCTGTCTGGACTGGTCTCTGGACCTGTGTCCTAAATCACCAGTCTGTGTATACCAGCAGCAAACTTATCCTAGTATTTAGGCTGCACCTGATACTGGCTGCTGGGAGGGTAATTATTCCCTTCCTTGATGAAGATCAGTGATTCGGTGTCTAATTAACAAGATTCGGCTGGATGTACCTTGTGAGGTGCCTCCATCTCTATATTACATGCAAAAAATACAAAGTTTTGCCTGTTGGACTTTAGATGAGGCGCAACACAAGCCAATGCAAATAGGAATGTCAGGCCGTTAGGACAGTCCAACACAACCTCCAAGGTGATGGGTAAAGAAAGAAGTGTTTATGTATGTTAATGTGCGCAAAATAAAAATTTAAATCACCTATTCCAATCAACTGTAGCACTGTCCCTGTAGGGCTTGCTGTGTGATAACTTCTTGGGTCTCCCTTTGATTACCTGCAGACAGTCACTAGGGGATTTTCACACATCCATCCTTACTCCCGCTTGCTCATTACTCAAAAAACAATCCAGGGTATTTGGTTTTGTATTTATTGTGGAACTTGGATGGGAGAAGGGAATAGTGGGATACTCCAACTAAACTATTCACAGTAGATAAGGGCAACTCTCACTTGGCCTCATCAGGTTATTTGTAGAAGCAGGCACACTACTTTAACCATGCTGCCACTTGTATGGATGAATTAAGTCCCCTTGCTCTATTTAGCAGCAGACATGATGCAACTACTTTATCTTCAGGACACCATCTGGCATCCCCTTGTCTGACACCTGTCCGCTGACTTTTCCACTGAAGGGATGGCCCTCACATGACAGGCCCCATGACACAGATCTGTACTCACTTTAGGCAGAATCAGATCCTTTCCAGTGCCTACCTTCCAGTCAGCTCTGCAGGACCTCTAGGTTCAGCTCCTATCTGACTTTCAGGCCCTCAGGTTAACCACCCGAGACCGCATTGGCAGCTTCTACAGTGCCGGGGCAGCTGCCCCCTCCCTCTGGGACCCCGCTCTACAGCCAAAGACTTTGAGCACATGTTCACTTGGCATTTATACAGTCACCCAGCATACACCGAAGCACTTTCCTCTGCCAATTACCAGAGCTGTAACAATGCCTGTGCCCTCACTGTGACCTCAGGTTTCCTCCCACTTTCCAATATACCTACCTATTGGACCAGTGTGAAACATTTCAGACAAGCTGAGCTGCACCTGAGCACCATGAGCAGACCCTACCAATGGATCCTGCTCTCTGGTAGGCAGAGAGCAATATAATATATTTACCTGACAATCTCTCTAGTAAGCAGAAAGACCCAAAAACTATACTCTCTCTTCTAACACCTATTTAGGAGGGTACTACATAAATATTAGCACAATTATTATAAAAGTGACCCACATAACTATAATATAAAGAATCTGCATTGATACTTTTGTTAATGTGCTGTAAGGTTTAAGTACAGCTTGGTGCCTGTTTGCACTGCTGGTCCCTTCTGGATCTTACACCCACAGCTCCCGGGTCAGACGTCCCTGGTGGCTGCTGTTGGAATTTGAGCATGTGATATCCTGCAGCTTTGTAAGTATGGGTCCCCACGTTTTGAATTAATGTAATACATTTTTTTACTACCATTGTTATACATTCTTAACCACTTGCCGACTGCTCACATGGAGCGTACTGCGGCAAAGTGGCTCTATATCGTCCAGCGACATAGACCTACGTCGCTGGACTCCTCCCCTTGTGGGTGGCGCGCGCACGCCGCCGGAGGCTCGCTCCTGCTGTATTCAGACACAGCGGGGGTTGGGCCAGGGGAGGAGTGGCGGTGATCACCGCCGCTCTTCCCCGATCGTCGGCGATCGAGTGAGGAGATCTGCCCGCTTATGTAAACAAAGCGGGCGGATCTCCTAAGTGACAGGCAGGGACAGATTACAGGATTCAGCATAGCTGAACCTGCGATCTGTGCCTGTGTCACACATTCCCCTCCCCCCACACACGTCAGTAAGCACCAGGCATATATTTAACCCCTTAATCACCAATAAAGTTAACCCCTTCCCTGCCAGTGTCATTATTACAGTAATAGTGCATATTTATAGCACTGATTACTGTAGTAATGTCACTGGTACCCCCAAAAGTGTCAAAAATGTCAGTTAGGGGTCCGATCTGTCCGCCGCAATGTCACAGTCCCGCAAAAAAAAAAATCGCAGATCGCCGCCATTACTAGTTAAAAAAAAAACAATAAAAATGACATAAATTTCCCGTAGTTAGTAGCTGCGATAACTTTTGCCCAAACCAATCAATCGCTTATTGCGATTTTTTTACCAAAAATATGTAGCAGAAAACAAATTGGCCTAAAATGTTAAAAAATTTAGATTTTTACATTTTTTTGGGGGGAATTTCATATAAAAAAATTTGAAAAACATGTTATTTTTTCAAAATTGTCGCTCTTTTTTTGTTTAACAGCAAAGCGGGCTCTTTGGCTCCGCCCCTGGGTGGCCAACTCAGCATCCAAGCAGGTCTGGTGCCGTATTCCCTTTGAGGGCTCCTCCCTCTTTGGGAATAAGCTGGATGATACTATAACTCGGGCTACGGGTGGCAAGTCTGGTTTTCTCCCTCAGGATCGACGCCTTCTCAATCCAAAGAAGGGACAGCCCAGGAGGTATGTTCCGGATCGTGCCAGAGAAGCATGCACCTACAGGCATGGCAGAGAGTTCGGTCGCAATTGGAGGTCAAGACAATCCTCCTCTCGGAAGCCTTTGAAGAGTGTCCCTTCTGGTGACCGTGAAGCTACGAAGTCCTTTTGAGATTGGGCCCGCTCAGGCATGTCGGGCGGGGGCTCGGTTGCTACACTTCCGACATGTCTGGGCGGCCTCAATCTGGGACCCCTGGACTGTCCGGACAGTCTCATTCGGGCACAAGTGGGTTTTCAGCGAAGCACCCAGGTCAAGATTCCTTCCTACCGCCCTGCCATCCTCAGAAGAGAAGCGCCAGGTACTTCTTTTCTACGTAGAGTGTCTGGTGTCTCAAGGGGCTGTCATTTCCGTGCCAGAGCCCGAGCGCGGCCAGGGAATTTATTCCCTGCTTTTTCTGGTCCAGAAGAAAAACGGCTCATGGAGACCCGTAATCGACCTGACCTTCCTGAATCAATATATCAGAAGGGATAGATTCAAGTTGGAGGCACTTCTATCTATCCAACAGGCGGTCCAACCAGCAGACTTGGTGTCCATAGATCTAAAGGATGCATATTTTCATGTCCCTGTTGCAGAGGATTTTCAGAAGTACCTCCGGTTTGCCGTGGGTCACTCGCACCTGCAATTCACTTGTCTCCTCTTCGGGCTTTCCACATCTCCACAGACTTTTTCAAAATTCTTGTTGGCTGTGGTAGCTCAATTGAGGGCAACAGGCATCCGTCTTCATCATTATTTGGACGATCTGCTCCTTTTATCCCAAGACAGAGATCAGTTGTTGGAGAACCTAAATCAAGTTGTGTCCACCCTTCAGACTTTCGGTTGGCTGCTGAATTTGGAGAAGAGCCATTTAATTCCCACCCAGTCCCTCGTCTATCTCGGGGCTTTGTTCAATACAGCGAGAGCGACAGTGTCTCTTCCGGAAGAGAAAGTCTCAGTGGTCCGGGACCACTTCTCACCTCCAAGCTCATCAATGCTTGAAGATCATTGGGACCATGGTCGCGGTGGCTCCCATGGTGAAGTGGGCATTATGGAGAATGAGACCCTTCCAGAAAGGCTTCCTTAAACAGTGGGACACTTGGCATCTGGATCAGTCCATCTTCCTGACCCCGGCCATGAGGGCGGGTCTTCCCTGGTGGCTGCATCGGGAACATCTACTGAGTTGCCATTCTCTCGTGCCAAACTCAGACGCCAGCAGCACAGGATGGGGTGCTCATTGCCTCTCAGAGGTGGCTCAGGGCAGGTGGAACTTTTCCTCTTGGTGAATAGCTTCCAACATTCTGGAGCTTTGGGCAGCCTTTCGAGCACTGCAAGCATTTTGCCACTTGACAGAAGGGCTTCCGGTGATGCTCAGGCTGGACATCACCTCGGCGGTCGCTTACATAAGGAAGCAAGGAGGAACACGCAGTTGGTCCTTGCTGCGAGTGGTGGAACCAATCATGACCTGGGCACAGAAGAACTTGGCAGTATATGTTCCGGGAGTCCAAAATGTCCAAGCCGACTTACTATTTAGTGTGCAGTTGGACAACGAGTGGTCTCTCCATGAAGAAGTCTTCAGGTGGATCCTGACCCTGGGATTCTCCCCAGAGGTCGACCTCTTTGCCTCCCCTTGCAACCGCAAGTTGCAGAGGTACTATTTGAGGTTCAGGGACCCCCAGGCTCTCGGGGTGGACGCTCTCACGGATCAATGGAGGTTCCGCAGAGACTATGCCTTCCCTCCAGTCCCTGCAGTTTCTCCGGAGACTCAGGTCAGAGGCAGTGGAGATAGTGGCGGTGATACCATTCTGGCCCAACATACCTTGGTTCCCTCTTCTAACACTCCTTAGTGTTCGGGATCCGATCCCGCTGCCCCTCAGGCCAGATCTGCTGTCTCAAGGCTCCATACTTCATCCTTGTCCAGCTCGGCTACATCTGAAGGCTTGACTATTGAGAGGGGAAAGTTACAGGCTTTAGGGTGTCCTGAAGAAGCTATTTCTACACTTCTGAGTGTACGAAAGGATCTGGTCAAGATTCTACTCACATCTGGCTGCTAGGTCCGATCCTTGTTCCTCCATCAAAATTCAGGATGTGTTGAGCTTTCTGCAGTCTGGTCTAGACCTTCCGCTTTCAGTTAGCTCGCTTAGAGTCCAGGTATCCGCTATTTCAGCTTTTACTGGCATCTCTTGGGCTAGCCATACTCTGGTACGACTGTTTTTCAAGGGGGCAGTAAGACCCCAGAAGAAGCCAAGATTTCCCAAATGGGATCTCCCTTTAGTTCTGGACTTTCTGTCACATCGCATCTGCAATACAGCTGAACCTCTTACCATCAAGGAGTTGACGTTGGTGACCGCTTTCCAGGTAGCCATTACATCTGCAAAGAGAGTCTCTTCCTAACTTTTTTTCCAAACAGGGTAGTCCTAATCCCTATGTTGGAAGCAAGACCAAAGGTTAACTCTGTCTTTCACGAGAACTCAGAAATAGTTTTGCCTACCTTTTAGGCAGGATCCGCTGGATGTGGATAATTGCCTCAAGCAATATTTGGAAGCTATGGTTCCCTTCCGGCAGTCAGAGTACCTGTTTATCACCTACAGTGGGAAGAACAAGGGACTATGGGCTTCTTCGAGGTCTATCTCTTCATGGATCATCCAAGCTATTCAATGGGCTTACAGGGCTAAGGGCTTAACTCCTCCAGTGGCGGTTACGGCTCTCTCGACTCTGAGTATTTCCACTTCCTGGGCAGTCTCCAGACATGTCGCTCCTTAAATGATTTATAGAGCAGCGTCCTGGTCTTCCATAAATACCTTTATGTCTCATTACTGTGTTGAACCGGCGGCTTTCTTCTGTTAATTTTAGTTTACAAGTCCTGTTGGTTGACAGAGTTAATTAAACTTTTGTTCAGCACCTGCCCACCCTGTTTGTGTACGGCGAGTTATTTCCCGATACGTATGCTGCCATGGAGTCTGTCAGGAAAACAGAAAATTGATATCAAATACTTACCGTAATTTTCCTTTCCTGATGGACTCCATGGCAGCAGGAGTTCCCTCCCAGTTTCTATGGAGGATAGTTACAGAACACGTGTGCTGAACAGGTGCAAAGATTTATGGGAGTGGATGTCCTATAGGGTAGGTTTGGAGGCGGGACTAAACCTGATAGGTATACTGCCATGGAGTCCATCAGGAAAGGAAAATTACGGTAAGTATTTGATATCAATTTTCCTTTTTTCATCCGTCCAGATTTGACGGATCGGATGTCAGTGGACATGTCTCTGCTGACATCCGATGCCCCATAGAGATGCATGGGGCATCCGTTCAGATCCACCAAAAAAACGGACAGGCGGATCTGAACGGTCCGCCTGTGTGAAAGGGGCCTTACAGAACACTGAAGCCACCAACAATTAGATTGGCTACATCTGGGAATTGGGAAGTATCTGGTCTCAGCATTTGCTAATCACTGAAGATGCATTCGAAGGAGGTTTTGTGCTATGCATTGCTAGTGACAGTGGAATGGGAATATTGTTGTCAAATTTTGAAGGAGCAGACTAGGAACAGTTGTTGGAATGCATCTGTCTGACTCATTCTCTTGTCGATCAAGGCAGAGTTTTGTTTGGTGAGGTTGGCTTTGTCTTGTATTTCTAAAGGTGGTAATGACTTTTCTCCTCCTTTTAGTGTGTCTCAGGTGGAATCTTTGGTGTGGCTACTGAAAGATGAGAAGCCCTACTTTTTTGAACATTAGTATAGGCCAGGGAATCCTAGCATTGAGACATGTGCTGCAATAGGGAATTGTGAGCTCCAAATGATGCAACTCTTCAGGAATCTGCCCAGTGGGGATCCCAGTCAGCTTTCAGGCCCCAGCCATGGGGCGCATAGCCAGTTACCAGACCCAGGTGCCACACCATCCAGCGGTTTGAAGAACTCTGGCCTGAAAGGCACTGATTAGGGGAAACCTTTTCGGACTTATCCTGCTTCCACATGGACATTCAAGCTCAAGGCAAAGTGGGGCACCTGGATGCTGTTCCTCTAGGGGAGGGGGAAACTGTCAGGAACTAGGTTACCTGCTGGTGGCACTGTTTTCCCTGGAGCTGAAGGGCGCAGTTCTGATGGCCACCAGCTGTGTCTCCCAGTAGCCAACTTTTCCTAGTAATTAGGCTGCACCTGATACTGGCTGCTGAGATTATATTTAATCCCTTCCTTGATGAAGATCAGTGTTCTACCTGTGAGTTGCGCCCCTGCCTGATCCTGTGCCTTGTATCCTGTGACCTGCTTCCAGTTCACTGCACCCTTCACCCAGTACCCTGCTCAGTTCTCCTGGTTTCCTGTCCCAGCCCTGTTCATTCAAGCTCCCTCCATTATGTACATAGCATTTGTAGTTGGGTTGTTGTCTTGGAGTTGCTGCAGTATCACGTTTACATTGTTTATGTTTTGTTGGTGTTATTTATGTAATAAACTTTATCATACTTGGTCTTGTTACCTATTTTTTTTTAGGTGTAGCCTACTGATCTGGTCTTCCCTGCTGGGTACCTGCATTTGGTACCCCTTACAGTGCTTGTGTACAATGTCCATCTAGGCAAATTTGTGCTAGGAGAGTCAACGGAACCCTTTCCACCTGTATCTTGGGCAACAGTCAGAGAATGTTTATGGGACGGAAGGCATAGATTGGGTGGAATGGAGTCCATAGGATAACCAGAGCATCCAATGTGAAAGCCAGAAGATTCCTTATCCTGGTTACAAATCTGTGCATTTTTTTGTTGAATCTGGAGGCCAGGATGTCCACATCTGGTTACCCGCACCTGTGGCATTAATTCTGGAAGTTCTTGAGGTGCAGAGACCATTCCACTGGGTTTATGTGTTGACAGTTAAGGAAGTCCACCTGCCAACTGTCCACACCAGGGATGTGGATGGCAGGGCTGAAGTATGACCCTCCCATAACCAGGAAAACTGGCATCTGTTGTAGCCACATTCTGGGATTTGGTAAGGAATAATTTTCTAGATTCCAGTGCAAGAGATCCAATATGCCAGCGAGAGAATTTTCTGGCTGAATAGGACAGTCCTGAAAATGAGAATGTTAAGTTAAAGAGTCCTTGAGTGAAACTGGGCAAAAGGGAATGCTTTGAAGGAAGCTACCATAAGCCCCAGAGCCTTCATGCAGATGCAAACAGAGGGGTTCTTTTGGATCTGAGGGTCTGCATGTGGCACCTTAAGGTGGCAATCTTGTCTGAATGAAAGAAAATCCTGGCCTGGGTGTCCCAAGATTAGACCCAGGTAATTCCGGTGGTATGAGGGTTGGAGAGCAGACTTCAAAAAGTTAATTACCAGCAGAAAATTTAAATGATTTCAGTAATCCTTTGGATATTGGCTAGTAAAAGTCGTGTTGTGAGGAGTCCTTCGGTAGAGGGTTGTCCAATGATCCTGTTATATGGGTGTCCTGGGTCCGCAGAAGAGCACAAAGTGTGGCACAGTGCTGGCTGGTCTCCCCCAGCAAAGCAAAGAAAGCATTGGCATGGAGGGAAGATAGGGATTTGTAGAAAGGCATCTTTTATGTCCACTGGTGCCATAAATCCCAGTTGTCTAAGAGAATCAGTGACAGATCAGTGAATAGGTTTGAATAAAAACCTTTAGAACCTTTCCTTCTAAAGTGGTTCTAAAGGCTGAAGGTTTTTTTTTACTTTAATGCATTCTCTGCATTAAGCCAAAAAACCTTCTGAATGCAGCTCCCCCTCCAGCCCCGGTTAGACTTACCTGAGACCTAGCTCGATCCAGCTATGTGCACGAGTGCAGCGTCTCTTTCTCGCTCTTCTTAAAGGCTTAGAACCATTGGCTCTGGTTGATGTCAATCATAACAAATGAGGGACCCGGGCGGGGCTGAGCCACACTCCATTTGTCTATGGAAGCACTAGGCGGGGGAAAGGTAGGGGAAAGAGCCAGGAACACCAGCGGTGGACCTAAGAAGAGGAGGAGGATCAGAGCTACTCTGTGCAGTTGTTTTTTTGCAAAATCATTGCACAGAGCAAGTAAGTATAACATGTTTATCAAAAAAAGGGGTTTACAATCACTTTAACCACTTCCCGCCCGCCCTATAGCAGAATGATGGCGGGATTGTGGTTGCATTATCCTGATCGGACGTGACGGCGGCAGAGCGGCGATGGGTGATGCGAGGTATCACACTGAAGCCTAGTACACACGCAACGATTATCGGCCGACGGATCGTCCGTCTTTTGTCCAGAGTGGTGTTTTGTTGGTTGGAATGTGCCTAGACTGCACACTAATTTTCTCGCCCGACAAAATTCTACTTCAGAAGTGATGTCATGTGTTGGTTTGCTTTCTTTGTGTTCTTACTTCTCTGAGCATGCCCAGTCTTGCTCATTAGATTTTTCCCTGTCGAAATCTGTACTGACTGCACGAAAATCGGCCGTGTTTTGACGGCAGACAAAAAATTTTATAGCCTGCACACCAGATTTTTTTCGGCCGAAAAGTCGGAGTCAGTTGTCGGAAGCATCATACTAACAAGCCGAAAATCGGCAGATCGGTCGCCGGACGAAAATTCCCTGCCGATTTTCGACGCGTGTGTACGATGCTTTACTCCCTGCATCTCCGCACTCGGTAAAGAGCCTACTGACGTCCAATCACGGCTGGTCACATACTAAACAGGAAGAGCCGTTGATCAGCTTTCCTCAGTACGTGCCTGACAAGCACGAGTAAAGGATCGCCGATCGGCGGCTCCTCTGAGGGGGGGGGGGGTCGGCACTGGTAATCAGATCATTGATTACCAGTGCAGACCCTCGGGGGGGGGGGGGGTGTGCCACTCGAACCACCAGGGATGCCCACCCATGACCCCAGGGATGCCCACTATGGCCACCAGGGATGGCAATCAGGGCTCAAGGAGCCTCCATTGCCCTCCCTTCAGTGCTGCCCGCCAGTGCCCTCCCCATCAGTGCTGCCCACCAGTGCCCATCATCCCTATCTATCAGTGCTGCCCACCAGTGCCGCCTATCAGTGCCCATCAATGCCGCCTATCAGTGCCCACCAATGCTGCATATCAGTGCTACCTATCAGTGCCACCCCATCAGTGCCTGTCAGGGCAGTCTCATCAGTGCTCATCAGTGCAGGAAAAAACGTATTTATTTACAAAATTGTATAACAAACTTTTTCAAACTTTTCAATCTTTTTTTTATTTGTTTAGCAAAAAAGAAAAAAAACTTGCGGGGATCAAATAGCACCAAAAGAAAGCTCTATTTGTGGGGGGAAAATGACAGATTTGGTTTAGGTACAGTGTTGCATGACCGCGCATTTGTCATTCAAAATGCAACAGCGCTAAAAGCTGAAAATTGGCCTGGGCAGGAAGGGGGGGGGGGGGGGAAGTGCCCTGTATTGAAGTGGTTAAAGTGTTTGTAACCTAAAAAAAAAAAAAAATATGGAGGTCCTGTTCCCTTATAGCAGAATAAACAGCACAGTGCTTGTGGTGTCTAATCTGCCCTTCTTCAAACTGTAAAAAACCTGGCTAATCCTGCCACTTCCTGTGTCCCCCTCTCTGTAATGACCAGGATAATCATGGCATCTGAGCCCTGAACATTATGGTCAGTTTACGCCCCGCCGTCATCTGCAGCTCTCCTCTTTATCCCTCCCCTGTCTGCCTGTCGGCTCCTGTGTCTCTGTCTCCATCCCCCCTCCTGCCACTATTAGTAGACATAAAATATTAGAAATTGTCACTGCCAGCCCCTCTATTATATGTTGTCATAACACAAAGGGTTAGTGTTTTTTTTTTTTATTATTAAGGCTTGGTTCACATATATGCGATGCGGGAAGGCTGCGAATTCGCAGCCTGTTCCCGCATCGCACACGCACCCCCGGCAGTTCACACTGCCATATGCGATACGCTGGGGGTGTCAATGTAATCTTAACGACACCCCCAGTTTGATCGCATATCGCAGTGCGATCGTGCAGTTCGCACAGGATCGGATCGCACAAGTGTGAACCGCTGTGCGATCCGATCCTGATGCGGCAGCAAAAATGCCTCCTGTGCGTGTTTGCTGCGGGTGCGATGCGAATTTAGCCATACAAACTGTATGGCTAAACTCGCACCGCACAGCTGTTCGCATGTAATGTCGGAGCAGTGCGCTCCGACATTACATGCGAACCCCGCACACGCAGAAGTGTGAACCGGGGCTTAAACAAAGCTTGTAAATACAGTATTTCAGAAATGTGAGTACACCCCTAACAATTTTGTAAATATTTTATTATATCTTTTAATGTGACATCACTGAAGAAATTACACTTTGCTATAATGTAAAGTAGTGCGTGTACAGCTTATATAACTGTAAATTTGCTGTCCCCTCAAAATAACTCAGCACACAGCCATTAATGTCTAAACCGCTGGCAACAAAAGTAAGTACACTCCTAGGTGGAAATGCCCAAATTGGGCTTCACAGGTTGCCACTTGAGTCCTCTTCCACTCCTCCTCCATGACGACATCACAGGGCTGGTGGATGTTAGAGTCCTTGCACTTCTCCACCTTCCGTTTGAGGATGCCCCACAGATGCTCAAAAGGGTTTAGGTCTGGAGACATGCTTGGCCAGCTTTTTTAGCAAGGCAGTGGTCACCTTGGAGGTGTGTTTGGGGTTGTTATGTTGGAATACTGCCCTGCTGCCCAGTTTCCAAAGGGAGGGGATCATACTCTGCTTCAGTGTGTCACAATACATGTTGGCATTCATGGTTTCCTCAATGTACTGTAGCTCCCCAGTTCCAGCAGTACTCATGCAGCCCCAGACCATGACAGTTCCACCACCATGCTTGCCTGTCAGCAAGACACACTAGTCTTTGTACTCCTCACCTGGTTACTCCGACACAAGCTTGACACCATCTGAACCAAATAGGTTAATCTTGGTCTCATCAGACCACAGGACATGGTTCTAGTAATCCATGTCCTTGGTCTGCTTGTCTTCAAACTGTTTGTGGGATTTCTTGTGCATCATCATTAGAAGAGGCTTCCTTCTGAGATGACAGCCATGCAGGCCAATTTGATGCAGTGTGCGGCGTCTGAGCACTGCCAGGCTGACCCCCCCCACCCCCACCCCTTCAACCTCTGCAGCAATGCTGGCAGCACTTATAGGTTTATTTCCCAAAGACAACCTCTGGATAGGATACTGAGCACATGCACTCAGCTTCTTTGGTCGACCATGGTGAGGCCTGTTCTGAGTGGAACCTGTCCTGTTAAACCGCTGCCGCTCAGTTTCAGGGTCTTGGCAATCTTCTTTTAGCCTAGGCCATCGTTATGTAGAGCAACAATTCTTTTTTTTAGATCCTCAGAGTTCTTTGCCATGAGGTGCCATGTTGAACTTCCAGTGGCCAGTATGAGGGAGTGAGAGCGATAACAAATTTAACACACCTGCTCCCTATTCACACCTGAGACCTTGTAACACTAACGAGTCACATGACACCGGGGAGGGAAAATGGATAATTGGGCCCTATTTGGACATTTTTACTTGTCCAAAGCGGTTGAGACATTAATGGCTGTGTGTTGTTATTTTTAGGGGACAACAAATTTACACTGTTATACAAGATGTACTAATACATATATAGCCACTACAACCCAGATGCTGACCATGTGGCCTTGGCTGCGTCTCTGTAGCAGAAGGGAGCAGGAAGTGCAGCAAACATGATGTTCACTTTTTTGGCCAAAATGGCGGGTGGAAGTGCATTAGTTAGAAGGTGTGTTGCAACTATGTCAGCATCCCATGACTGCCACATTTTAAGATAAAATGAAAATACTTATGGACCCAAAGACCAATACAAAGGGATGTAACACAATAAAATGAATAACTCCTCCAACCTGCATCTATGCATATGCTTGTGTGCTAAGCTCTGCAGGTTGTCTATAGACAGTCTATATTACAGGGAAATCTTGTATAACCTTGTCCATGTTGCTGGGCATATAAGAGGTCCAGATTTCACCCATCACGGTGGGCATACCCACAAAGGAGTATTCAGGGTCTAGAAACCGGAGATGGACCACAGTCCTTGACCTGTGTAGCGCCCTGTGGTTAGCTACATTGACTGCAATGATTGTTTTTTTTTTTTGTCTTGGAGGATTCAAAGATGGGGATAAATTGGTGCAATATCAATAGCCTATGTCACAAGATGCCAATAGAATGGTAGCTGAAGCAAAATACTTAACCATTTAAGGTGTCAGTTTAGGGTAATGGCACATAAAGTTAGTAACTCTGGGACTCCAATTTTTTTTTATGTAATCTTTATTTTATTTAAATAGATGGGTAACAAAAAGTGAACATTTACATGAAAATAATTTAGTGCCAGTGTCAGAAACCACATATATTCAGTGTCACATATATTATCCCATTATCTGGTATGCGTGGGAAGGAAGGGGGAGAGGGGAAAGAGGGTGGGAGATGGTAGTTCCGAACGGGCAATCTTAAGTATATCCTAGAACATGAATGCTGACATTCTGGGCCCTTCTATGGAGAAAACATAACTCCACATTGCCTTCTGTGAAAAGTTTGTAACCAGGTGAAGACAGCACAGACCTGGCTCTGCCGCCAAACTGCAGATGTGGCAGCGGGACCGGTGGCCTCCATCCACGGAGTCTGGCCATTAAATGTGCCCACAAAGTCACCATGAAGGAGCTGTCACAGTGAGGCAAGGGTCCAACCATGCCAGGCACCAGGAGCGTATGTACTGGAAAAAACACCCTCCCTGTATGGTTAGTAGGGTGAACATTCCCTGTCCCCATGAAGAAAGGAAGTGGGTGAAGGGGAGACAAAACTCCGCATACACTAACAACAATCGGTATATGTAATTCGTATATAGTTCCCATTGCATCCGTGTTAGGTGAGTCAAAGGGCTCCCCCATCAAGGAGACAATGTTAAAAAAAAAAAAAAAAAGTTAGGTTCTGTGGTTCATCTGGACAAGTTGTAGAAATAAAGGGTCTGCATGCACAAGCAATGTAATATCTAAACTGGAGGTGACTAAATGTATCCCTGCAACATCTTGCTTCCATGGTGCCCAGATGGAATCAAAGCAGTCACTTCCTTCTTTACAGGTGGCTATCCATTCCTCAGCCTCCATGATTGCAGTCACCCTCCGGACCCATTCCCTACGGCTAGGCACTTGCGCACTCTTCCAATATAATCGATATAAGGGGCCTAGCTGCGTTGAGCATTTGAGGGAGGGCACTGCATTTATATTTTGTTATGGGGATTGTGGGGACATGGAGCAAGAAGGGGGCTGGCAATAGTGGAAGGTCAATCTCTAGAATATATTGTATACTATCCCTAATTTTTGTCCAAAATGGTTTAATCAAGGGGCAGTCCCACCATGCATGCAGTAAAGAGCCCCACTTGCCACATCTTCGCCAGCAGAGATCTGAGGCTGAGGGGTACATTCGAGTCAGATTTGCTAGTACCCGATATCAGGGGACTCCAATTTAAACCCAGTTTTCAACGTGGAGACATGCATTCCCAGACAAT
This sequence comes from Pelophylax lessonae, assembly GCF_965119305.1. Taxonomy (NCBI): domain Eukaryota; kingdom Metazoa; phylum Chordata; class Amphibia; order Anura; family Ranidae; genus Pelophylax; species Pelophylax lessonae. Next base: position 163,924,697 of record NC_138775.1, read on the forward strand.
AGCTACTAGAAAATAAAAAAAGATATTTGCATTTACCAATAATACCACCAAAGTTCTAAAAAAAAAAAAAAAAATACCTTTACCTGTGCAATAACTCAAACATTTTATTTCATGTGACATGCTTTTATTGAAATAAAATAACTACAATTTACCATGAAAATTAGCATTATGACAATATTTTACAACTTAGCATCATAAAAAAAAAAAAATAATGGTTGCATTGCTAAACTCAAGTTGAAATTTAAGCACACAATAGTCTATAGAACAATCAACAGTACTCCATCCAACTGAAATTAAATAGCTCATTTAACTTCAAACAGCCAAATAAATGAAATGTAACAGTCAGATAAAAATATCTCAATACGAAACTTTAGAGAGAGATACAATGTTGTTGGTGAAAATATATTTTAATTAAAACATTTGATGGACATATGAAAAACTGCTGCAAAAATGTTAAAACACCCAAAAGAGAATATGTTCATTAGGCTCATTCAGTAAAAAGGTGCACAAACATAATGATGTTCAAAGTGAGTGAGCCACACAGACCTGAAAACCAACTCCTCCTCGTCACCTAAGTTGGGTTATTACACCTTCCACATCATCAATGTTCTGTGCAGTGCCTTACTGAATGCGCTCAATCCTGCATCCTGTTCAGAAAAAAATCCTGAATGGAAAACATTTATATAGCTGTATGTCTAACAAGACCGGTATAAACACAAATCAAGTGTAAGATTTTACTAATCATTCTTTACAAATGTATACACTTTTTGCATCACATTGAAGTCAAACTGAAACAGGTTTATTCCATGTAAACACACAATGTGAGTGTTACCCTGCACTGGGTGTCAAATAAATAACCCCCGCTAAACAACATCCATCATATATGCACAGTGGAGGCAGCAACACTGTCAGCAGACCTGATCTGGCCAATTACTAGAACCTCTTCCTGGTCGACTGGTTTCAGGAGACATAATCTATCACCCGAGTTTTCCCAGCTGATAACTATAGTGCACCCAAGATAAGGCTGGCACCATGGTAGTATGCACACTCAGTGAGTACAAGCATGCGTGTGGCATACACTATTTGGAAGTCATATCCCATTTCTATGGACATCTTAAGGAAATAAGTTCACTGAGGCTCCCTTAGAAATAAATTTACAACGTTTTAACCAAAGAAATAGATTATTTGCTCATTGCTAGGGTCAATACAGACACCTTAATTCTAGATCTATTTTATATACCAGACCCTTAGTTTTAGAATATCATAAACATTTATTTAACCAACCAAAAAGAAGTTGATTGGGTTGGGTTTAGGGTAGATCAACAATTCTTTTATTTAGTTTTGGAATGAGAAACATGATTCCCTGTCAATTTTTTATTATGGTCTGTGTCTTGCCACCCTTCCTGTCACAGGGGCCACCAGGGCATTGTTAAAAGTCAAACTTCTGGCTCCCTGTCTCTCAAGTGCATTTTTTATACATTCCTATAGAGAATTTGTAGGGGCTTGAGACAGGGTAATTTGCCCCCCCTGGTGGATTTCCCACAGAAATATATAGAGAATGCATTACAGAGATGGGAAACAGAAGTTCTACTTATAACAATGCGTTGCAGATTACTAGGACAGGAAGGGAAGACATCCTCAATGGGAACACACACAGTAATAAAAACTCAACAGACTATCTACCTCTTCCACACTCAACATGGCTGGAGGTTTACGTTAATTGAGAGTGAAAAAAAAAAAAAATGTGCATTAAAATACCTTTATTGCCATCTCTGAAATTAAAAATAATAATTTTTTCATCCTCTAAGTTCCCAAAAGTTCAGGGTGCTGGTGGGACAGCATGAATATTGAAAGCCAAATGGTAAGATAATTGGCAAGTGTATAGAAAAGTTAATATGCAGTGAATTTGTGACTCAACTGGAAAAGTAAAGTCATACTAGAAATCTATGTCAAATGGCTATCGCTGTTGGGTTTTAGTTTTTTTTTTAAATTAAACAGTGATGACCATTTGACATACTGTTTATACACTTTAATACATTTACAAACTTATATGAAAAGTTGCCTTAGAAATTTAAAGGAAAATGGGAAAGGACATTTTTGATGTTCTATTTACTAGCCATTTCTAGCTACTCTGCCTAAGAATACATGCAGCTGCATGTATAAGCTAGATCACCACAAAAGTTTGTATCATGAAGATATCCTGCACAAATAAACCCAACTAGATGCACTCAAGACTTTCCATACAAAGTCCAAGACACCTTTCACACAGGCGATCTGATCAGGTCCACCTGTCAGTTTTTCAGGCGGACCTGATCAGAAGGTCCATGCATTCCTATGGATTTGTGACCATTTAAACCTGCCTACCTTCATGTATGAAAAGCAAAACCGAAAGGGATTTGTCCTCTTCCATTTAGGTGGATCAGAGCAGAAGTGAGTCAGATGTACACCGACAGCAGAGTCCGTTTACTCCTAGCCACCCATAGAGCACAGCCAACTCTGTCTGCTCTGCAGAAGCGGAGAGGACACAGATGTGTCACGCACCTGTTATTCTCCAATCAGCAGGTGATTTGAGAGCTGATCCCTTGCTGATCATAACGGAATCCGCCCCATGTGAAAGGGGCTCAAACTAGCTCATTTCGTAAAAGCATCTGTGTTGGAAGCCAGTAGTAAGCTTTTAGGTTGTGGTTGATGCATTACTTTAGTGTCATTAAAACAGGTATTATACAGTTACTAATAATTATTCAGATACTTATATCAGTTGGAGTAAACGTGGTGAACTTAATGTCAAAGGTCTGTGTCATACAGTACATCTCCATATCCTATTCAATGTCAAACACTTCTCAATCCCATTAGCCTTTAACGCCCTCTAAACAGACTGATGAATATTAATTAATGTGGCCAATACTGCAAAGGAGGAGTAAGATCAGATATCTGGCTGTATCTATTCTCAAAGTAACACTATCAAACAAATCAGGGCAGTAAACAAGCAGCAACTCCTGGCATGTCCCAGGTGAACTGTAACAGTTACTGTAAAATTATCAAATAAATGACAAGTACACAAAGATTCAGTCTCCATCATTCTTGGCAACAGTACACGAGGCCCACAACCAGTATCTGCACAATTCCCCAATATATATATATAATTTTTACATAATAATATACAAGCTCGTTCAATAAGACAGTATACAAAGGCAATGATCATGTTTGATTTCATGTAACCCATAGCAACCAAAATACCTACATTCAGTAAGAGACATGATTTTTGATTGGATGCCATAAATTACTGGATGTTGTGCATCATCACTGCGTTTTGTACTATCCTGCTGAAAAAAGTATAATAGTGTCTATTCATTGGAAATTTTAATATCATTTACAGGCACTATAACACAGACTCATGACTTTTTTGCAGCCATTCCAAGTTCTGTCTACCTTTGGATTTACTAAAAGCCAGTTAGCATTATTAACTGACAGTCCGGTTAAAATATACATAGACATTAACTGGGTCTAACAACCCATTCTAAGCTTTGCATATTTAACACTTCAACATCGGTTTCTTGTATCTGACAGTCTGACAAAAATCATGTATTGCTGTTGGAAGCTCCAATGGTTCTAAAATAAAAGCAAAGTACATATACAGTATAGTAAACCGGCAGTGAGCATTAAATGTGTTTTGAAAAATGTTTAAAAAAAAGAAAAGAAATGGTTTTAATACTTTAAAACTGGAGAATTGCAGTATATTGTAGATACTAATACATTTATGTAAAGGAATGTATCTGTATTTCTTAAACAGAAATATTGGCTTACAGGATATTGAAATGATCAACTCTAAAAGGGCATCTTCTACCCCTAGGGACAGACCTTAGATTAGCAGTAGGACTAAAAACAATCACGTCCAGCAGGGGAAAGATATTTTGTGATATTGTCACATACATTTGTCAGATTTGGTATTTTGATATGCATATAAAATATTGTTTTCTTACAAAAAGCAAGCAGGATGGCCATATTTGATTTAGTGTTTGCTGAGATCCATCCATGGTTATCCTTCGATCCATCAGTAGGTAATATGAACAAATGTGCACACTTAGGTCAACTACTGAAACCCACTAAATTGCTGTTATAGGGTAAAAATATTTCCCAGCCTCAAGCAGACCATACATTATACAATCAGATTACAGAATCTCATTTCGCTGTATGTGATATGAGGAGAAACCTAAACTGTCCATTACATTAGTATCAAATCAGGCAGGCTCCAGCATTACATAGTTGATGGTAGAATCAAATTGTCTAGTGTATGGTCAGTTGTAGGGTACTCTGAAGACAGCCTAATCTTCTTACAATCTAGTCAGACAATATAGGCATCGGATGCCTACATATACCTCAGCATGGAAGCAGGAAAAAAAAAAAAAAAAAACATTCAACGTATTTTATTTTAAAGGCGCCACATAGTGAGAATTTATGTGGTCAAGTCCAAAAAGTTAAAATATTTGCCCTTAGTTCTATTAGTGCTTTGGAATTTACATTCATCAATAAAATGCTTGATATTTCTAAAAGTCAACTACTTCCATTTATGTTGAGGATTTGGTGAGTTGATTCCTCCCGTAGTTTTTTAAAATCACTGTAAGGCAAGATCTGTGTGTGCAGCTATGTGTCCTTCTGCTTATCCTTGCTAGTGGTGATTACGGCTGGATTCCCCTTTTTGGACATCAGGGAAAACCTAACTGAAAAGCTTGCTCCATCACCTTACTGTCCTATGGCTGCGGTTAGGCAACACTGATAGTTGGAAGGGAAGGATTTTGACACAGCAATCCCTCTGTTATAAGAAATGAGAAAGAAATTCAATTGGCCAGAAACACTGAAATCTCAGTTTTGGGAGGAGGTATCTTGTGGATACCCTCAGTGTGAAATTCCATCTTCTTCTGTATTACATAGAAAAGTTGTGAGCCAAAACATTTAAGGGGCTACCTATAGGAATGATAAAAACGGCAGCAGACGTAGCTTAATTCCCTTAAGAAAATGTCACCAGTAGTACCTACGGCAATCCTAAGTCAGGCAGATTCGTTTTTTTTTTCAAAATTCATCATGTTGAGAATGCCAATACTTTTCCAAAATACTATATGGAAAGAGACATTTTAGTTGAAACATAAATAGCTGATCACACCAATGCTAAGTGGGCTAAATGATTCACAGTGGCACCAAGATCACATCTTCTGTCATTTTTCAGCCACAGTTAGGTGGTAATTTCTGAGAATAAAGTGCATGCCCCTTCCTCATACAAGAGAATATTTACTACTGGGTACATATGAAATACACATTGATGTGTTTAGAATGCATAGCATCTCATTCAAAAGGTGGCAGCCTGATTAAATTAGGCAACACAAAAGGCATTGAAAAGTGAAATAAATGGCATTCATGAGTGCTTTCACCTATACCTCTGTAAAAAACTTGAAAAAAGGTAAATAATGTTTTGATTTTTCCAGCATGCAGTTTTTTTAGTGATTAACACCACCAGAAACACATCCTTAAGTGCAGACCCCCTTTAACGTTCCCCTCTAAGGTGCATGGTCATTTGTCTAGGGTATTTATACAATATCAACTAGGTTCAGAAGTGCCATCATTCATATTATCACTGTGGTGCACAAGACCAAATCCAAAAAAACACCGGGAAGGTGATACCTACTCCAAATACTGATCTTTTGTGTGGCTGTAAATCTCATAAGAGCTCCCTAGCAACACTAAATGCCAAATGGGGCTAAAATGACATCTTTCTATCTAGAACATGTAGTCAGTAAAATAAATTTATATCAGTAACACATGCAAAATAAGGTGTGGTGTGAATATCAAAATTTCTCTGAGATTTATGTCTGACAATGAGGGTAACACAGTAGCAGTCTTAAAATGGAAGAATACTTTTGTAATACTAGCCAATATTATAATACTGGCCAAGTGTCTGGCAGGAGAATGGAAGCCAACTTTAATGTAATGTATAGTGTTATGTGCTAAATCCACTCCCCAAACTCAAGCATAAGAGGAAACGCTAATGACCATATCATTTTTCTGCTATGCAGACAGCTTTTAATAGTCAAACATGATTTGTGTGTAAAATATGATAAAGATAGCCTACAATACTTCCTATAACTGCAGTCATACCTAGTTTTAAAAACCTGAATAAAAATACAGACAATCACACTTTTCTTTCATCCTTGAAAGTGCATACACTGAACAAGACAAGATGGCGGCTTCCTGTCTTGCAGCCTTAGTGTTATTATTTGCCGTCTAATACTCTTATCACTTATAACACTGTTTACTCTTTCTTTTCCATGGAAGTCAGATGTAATGGCTGGTGTCTCCCAATACGTTTAGCATATGTATATTTGTCCATGTAGAGATTCTACTGGTAAATTGAGTGGCATATCTGTCTCCCAAGAGTAGCCATGGTGTGTCACTCCAATTCATCCAGCAGTGTTCACCTCAGTGACTTCACCATGGAGGACAGCCTTACCTTCCAAACATACAGATAAAGTGAATTGCAATGAAGTACTTTGAAATGCTAAACTCCACTAAAATCTTACAAATTATGTGTAGATATTAAAGTGACAGCAGCAAAAGGTTAAGACTATTTTTTTTCTCTGTGTGAAGGCTCTGGTTCTACATCTAATATAAAATTTTAAACTAAACAAAATGAAAAAAAAAAAAAAAATGTAGTAAAATGACACAAGTAGTAGAAAAACATATACAGTCACTTTCAGTCATGTCATTTGAATAAAAATTGCAGCGCATAAATGATTACACTATGCACAATGCATTCTGGGAATGTCAGCCAAGAGAGAGTACTTAAATATTCAGTTCTTTGTAACACTTTTACCCTAAAAACAAGTATAATATTAGTGATGCTTTTATCCAAACACATGCTTACTGGCTTTACAATTTTGAGGTAAGCTGGTCCATTTCTTGAGCCTCTCACTGCCAAAGAGCTCAGCAACCCTTTCTGAGGAGTAGACTGTGACCCATTCTGGCAGTAAACGGTTAACCTTTTAAACTGGTTACACACTTCCCCAATCAGCAAAACAGAAATCAAATCCAATTGAATCATTGAGCTCAACATCACCTTGCACACACTCAAACATAATTAAAAAAAAAAGAAAATAAAAAACATATAAGGCTGGAGATGTCAAGTCATTCCACTCATCGACGATGGACAAATGTCAGTGCTTCATTGTCAAAAGTTAAAACCGCACGTGCGTTTTAAATTCAAATAAACATACAGCTTACCCTCCCATATACGCAAATGAAAAAGTTTTGTGATAAATAACCTCCCTCCCACATCCCTTTTCTTTCCCCACCCTTGCCCACCCCTTGTCAATACTGTCCTACATTCCAGTTGTGTGTAGACAGCCATAAGAAGAGTCTGTGTTCATCCAAGAGTCTCATTGGCAATAAGTAATGACTCATGTCATCAAAATGTCAGGTGGGTCTTTTCTTTGCCTGTCATTGCTATGCCTTGGGAGAGAGGAGTTTTTTTGGGGTGGCAGGTCTCTTAGCCTGCCATAGATGGCTGTGGATGGTCACGGCATCAACACTAGCAGACATGGTTTTGGCTGGAATGTGGCTGAACTGCTTGCGATCAGAATTGTACTTGTAGAGGCCGTCAATCATTTTCCGGGATATGGAGCGTGGCCCAATTCCCACCAGCTTATTAATCTCTTCCATTTCTGGATAGTAGGTGTACACTGATCGAAACTGGCATCCTGAGTCTCGGAAGAGGATCAGAAAATTATGAGCGTTTGATTTTTCCATTTCCTGTAATAGTAACATAAAAAGGTGAAGTTAGGCTAAAATATCCTAACATAACTGCTGACAACAAAAGAGTCTACACAAGTATAAAAACTGCAGGCTCATCCCTATATAATTGCAAACAAAGGGTGATCAGCATATGAGATATCGGGCAAAGGAGATATTGATAAGGACCCACTGGGTCAAAAAGCATTGTTCACTCATGGAACGCAAAACTCTGACACTGCTATGCATTATTCTTAATAGATAAATATAACCTTTGACCAACCTGTTGAGGAGCCTTTTTTCCCCACTTTCCCCTATAATATATATATATAATCCAGCCTAAAGCCGGCCATGGACAGGTAGAAAAGAACAGAGGTGAAATTTATGGCAAAGCAACTAAAAAGCGATATTAAACCCAGAAGAAAACAAATGGATTTTTGACTTACCATAAAATCCATTTCTCTGATGTTCATTGACAGACACAGCTCCTGATATTCATAACCATTGGATTATACTGCCCCCTACAGTAGTAGGACACTATCAGAAAAAGAATCTGGCTACGCCTATAGGCAGTCCCAGGGGGTATACTCCCACTCCCTGCTACAGGTACTCAGTTTAGTTACAAGCAGTGTCAAAGGAATTACAACTCCACAGAGCGGTTGGTGCTGTGTCCATCAATGAACATCAGAGAAATTGATTTTACAGCAAGTCAAAAATCCCATTCTCTTTCGTTCATTGACAGACACAGCTCCGGATCTTCATAACCATTGGGACGTCCCAAATCAGTGTTAAACAAGAGGGGTGGGAACAGCAGAAAAATTCCCCAAGGCTAAAACAGTAGCCAACCAGGCAACAGGAGCTCAACCAAAACAACTGGAGCCCACCAAAAAAAAAAAATACACCCTTGAAGAGGTTTAGGTCCTCTAAACAGCAACAGCTTGCAAATCCTTGTGGGCAAAGTAAGCATCCGCAGATGCAAACGTATCCACTTTATAAAACTTTGTGAAAGTGTCCACCGACGACCAGGTGGCCGCCTTGCAAGCCTGCATCACTGAAGCCTAATGATGGAAAGCCCAGGAGGCACTAAGCGCCTGAGTAGAGTGTGCCTTAACAGGGAAAGGAGGAACCTGACCCATGATGGAATAGGCCTGATCCATCTGGAAATGGTCGCAGAGGAAGCGGACAACCCTTTCCGAGGTCCATCCGTGAGCACAAATAGTGAGAGTCTGATTTGAAAGACTCCGTGGCTGCCAGGTACACCCTAATTGCCCGAACCACATCCAACTCATGCAAGGCAATTTCCTTCAGATGTGTAGGCCCGGGACACAGAGAAGGCAACACAATGTCTTCATTGAAATGAAAATCAGAGATAACCTTTGGAAGGAACGACGGACAGGGGCGAAGAACTACCTTATCTCTGTGAATTACCAGGTAAGGTGAATGACAGGATAACGCCGCCAGTTCTGATACCCTGTGCGCAGAGGTAATAGCCACCAAATAAGCCACCTTCTGAGACAGTGTAAGCAAGGGAATCTCCCGATGATTCTCAAAGGGAGGCTTCTGGAGGACCGAAAGCACAAAATTGAGGTCTCAAGACTGCACTGGAGGAACCAAATGTAGGACACCCTGAAGAAAGGTATGCACCAGGGAATGTGTGGCCAATGGTCGCTGGAAGAAGACCTCCAAAGTCGATACCTGGCCCACAACTCAAGGCCAATTTTTGTTCACCCCCCACACACACACTCCCGTTGAAGGAAGGTCAAGATCCAAACCATCAAAAAAGGAGCGATGATAAACCATAAGAGACTCACACCATACAATGTACGTCTTCCACGTACTATGGTAGATCTTCATAGAAGTAGATATCCTAGCTTTTAACAGCGCAGGAATCGCCGATTCAGATAAACCTCTATCCTTCAGCACCTAGCGTTCAGCAGCCAAGCCGTCAAAGCCAGTGACTGTAAAGCAGGATGAAAGATTGGTCCTTGGGACAGCAGATCCTCCCTGATAGGAAGCTTCCAAGGAACGTCGGCGACCAGCTGCACCAGATTGGCGTACCAAGCCTGGCGAAGCCAGTCCGGAGCCACTAAGATGACCAGAATCCCTTCTGCCTCGATCCTGCATAGATGTCTTGGCAGAGGCTTGAGAGGAAGGAAGGTATAAATCATGACCCCACTGGGCCACCAGCGCATCTGTGTGGCGTCCGCCAAAGGATCCCGTGACTAAGCCACAAACCTCTGCACTTTTCTGTTGAGCCGAGACACCAACAGATCCACCTCGGGGATGGCCCACCAGAGACACAACTGATGAAACACCTCCGGATGCAGGGACCGTTCCCCTTGGTCAAACGCCTTCCGACTGAGGTAATCCGCCTGCCAGTTTTCCACCCCGGGAATGTGTACAGTGGAGAGGGCTGGAACGAACCATTCTGCCTACCTTACAATGCTGGCTACCTCCAGAGCTGCCAGGACACTTCTTGTGTCCCCCTGTTGATTGACATAAGCCACGGCTGTGGCAATGTCCGATTGAATGCGCACTGGGCATCCCTGAACACGATCGGTCCAATGGTCCAGACACAGTCTGATCACGCAGAGTTCCAAGACATTGATCGGTAGTCGGGACTCTTCCAGTGTACAGAATGATTTCCGAGGATGCCTTCCCAGCTGGATAGGCTGGCATCCATGGTGACCACTGTCAAATACAAGGGGAGAAAGGATTTGCCCGGGCGAAACACCGGAGAACAAAGCCACCATGTCAGGGACTCCTTGGTTCCCTAACTCAGCTGGATCTGGTTGTCCAGAGACTGCAGAGTCTTGTCCCATTTGGCCAGAATCTCCCTTTGCAGGGACCTCATATGGAACTGTGCAAACAGAACCGCCTCGAAAGTCGACACCATCAGGCGTCTGGAGATGAACTGAAGCCTGCAAGTTCTGGAGTTTGTCCAGAGAAAGGAGCACTCTGGTTAAGGCCAAGTCCAGAGTCAGACCCAGATAGTCCAGCTTTGTGGATGGAACCAGAGCAGACTTCTGAAAATTCAGAATCCAGCCGAACTCCCGCAGAGTTTGTATGGTGATCTCCAGGTTTTCCACCAGAGCAGTAGGAGACTCCGCTCGCAGAGGGATGTTGTCCAAGTAACTCAGTACCGCGATCCCCCGTTGGCGTAACAAAGCTAGCACCGGTGCGAACACTTTTGTGAATGCTAATTCGATCTTGTAGCTGGATCAAATGACTTTGTAGACCCACTTGTCTTGTACCACGGAAGACCACGGGTCCGGAAACCAGCGAAGATGCCCCCCCACCCCCGATTTGGGTGAGGGCGCACCTTCATGCTGAAGGAGCCTTGTCCATGGGTCTGAAGAAGCCCGCTCTTGGCTTGCTAGACCAGGTTCTTTTGGATCCCCCAGAGGCGGCCCTGAAAGGCTTCGAGCCCTTGTTAATCGACCCTGAGGGACAAAAAAACTTCCTATTAAACGATTATGGGGGAAGGGGGGGCTTGGGACTTTAAATGAGACTCCTGACCACCGGAGTCTCCATCCCTGTTTGCATGAAAGCAAAAAAGCAAAGTTGGGACTTTAAATGAGGTGGGACCAGACCAAAATAGACATATATGTAATGAAAGGGACACAGGATAATGTAAAATCGTATGTTTATTGGCAGTCTATAGACCAGATACTAATATAGCCAAATATTCACTGAAACCGTGTAGCCCATGGTAATGGGGTACACCTAAATGAAACAAAGGTAAGTATACAAGGTCCAAGACAGAGGTACATGGTAATACATTATTATCCTGGTACATACAAATAGGTACATAGAGCATTGCGATGAGTCCCGTCCGCTTCCTGTCCCTCCTCCTTTCCTTCCCTCCCCCCGACCTTGTTGGGCGGGGTCTATGTTGGGAGGCTGGGTGGCGGCCGCAGCTCATCGGCGCCACGCATTCCCGTGCGGGATATGACGTCACATTGTGGCGCCCATGTCCTGTCACGTGGTTGTCCATCTTGCGCACAAATGCGGAGGCTCCACTGACGGATCTGTCGGCTTCATACAGTTGTGCACCAGTGTGACGCTGGGTGCAATCCCAGCCTTTGCGCCTGCCCAGGTACCTATCACCCTTTTCAGTTTCCTACACTTATCTTTCTGTACACCCTTCTGGCATACTTCTTTGGTCTTGCCTATCCACATTATCACATGTATATCCTTTGAGGATCTTATCTTGGATATCTCCCTTTCATTATTAATTCAGTTGTTCACTACTTTTTCTTTATCACACCCTTCATTATCTGGTGGTCCACTATATTATATATATTATTCTTTACACCATAAGTGGTTTACTTACACATTCCCTTATTGCTTGGTGGCTCTTTGCATTACCTTACAATCATCACTGGCTATACTTTCCTTGTTCCCTTGGCTCCTCTGGATCTCATTACCAGCTCCCTTGTATAATTATTATTATTATTTCACTATTATTCTCATATACCTATATTACCCCTATTCATCCTACAGATGGATACTTTACTATCATTGGAGGCTATATTACGACCCCTTCTGGAGGATCTCACTTTACTTAGCACTTATTGGTATTACTGTGCGGCGCACGCAGGCTTTGCCCCCTCAGTTCCCGGGTGAGACCAATTCCCTGGACTTCACGCCACCCCAGTGTTAGCTTTACCCCCCCAACAGGTTTACTTAGTTCTACTTGTTTATTATTTTTATTTTATTTCAATTTACTTATTCATGTATATTTTCTATAGACCTTGCAACATGCCTACTCCTGACGAAGTGATATTTTTTCACGAAACGCGTTGAGTTCAACACAGGCTATGTCAGCTTTTAAAGTTATTGTTGTTATACTGTGCATTAATGACCCCTTTTTTTATGCTCTATGTACCTATTTGTATGTACCAGGATAATAATGTATTACCACGTACCTCTGTCTTGGACCTTGTATACTTACCTTTGTTTCATTTAGGTGTACCCCATTACCATGGGCTACACGGTTTCAGTGAATATTTGGCTATATTAGTATCTGGTCTATAGACTGCCAATAAACATACGATTTTACATTATCCTGTGTCCCTTTCATTACATATATGTCTATTTTGGTCTGGTCCCACCTCATTTAAAGTCCCAACTTTGCTTTTGCTTTTTTGCTTCCTATTAAACGAGAAGGAGGATATGGGCTGACACCGGTTTACTAATGCCCTATGATGAGTCATAGTCGTTTCTAACCTTGTTCAGTGTCAGCGGATCTTGCTTGTCTCAGTAAAGTTAGCCTAGGAAGAGCTTCCTCTACTTCCCTCATCAGATCGCTGGACTCGGCAATCTCATCAGGCCAAGTGTACATAATGTGGTTCTTCCGGACTGAAACCACTTGCCAGACTGGGGTGACCACTGGATCTAGATTATCCAGCCCGTTGCCCATTCCAGCAGTTGTTAGTAGATCTCATAGGAAAAATCCAGGAGAAAAAAATTGTCCATCTAAAAATTTTTTACCAGGACCAAAGATCCCAGCAAGGAACTAGATCCTTACTCCTGACTAGGCAAAAAAATGAGTGACTATAGCAGAGAAAAGAAGTATACCCCCTGGGACTGCCCATCAGGGTAGACAGAATTGTTTTCTACCTAGTGTCCTATTCCTGAAGGGGGCAGCATAATACAATGGTCAAGAATGACAGGAGCTGTGTCCGTCAATGAACAAAAAAGAGAAATAAAGTGTTGAGGTTATAAACTCTTTAAGCTACCAAAGATCCCACAGTGTCACAAGAGTGAACGTGAGTGAACCCCCTGAAAAAAGGCCTTCACCAAAAAGTGAGAGGTCTGGAACAAAAAGGCCAAGACCAGACCTTTAAAGTACTCAATACCGATTTCTCGTCCAGGCCCAATGAAAATCCAGCAAGTGTCCCAGAAATTTGGCAAAGGCAGAATTTTCTCTACTCACACCAATGAAAGTATGCCTTCCAAGTACGGTGATGCGCTTTGCAAGAGGTCTCTCTCCCCTCTCCCACAGGATGTGGGGCTTCAACAGCCATGCTGCTAAAGCCAGTGACCATGAAGCTGGAAGGAAGATAGATCCTTGAGAAAGGAGATCTGGTCAGTTCAAAAGAGGCCAAGAAGGTTCAGCCAGCATATAAATTCTGTTTAAGAACCAAATTCTCCTTTGGCAGTTTGTAGCTGCCAAAATTACAAGCAGCCTTTTAACTTTGATCCTATAAAGCAGACAAGGTAGCAGCTGCAGAGGGGAAAAGGCATAGATCAACTGGAATTGATCTTTGAAGTCACCAGAGCATCCACTGCAAATGCTTACAGATCCCGCATTCTGGCCAAAAATACAGTGCTTTGCAAAAGTATTCGGCCCCCTTGAACTTTGCGACCTTTTGCCACATTTCAGGCTTCAAACATAAAGATATAAAACTATTTTTTTGTGAAGAATCAACAACAAGTGGGACACAATCATGAAGTGGAACGAAATTTATTGGATATTTCAAACTTTGTTAACAAATAAAAAAATGAAAAATTGGGCGTGCAAAATTATTCAGCCCCTTTACTTTCAGCGCAGCAAACTCTCTCCAGAAGTTCAGTGAGGATCTCTGAATGATCCAATGTTGACCTAAATGACTAATGATGATAAATAGAATCCACCTGTGTGTAATCAATCTCCGTATAAATACACCTGCACTGTGATGGTCTCAGAGGTCTGTTTAAAGCGCAGAGAGCATCATGAAGAACAAGGAACACACCAGGCAGGTCCGAGATACTGTTGTGGAGAAGTTTAAAGCTGGATTTGGATACAAAAAGATTTCCCAAGCTTTAAACATCCCAAGGAGCACTGTGCAAGCGATAATATTGAAATGGGAGTATCAGACCACTGCAAATCTACGAAGACCAGGCCGTCCCTCTAAACTTTCAGCTCATACAAGGAGAAGACTGATCAGAGATGCAGCCAAGAGGCCCATGATCACTCTGGATGAACTGCAGAGATCTACAGCTGAGGTGGGAGACTCTGTCCATAGGACAACAATCAGTCGTATACTGCACAAATCTGGCCTTTATGGAAGAGTGGCAAGAAGAAAGACATTTCTTAAAGATATCCATAAAAAGTGTCGTTTAAAGTTTGCCACAAGCCACCTGGGAGACACACCAAACATGTGGAAGAAGGTGCTCTGGTCAGATGAAACCAAAATCAAACTTTTTGGCAACAATGCAAAACGTTATGTTTGGCGTAAAAGCAACGCAGCTCATCACCCTGAACACACCATCCCCACTGTCAAACATGGTGGTGGCAGCATCATGGTTTGGGCCTGCTTTTCTTCAGCAGGGAAAGGGAAGATGGTTAAAATTGATGGGAAGATGAATGGAGCCAAATACAGGACCATTCTGGAAGAAAACCTGATGGAGTCTGCAAAAGACCTGAGACTGGGACGGAGATTTGTCTCCAACAAGACAATGATCCAAAACATAAAGCAAAATCTATAATGGAATGGTTCACAAATAAACATATCCAGGTGTTAGAATGGCCAAGTCAAAGTCCAGACCTGAATCCAATCGAGAATCTGTGGAAAGAACTGAAAACTGCTGTTCACAAACGCTCTCCTTCCAACCTCACTGAGCTCGAGCTGTTTTGCAAGGAGGAATGGGCAAAAATGTCAGTCTCTCGATGTGCAAAACTGATAGAGACATACCCCAAGCGACTTACAGCTGTAATCGCAGCAAAAGGTGGCGCTACAAAGTATTAACTTAAGGGGGCTGAATAATTTTGCACGCCCAATTTTTCAGTTTTTTATTTGTTAACAAAATTTGAAATATCCAATAAATTTCGTTCCACTTCATGACTGTGTCCCACTTGTTGATTCTTAACAAAAAATTACAGTTTTATATCTTTATGTTTGAAGCCTGAAATGTGGCAAAAGGTCGCAAAGTTCAAGGGGGCCGAATACTTTCGCAAGGCACTGTATGTCAAGCTTCTTGTTGAATCTAGATGCCAGAAGGTTCACATCTGGAGTCCCTGCCAATGACTGCCAAGATCTTTGTGAAAACTTCAAGAGACATGGCCATGGCTAGCCCGAAGGGAAGGGCTACAATCTAAAATCACTGATACTCCAATGCAAAGCACAGAAAATGCTGAAATGGAGGGAAGATTGGTATGTGTAAGTATGCATCCTTCATATAAATAGAGGCCATGAATTCTCCTGTATGCAGAACATCTTTGACTGATCTCATGGATTCCATTCAGAACTTTGTGACCTTCAAAAAAAAAGTTCAAGGATTTGATGCGCAGAATGGGCCTGACATCCCTGTTCATTTTGGGAACGATGAACAGGCTGGAGTAGAACTTTGGAACAGGGGTCACAAATGCCAACAACAGAAGATGAGCTCTGTGCAAGGGGGGGGGGGGGGGGTTGCGGGGCTGGGTACAAAGCTCCTAAGAGGTAGAAGCATAGGGAAAACCAATTTTTTTTTTCTCCCCCGAGGCCCCGTTTGCCAGTAGAGATCCTCATTTTCTATTTGCTCGGCAAGAGGGTATTTTTACCCCCTGAAACCTTGAGGTAAGTATCCAATACCTCCCTAAAGAGGCTTTCATCCTCAAAAGGCATCCAAGTCCAATCTTTTCATACAGATGGGCTCAGCCGACCAACATTTCAACCAAAGAATTCTCAGCAAGAGGATTGGAGGAGCATATTGCACATTCCATCCACACA
The DNA here is from genome assembly GCF_965119305.1 of Pelophylax lessonae. Taxonomy (NCBI): domain Eukaryota; kingdom Metazoa; phylum Chordata; class Amphibia; order Anura; family Ranidae; genus Pelophylax; species Pelophylax lessonae. The sequence continues at coordinate 163,941,172 of NC_138775.1, forward strand.
GTAGCAAAGACGGACGATCTATGTGGACAGCTTTACCCTGGATGCCTGCATACTTAGATGTGCCTCTTTTAATCATCAACCATGCCAGTTGCTAAATGTTGAGCCTTCCCTAAATGTAACCATATTGCTAAACTTAGAGGCGCCTCTCTTCTTTTTATACTCTCTAGTTCCTGCTGGATTTTGCTTCTAATCCCCTTGTAGAGGCCGCCATTTGGGGATGGACATTTTATGGTTACACAACCTATCACATTGCTATAATCTTTTTATATGGACTATAAACTGAAGGACTAATGAAAAAATGGCTGTGGAATGAATCATCTGAGTTTCCATTATTTATGGGGAAATTTCTTTTGATATAAGAGTGCTTTGGATTACATGCATGTTTCCGGAACTAATTATGCTCACAATCCAAGGTTTTACTGTACATAAAAACAACAGTTTTCTAGTTCTCTCCTGCTAGCCCATATTGATCTAGGAATCCTTTGTCATGTATTAAATGTTTATTTGTAACGCAAAAATTTTGATAGACAGGTAAATGGACAAACATATCTAGTGTCAGTTTAAAACTTTTGAAGCTTAAAAAGTGTGTGTGTGGGGGGAGTGGTAGATTTAAAATCCATGAATGTAGCATTCAAAAGAAAAATAATCATTACAGGAGAATCTGCCTGATGTATGGATTATTACTTACATGGAATGATTAAACACCTGTGAACGTTTGGTGAATGTCACCCTAACTGCTTCATTAATATCTTAATATTTTTATTTTATTATATTATCAATTATTCAATCAAATCTATCAGATTAGTGTGGGGCAAGACAAACTATACTTCAACAAAATAAGGCCTGTGTCTAACTGCGATCTTACAAAAAATAAACATGCTATATTACTTCCTGGCTTATCAAACATCTTCTACATACTGACCTCCAATATCTTGTTCTTTTGACCTTCATTCACTTTGCCAGCCAGGCAACAGTGAGAGATGGCATTCTGGATGATATATTTATTGGATTTAGCACTGGGCTCTTTGTATAATTTTGGTCCTGTGGGCAAGAGATAACCAGTGTTAACTGAGCATGTAGAGCAGTTAATATAGTAGAACAGAAAGGGTAAACCAGCAAACTCTGGGTATACACACATTCCTCACCTGTATACTCTGTTGCTGATGCTACTGAAGAAGTAGTAGAGGCATTCTCCCAATCTTTTTCACCATTACGGCTGCCACAGCGGCCAGGAGACAAAAAACCCTCGACAGACTCCGACCTAAATGGGCTGAATAACAAAATAACAGTTAGGAATGTAAGTAGAAAGTGCAATCCTTTTCATTTTATTTTTGCAGTGTAAGCTTTATGAGTAAGCACATAAGAAAAACCAATCAATCAATCTTTGTCACACTTTCTTCTAGAAATATTATTTTGGAATGATAAAAGGAAAAAAAAAATCACTTAAAAAAAATCAATATTTTAATAGATGCTTGTAGTGAAATCACAGGTTGAATCTGCAAGTTTATTTTATACATTTTATAAAAAAAATAAATGAATAAAAAAATAAAGCCACCAAAAGCATTGTTTGCCCCATCTCATTTATATACAGTAAGAAACAATCAAGCTACTGTGGGTGACAGCAACGGGAGCCAATGGCTCCCCGCTGCTGTCTCAGCCAATGAGGACGGAGAGTCCCTGGCAGCTGAGACTCTCGTGCAATATCGCTGGATCGAGATGGGGCTCAGGTAAGTATTAGGGGGGGCTTCTGCACACAGAATGTTTTTTTTTATCTTAATGCATAGAATGCATTTAAATAAAAAAACCTTCTGACTTTAGAACCACTATAATGGTACTGTACAATCCAGAAGTGTCAGATAAAAATCTTTGAGCAAGTGTAGCTCTTTAAAAGAACAATAATCAATAGCATGGGGGCCAGGATAGGTAAGTATTCTTTCCTTTGCAGAGAGGCCAATGTTTCAACCTTTTTTAAGCTAGCAACAGAGTCTCTTAACCACTTCCCGCCCGCCCTATAGGCAATTGACAGCGGGAAGGTGGTTACATTATCCTGACCCACCGTCATATGACGTTGTGCAGGATAATGCGCTCTGCACGCCCCCGATCTCGGTAAAGAGCCTACCCCTCTTTACCATGTGACCAGCTGTGTCCAATCACATCGGGTCACATAGTAAATAGGAAGAGCCGTTGATCGGCTTTCCTCAGTTCGTGCCCAACAGGCACAAGAAGAGGAGAGCCAATCCGCGGCTCTCCTGATAAGGGGGTGGGGGGTCTGCACTGGTAATCAGAGCATTGATTTTACCAGTGCAGACCCTTGGGGGGGGTGCCACTAGAGCCACCAGGGATGCCCACCCATGGCCACCAGGGATGCCCACCATAGCCACCAGGGATGCCCACCATAGCCACCAGGGATGGCAATCAGGGCTCAGGAAGCCTGCCAGTGGTGCCCTCCCCATCAGTGCTGCCCATCATTGCAATCTATCAGTGCTGCCCACCAGTGCCCTTCATTGCCATCTACCAGTGCCGCCCACCAGTGCCCATTAGTGCCGCCTATCAGTGCCCATCAGTGCTGCACATTAGTGCCACCCCATTAGTGCCTGTCAGTGCGGCCTAATCAGTGCAGGAAAAAAATGTATCTATTTACAAAATTTTTTAACAAACAAAAAAACGTTTTTTTTTTTTTTTTCTCAAACTTTTCTGTCTTTTATTTGTTTAGCAAAAAGAAAAAAACCTTGCGGTGATCAAATACCACCACAAGAAAGCTCTATTTGTGGGGAAAAAAAATGACATAAATTTGGTTTAGGTACAGTGTTGCATGACTGCACAATTGTCATTCAAAATGCAACAGCGTTAAAGCTGAAAATTGGCCTGGGCAGGAAGGGTGTGTAACTGCCCTGTATAGAAGTGGTTACACTTAGAAGATCAATTCCGACTCTGCAACCACCTTTTCCATGTCTTCCAGGTCTTCCCATTGTACAAGGTGGTCACAAACTACACGTTTGGACTGCATATATGGTTCAAAGTCTATCCTTGCTTCTCTGTCTGCTCACACGTGTAAAACTTGGGTCTTTTGTAGCCAGGTAAATGCAGAATGCTTGTAACTTAACCACTTTGCCACGGAGTACTGTAGTACTACTGCGGCAAAGTGGCTCGTTATCGTCTGACGACGTAGACCTACGTCGTCAGACACTCCCCCTTGTGGGCGGCGCTCGCGCGCCGCCGGAGGCTCGCTCCCGCGCCGCCGGAGGCTCGCTCCCGCTGTATTCAGTCACAGCGGGAATCGGGCCAGGGGAGGAGCAGCGGCGATAGCCGCTGCTCTGCCCCAATCGTCAGGGAGCTAGTGTGGAGATCCGCCCGCCTGTGTAAACACAAGCGGGCGGATCTCCCAAGTGACAGGGAGTGACAGATCGGAGTGTTCAGCATAGCTGAACACTCCGATCTGTCCCTGGCTCACACAGTCACCTCCCCCCCCACACGTCAGTAAGCACCAGGCATACATTAACCCCTCCCTCTCCAATAAAATTAACCCCTTCCCTGCCAGTGTCATTTTTACAGTAACAGTGCATATATATAGCACTGATTACTGCAGTAATGTCAGTGGTACCCCCAAAAGTGTCAAAAATGTCAGTCAAGGGTCCGATCTGTCCGCCGCAATGTCGCAGTCCCGCAAAAAAAAAAAAAAAAAAATCGCAGATCGCCGCCATTACGGGTTAAAAAAAAAACCACCATAAATGACAGAAATCTTTCCCTTTGTTAGTAAACGCAATAACTTTTGCGCAAACCAATCAAAATACGCTTATTGTGAATTTTTTTACCAAACATAGGTAGCAGAAAACAAATTGGCCAAAAATTTAAAAAAATTTTGATTTTTACATTTTTTTGGGGGGAATTTCATATAAAAAAATTTGAAAAATATTGTTATTTTTTCCAAATTTACGCTCTTTTTTTGTTTATAGCGCAAAAAGTAAAAATCGCACAGGTGATCAAATACCACCAAAAGAAAGCTCTGTTTGTGGGAAAAAAAGGACGTAAATTTCGTTTGGGTATGGCGTTGCACGACCGCGCAATTGTCAGTTAAAGTCGCACAGCGCCGAATCGCAAAAAGTGGCCCAGACGTAAGACAGCAAAATGCTCTAGTGGTAAAGTGGTTAAAAGGCTTTGGAGGTGCTGTGGAGTTTCAATCAGCATTTGCAGTCCCATAAGCTTGTTTAGAGAGAAAAGCAGATCTATAATCAAATAACAGCCCTTATGTTATTTGTAGGCCAGCTTTGTCCTACTAAAAGTATTTTACATACTTCTCTAGCACAACTCGCTATTACGTAGTTTTATTGCAATACTTACATCTAGCAAATATTTGTCCATTTACTTCACTTCCAACTAATTTCTACCTTCTAAAAAATGTTGGCCAATATTAACGTGACGGCAAAAAAGACAACTCTTTTTTTCAGTTATGTTTATAGACAGGAATCCCGACAATAAACAGACTACTGCTAACAGGGTCTCGTACAGTTTGTTAGTAAATGTACACCTAATTACATTATAAAATAAAGCCAAACACAAATATGGGGCAAATATTTTCTGTCCTTTAGAATAATTTATTATATTGCAGAGTTCCCATCCCTACGGCTACGTTCACATCTTGGCGTTGCCATTTACAGGCGTTTTTTAGGCGTTTTTAGGTTGACAAGTGACCAATGGAATAAAATAAAAATGCCTGTAATCTGCCCAAAAAGAAGCTCATGTACTTTTTTGAGTGTTGGGCGTTTTGCTTTAAACTTCAAAACGCTCAGATGTGAACAGGGGCCATTGAAATTAATAGAATTTATCTTGTTGGGCGTTTTTTGAGCTGATCCTAGAGCAGAAAAACGCCCCAAAATGCCTACATGTTAACTTAGCCTACAATATGCACTTCTAACACTTGTAGATTAATTTAAATAGAAATGGATATTGACAGTAAAGCATACTAACAGAGGTGTTTTACCCCCAAAAAGCTTCTACTGCGAAAGACTGTTACCTTGGCGTTCTTTTCTCAGAGTTCACACTTTCATTGTCACCTGCACTCAGGGAAGCCAAGGAAAAAGCAGACACTGCACAAGAGAAGAAAATGCCATTAAACTCACATAATATAAAAAACCTTATACTATCATTGACCTTATAATGAACATAAAGTATACCTGTGGCCAGGACATAGACATTCAAGTATTTTTGTATTCTTAAAAAGTTATAACCCCCATCATTTTGTGTCCTATTAGGGAGATTTCTCCTCATTTCCTATCCCATAGCCAAAACAGGAAGTGAGAGAGGGAAATCCCTGCAAATTAAGGGAATCCCTTGGGGGCCCCCAGGTCACCAGAACTAGCGTCCCCCATTGATAGATTTCCCCTCTATTACTCTTCAGAGGACAACCCAAAATATGGGATTTTTTTTAATTTTCACTGTTAACCGGTTGCCGACCGCCGCAAGTACATATACTGCGGCGGTCAGCCCCGGCCAGGCAAAGTGACGTACTGGTACGTCACTAGCCTGGGAGCCAATAGCGGGCGGGCGCGCGCTGCCGGAGGCGCGCTCCTGCCTCAGCTCGTTCACATCGGGTCCGCCGGTCACTCGTGATCGTCCGCTGTGAAGGGAGAAAGGCAGGCGGCTAGTGTAAACAAAGCCGCCTGTCATTCTCCCCTGTGTAAAAGCACTGATCGAACGGTCCTGCTATGTAGGACCGTTGATCTGTGCTTTTACACACACAGCCACATCCCTGCACAGTAAGAAGCACGCCCCTAGGGACACACATAGTCACTGCATCTCAAATAAAGTTAACCCCTTCCCTGCCGGTGTCATTTTTACAGTAACAGTGCATATGTATAGCACTGATTACTGTAGTAATGTCACTGGTACCCCCAAAAGTGTCAAAAATGTCAGTCAAGGGTCCGATCTGTCCGTCGCAATGTCGAAGTCCCGCAAAAAAAAAAAAAAAACGCAGATCGCCGCCATTACTCGTTAAAAAAAAAAAAAACAACAAAAATGACAAAAATCTTCCCCTTAGTTAGTAAACGCATTAACTTTTGCGCAAACCAATCAAAATACGCTTATTGTGATTTTTTTTTTACCAAACATATGTAGCAGAAAACAAATTGGCCGAAAATTTTAAAAAATTTGGATTTTTACATTTTTTTTGGGAATAAAAATGTGAAAAATATTGTTTTTTGCAAAATTGTAGCTCTTTTTTTGATTATAGCGCATGATCAAAAAATCTCACAGGTGATCAAATACCACCAAAAGAAAGCTCTGTTTGTGGGGAAAAAAAGGACGTCAAATTCGTTTAGGTACAGCGTTGCACGCCCGCGCAATTGTCCGTTAAAGTCACACAGTGCCGAATTGCAAAATACCCCCTGGTCAGAAAGGGGGTAAAATCTTCCGGGGCTTAAGTGGTTAATGATAATGGTAAACATGAAAATTGGGGGAAGGGGAAATCTGCCTAACAGGGGCACAGGCAGCAATAGAAACTGACAGGTATTCTAATTCCTCGTACTCTTTTCACAACCAAAAAAAAATAAAAAACATTGCCTTTAGTAATACTTTAAAACCTAACTCTATGTTTTGGTGAACTTCAAAGAGTTTGCTTGGACCAAGCTGGCCCAAACAAACTATTTTCTTCACATGCAGCGGCGGTCAGTGCTGTATAAACTGTATGTAGCCTCAGCATTGTGTTCCAGCAGCAGAAAATACACTTCGTGTTCTGTTGCCAAGCAAAACTGAGTCGGGCTGTGTGCTGCTAAGTCATTCAGAGGAAGCCTTCCATTTTAGAAGTGTTCTCTGATTGACCGGGATTATGACATCATCTACCCGCCTCTCCACCTCAGCCAGAGGATGCCTTGTATTCATTCAGTAAATGCAAAGCTACCTGTGAAGGCTGCTCAGCCCGACTCCATTTTGACCCGGGAGCGGGACTGGAAGATCATGTCCCGCTGCCCAAAAACAGCGATGTATACAATAGGTAGCTGAGACTTCATACAGTTCATAAATCTTATTCTCATTCAAAATATCTAAGCCTGCTGCAATGCGAGATAAGAACTGGAAAGGAAATGCATTTTCCATGCCTTATACCAGTGTTTCTCAACCTTCTTTCAGTCAAGGCACCCTTTAAAATTATGGACAATCTCGAGGCACCCTCCAAAATGCTGGACAGTCTTGAGGCACCCTATTCTAAAATGTAAAAATTATTCTAATCGTTATACATAATGCAGAAACATCAATACATGTAGGACATTAGAGGCGATTTATTCTTCCAAAGCAAATACACTGTTGCAAACTGGTACCGACTAGTATTCCAGTGTTTCTCTTCTCCCTCAGTTTTTCTCCATCACTTAGCTAATGTTACCCCAAAGCTGATTGAGAGAGTCAGGAGAGGGTCAAACAAGGAAGATATGCAGGCAACGGACATCCTCATCATCAACTGATGAGGTCATTGGGTACTAGAAGGTTATAATGGTGCACAATGAAAAGCTGTGGCTTTATGTAACTAAAAGGCAGGTTTCATCCACCCACTGGCTTGTATACAAATTTTAGGTGATTTTTAGGCCAAGGCACCCCTGAAGAAACCTCAAGGCACCCCAGGGTGGCTGAGCACTTTGGCTGAAAAAGGCTGCCTTATACAGTACCTGTAACAAAAGTGAAGTGAGTGGCCTCAGGTGATTTACAGAAAATAAACTGTTTATCTACAGTTATCTTTCCCCTATATCCAAAGTGCACAATTTACACAGGATCTCTAAGCTCTGAAAGCAGGGGGCGGAGAGCTTAAGTTACATCAGTAAGGGGAGCTCTGAGACCTGATTGGAGGGAAGGGACACACCTCTCTTCAAAAACCACACACGAACAGAGCTAAGGCTATCAGTCAGTTTAAGTTTCCTTCCTGTCACCATATTTAAAGTTCACCTTTGCGAACATGCTACCTGTTTTTAGGGTAACAAATACACACTACAGAGCAGGGGTGTGCAAACTTTTTTCAAAGAGGGCCAGATTTGATGAAGTGAACATGCGTGAGGGCCGACCATTTTGTGCGGTGACCCAATGCAGTGGAGCGAGTGCCTAATTCTCGTATGGTTGTCCTGACAACTTTTCAATGTTCTATTTACCACATTGGCATCATTCATGACTATTATTGCTGCCATCAGTAATCATCGATGGGTTTATATAGTGCTTATATGTGGTTAACCCTTCTGTGACTGATACTTTTGAACATCCCTCCTTGTGTGTTTTGTTCCCACACAGCTGCTACTTGACCCCCTGGTGTTATGCCAATTGTCATGGAGAGGGCGCTGGTCCTGTCATACTAGCGCCAGGTTTGTGTTTTTTAGTGCTCCCTAATCAGACTAAGTCCGAGGCCATATTAAGCAAGGGATATAAAGCGGGCAGGGGCGGGCGGTGGGTGTTAACAATAGTGTATTCACAAGTAACAGGAAAAGCTGGAATTGGATGCAGCGGGCCGGGATGGACCATCATTTGAGTATAAGTAATTCAAAACACACATATATATATATATATATATATATATATATATATATATATATATATATATATATATATATATATACACACACATATAGCATATATAAGAGGATGTATAAAATTAATGGGAAAAGAACTAATATGGCATACGACGTGCAGTCCCGCAGCGTTTAAAGATCCAGGGATCCCAGGGGCCGTACTACTGCTATAGAGGGATATGCTTTGTTTATATTTCATGTCTGAGGTTTACAACCACTTTAAACAACAAATCATTCATTTTTCAATATAGAGGAAATTCATAAGACACATTCTAAATATAATGTGCACATATTTTGAAGCTCAGTCCTAAATGGATTTCCTCCATAAAGTCTCCATTCTTCTGCAATCTCTAAGTGCCGGGTCACACTTGTGCGATGCGGGAAGGCTGCGAATTCGCAGCCTGGTCCCGCATCCCAAACGCACATATGGCAGTTCACACTGCCATATGCAATACGCTGGGGGTGTCAATGAAATGTTAACGACACCCCCAGTTTGATCGCATATCGCAGTGCGATCTGACAGTTCGCACAGGATCGGATCGCACAAGTGTGAACCACTGTGCGATCCGATCCTGATGCGGCTGAAAAAATGCCTCGTGCGAGTTTTGTGCGGGTGCAGTGCGAATTTAGCCATACAAAGTGTATGGCTGAATTCGCACTGCACATCCGATCGCATGTAATGAAGGAGCAGTGCGCTCCGATATTACATGCGATCGCCGCACACGCGGAAGTGTGAACCGGCACTAATAGCTGGATCTTTTGATCGTATAAAGAACTTCATATGAAGAACTGACAGTATTCTTGACACAGGGCACACAGACTCTCCCTCCCAGAACAGGGAACCGGGAAGGGATATCAAGAGGAAGGGGCCCCTCAGGACCACCACCCACGCACTATATCTGCATGCTGTCAAATTAATACGTCAAGATTCGTCACTTGGACCCATAGTCAGCCATGCCAAAAAATAAGCTAGCCTAAAACCTAAATGTTTACCAGTCTGGTAAACATTATAAATGTTATACTGATAACCCAAATTGCTCAAAAACCCTGGAAATGCAATATCTCTCAGGCTAGCACCTCTTAACGTGATCAAGGAATACCCAGTATAAACAGTTGGCTCTGCCTAAGGGGCACTCAGATCCAGGAAGGAATGCCCAGGTAATTCTCCATATATTGAATACTTAAAGCACAACTACAGCCTGAAGGGTTAAAAATAAAAAGTTTATTCTGCTGTGTTAGGTTCCCTTGCTATTACTAACAGGACAGTACGACAAACTCAGAATTAATTTCAGAAGTAATAGATAATATACATAAATTCTGAGATTAGTCACTGCAAAGAGCCCTGTTACTCCTTCTGAGCCTAGCTTTAGTACATCACATAAGAGACCAAAAGTACAGAATAAAAAAAAAAAGTGTATTATGTTACACTGTTAACACCAGGACCCTGCATTCACTATGTCTGGTCTCCCACAGTACACAGAACATGTGCGATGTATGCAAAAGTTTTAGTAACCATAAACTGCTAAATACCTTTTCTCATCAGCAGTTAGAGCAGTCTTGTGACTTCTATCAGTGTCTGATTAAAGCTTCTAGGAGCAGTTTAAAATTCTCACATGATTGTCCTATGAGGCTGCAGGACCCCTGACCCTCTGTCTGGACAGTGCTGATTGGCCCTTTGTGAATCATATGCACTCCCCCAAGAAAAAAAAAAGATCTCTAGCAACATACACCAAACTGAGCATATGCAGCTTGCCCCCAAGGCTCTGTTCTATCAGGAAATGGTTTGGGGACTGTGGAAGAAGGGGAGGATCAGAGAAGACAAGATCAAACAGCCTTTTCACACAATGCAGATGAGTAACCCTTTAGGTTACACAGTGAGTATAACGAGCATGCTTTACTGATTTCACGGTTGCGGGTTTCGTAACACTTAAAAAAAAAAAAGGATAACTTCACCTTTCTACAAAAAATATTAAATACACATCTTGTCGCAGGTAAATAAAATGTGCATTTCTTATTTTTTTTTGTAGTAGGAGGTAAAATCGAGCAGAGAATGCAGGACTGGAAACAAGTTACGTGTTCACCCTAAAATCAGGTGGAGCAAGTAACATGTTCACAAAGGTGAACTTATCCTTTAACCGATTGCCAACCGCCGCAAGTACATATACTGCGGCGGTCAGCCCCGTGCAGGCAAAGTGACGTACCCGTATGTCAATCACCTGCGAGCCAATAGGGGGCGAGCGCGTGCCGCCGGAGGCGCGCTCCCGCCCCCGCTCGCTCACTGGGATCCCCGCACATGTGACCGGCGGACCCGATGTCCGCCGGTCACTTGCGATCGTCAGTTACAGAGGGAGAAAGGCAGGCAGCTAATGTAAACAAAGCCGCCTGTCATTCTCCCTTGTGTAACAGCAAAGATCATATGGTCCTGCTATGTAGGATCGTAGATCTCTGCTGTTACATGAAAAGCCACATCCTGCACAGCAAGAATCACGCCTCTAGGGACACACTTAACCCCTCCTTCTCCAGTAAAGTTAACCTCTTCCCTGCCAGTGTCATTTTTACAGTAACAGTGAATATGTATAGCACTGATTACTGTAGTAATGTCACTGGTACCCCCAAAAGTGTCAAAAATGTCAGTCAAGGGTCCGATCTGTCTGCTGCAATGTCGCAGTCCCGCAAAAAAAAAAAAAAAATCGCAGATCGCCGCCATTATTCGTTAAAAAAAAAAAAACAATAAAAATGGCAAAAATCTTTCCCTTAGTAAACGCAATAACTTTTGCGCGAACCAATCAAAATACGCTTATTGGGATTTTTTTTTTACCAAACATATATAGCAGGAAACAAATTGGCCTAAAATGTTAAAAAATTTAGATTTTTACATTTTTTTGGGGGAATTTCATATAAAAAAAATGTGAAAAATATTGTTATTTTTGCAAAATTGTCGCGTTTTTTTGTTTATAGCGCATGATCAAAAAATCGCACAGGTGATCAAATACCACCAAAAGAAAGCTCTGTTTGTGGGAAAAAAAGGACATCAATTTCATTTGGGTACAGCGTCGCACGACCGCGCAATTGTCCGTTAAAGTCATGCAATGCCGAATCGCAAAATACCCCCTGGTCAGGAAGGGGGTAAAATCTTCCGGGGCTTAAGTGGTTAACATTAACATTAGCATTATGTAATTAACAAGAAAAAAAATTACTAAAGTATTCCTAAGGTTGGGAAACATTTTAGCATACCTCTTAGTTCATATAGTACTTAGACCTTCTCTGCTCAGTGAATTTAGGCTTTTAAACACCTCAATAGCATAGCTTACTATCTCAGTTTATGTACCTGGAGGGCCCCCAGTAGGTGTTCTAGGCGATTCAGCCTGATGGTCTCTATGGATAGATTTAGGTCGAGGCTTTTTAGGCCTGCCAAGGTTCATTCGAGGTTTTATTACAGAATCCATGTCTTGCATTAACTTGAGCTGCTTCCTACGCATGTATTCCTGTTTGATATACTCCCGTCTGGCCTTCTCATCTTCCTTCTTATTGCGCTCTTCTTCCGACTTTCGCCTGTAGAAATAAAAGCTTTGGTCACCAATGGAACTGTATAAATAATGACCAACTCAACAGTATATATTACAATAGGAAGAAGGGTTAAGGTGCATCCAAACCTGAGAACACATCTTTATACAAAATATATTGCAGCTTACCAATCCCTAGATGTGATGGCTGCAATAGCTTTTAATTTTCCTTTAGCTGCATTTGGTGATCCTGCCAGTAACACACACTTCTTGTCCTATAGAGGAGCCGTGCTGTCACACTAGAACAGGAAGTGTGTTAGGACTAAAGAACATGTCCCCCCCCCTCCCCTCATCTCATCTCCATGAGGGGTGTTGTGTAGTCCACAGAGGACTGGGAACAGATAACAGAACAGGGACAAAGGCAATTATAAAAGGTAACAAGATTTCTGCAAGGATCAATAGGTTTTTTTTCTTCATTTATTGAACAGGTATAACAATACACTTTAGATTTTTATTTCACAGGAAGCAAATATGAGAAGTACACTGTTTAACTGTACATACAGTTTAAGTCCATACACAAAGCAAAAATTGATAATAAAAAATAAATAAATACACATCATTTTGCCTTGCAGATTAAAAAAATAATGTGCATTTATTATTATATTTACTAGGAGCCTGCAAAGCATTGTACCTGCGATCAGCAGATTGCGCATGAAATGCAGGACTCCCGCAGACTGTCTGTGAAAGGGGTAACCAGGGATGGAGGCACTTTGCCTACAGGCTGGTGCTTCATGTAAAGTCCCACCGTGCGATTTTCGTGCGTTTTTGGTGGATGCAGTCTAATTTGACCCCAGTTTTTTCATATACAGGGATGGAGACCATAGCATGACCTGCTTGTCTCATGTAAAGTCCCAAATATTTTATGAAATTAGGGATGGAGGCACTGAGCTATACAGGCAAATTGCCTCATATAAAGTCCCAATCTGTGTTTTACACTGCATCCACCAAGGGGTTGGAGGTGTATGCTTCTCAGCTGGTCGTTTTCAGTTTTGTACCATCTTAAGAACATTGCTATTAGAGTTCTGAGATACTAGACCAGTCATGGATGGAGGTGGGTTGGGGGGAGTTTGGGCTGCTCCCTCTCACCTGCCTCCTATCCATCCATTAGCAGCCATGTGCTCCCAGAGCGGAGACACTCAAATTTAAAAGTGTTAGGACTGCAGATAAAACAGGGTGCCGTGTCGTGGCTCTGCAGCTTACACATGCGTTTTCAAATGCGTGTCAACTAAAACCCCGTTCTTTATTTATATCGAGACAGCTCTACTTGGTTGGTGGCAGACTGGAGGGTGAGTACATCAGACTGGGGGCTGGCTGGCTTCCATGCACCTCTCTTAATCCTTTTCAATTTGTTTTTTCCGATACAGGGATGGAGACGCTGGGCATACCTGCTGGTGTCTCACTTAAAGTCCCACATAGCCCACATTGTCCGTGAAAGGGGTTTGCTCATACATCGTACAGACAGGCAGTTGCACAATATCAGGAAGAAACCATGAACTATCTTGAGCGCTCAACATCGCCCATGCAGTTCTCCCATTCACAGAACTCTGAATGAATGATTCGGCTAGGTGGTCAGAGCCCTGCACAGACGCGGTTTTTAAAAAATTGTGACAGCGAGTGCGGGGAGAGGATCCCCAGCTCACTGTCACTAGAACGGTGGTTTGGGGAGAGGCTGTAGCAGTGGGAACATGTTACATTTTCCACCCTGAACATGGGTAGAATGTTTCCAAAGGTGAACTTCTCCTTTGAATGTGGTTAAGCCAGCCAAAACTTTAGGTTTTTATGTCGTTTTCGGTTTAAAAATAACATGGAAGGGTTAAAGCTTCTGTTTTATATTGCTCGGTGCATCCCTGTTGTGGAGGTTTCCTCTCACATTCTAACCCATGACCCTGTGCCAGGAGGGGATAACAACCCAAATGCTGCTCCTATACTTCTATCTTCAGAAATTTACTCTGTACTTAGCACTTGAAGACTGGCACTAAGGCTTGCTTTGAAAGAGGACACGGGCAGAGCGAAGCAGGGTGCAGGAGCACTTGTCATGATATGCAATACTAGCACATTATGGCAAACTCACGGAGTTTGCCTTCCTCCCGCAATGACCGCTCTGCACTCTCTTTACTCCTGCATTCAGTATCTTCCTTCTTCAGCACTTGCACAAGTAAAGTATATCACCACAGTACGCAGCAAAAACACACATTGAACTATGCACGCACCACAGCTAATGTACAAGAAAAAAAAAAAAATTGCTAGCAATTAGGTAAAGGAGTTTGCTTTATTTTTTTTATTTTGGCAGAACAGACATACAAAGACTTTTCTACTAAAAAAAACCCTCACCTACTAGCAATTTGTTTTCAACATCCGTACCATTTTAACCACTTTACCTCCGCTTACATGGAGGCTACTGCGGCAAAGTGCCGCGATCCCGTCCAGCGACGTAGACCTACGTCGCTGGACTCCGCCCCTTGTGGGCGGCGCTCGCGCGCCGCCGGAGGCTCGCTCCCGCTGTGTTCATTCACAGCGGGAGTCGGGCCAGCGGAGGAGCAGCGGCGATTGCCGCTGCTCTGCCCCGATCGTCGGGGATCGAGTCTGGAGATCCGCCCGCTGTATGTAAACACAGCAGGCGGATCTCCATAGTGACAGGGACTGACAGATCGGAGTGTTCAGCATAGCTGGACATCCGATCTGTCCTTCTGTCACACAGTCACCTCCCCCCCCACACGTCAGTAAGCACCAGGCATACATTAACCCCTCCCTCTCCAATAAAATTAACCCCTTCCCTGCCAGTGTCATTTTTACAGTAACAGTGCATATATATAGCACTGATTACTGTAGAAATGTCACTGGTACCCCCAAAAGTGTCAAAAAGGTCAGTCAAGGGTCCGATCTGTCCGCCGCAATGTCGCAGTCCCGCAAAAAAAAATCGCAGATCACCGCCATTACGCGTTAAAAAAAAACACCAAAAATGACAGAAATCTTTCCCTTAGTTAGTAAACGCAAAAATTTTTGCGCAAACCAATCAAAATACACTTATTGCGATTTTTTTTTTACTAAACATAGGTAGCAGAAAACAAATTGGCCAAAAATTTAAAAAAAATTTCATTTTTACATTTTTTTGGGGGGGAATTTTATATAAAAAAATGTGAAAAATATTGTTATTTTTTCAAAATAAACGCTCTTTTTTTGTTTATAGCGCAAAAAGTAAAAATTGCACAGGTGATCAAATACCACCAAAAGAAAGCTCTGTTTGTGGGAAAAAAAGGACGTAAATTTCGTTTGGGTACGGTGTCGCACGACCGCGCAATTGTCAGTTAAAGTCGCACAGTGCCGAATCGCAAAAAGTGGCCTGGACGGAAGACAGCAAAATCCTCCGGTGGTAAAGTGGTTAAAGGTTTCAAGAAATCTGACCAAAACCTGTCAAATGTTTTGGAAATGCTAGCTCATGCTCATTGAATTAGCATTTCCCAGCAAAGAAAAAACAATGCCTATGAGTTTAGGGAACCAAAGAAAGCAACACATGAATAGATAGCATAAAGTAAATATTCTCCAGCTCAGGGATACTTGAAAGCTTAAAGAGGAGCTCTAGTCTCTTAAGTGAAAATTAAAGTCAGCAGCTACAAAAACTGTAGTTGCTGACTTTTAATAAACAGCCACTTACCTGTCCCATGAAACAGCGGTGTGCTCACCCCAGCCGTTTTCTCCATGTCCTCCCTCACCAGCATCTTTACCATGGGCACCCGGCTGTGACAGATTGCATCTTCACAGCTGGGTGCCCACTGTGAATATGCGAGCGGCGCTGCACTCTATGACTGGGAGCGGTCTTCTGGGACCTGTCATGTGTCTCAGTAGACTTTGGGGGGGGATGGAGACCTACCATCTAGGTGATCAGATTACAAGTGGGAGCGGGTACCTGTCAAAATCGGGTACCTTCCTCCCCAAAAGCTCCATTTCACACACAGGAGTGGGGGAGGAGGCCTTAAAGCAGACCTTCCCCTTTTGGATGGCGCTCTGCTTTAACTCCAGTCAACACTTAATTTCAGGTACTGGAATGTCTATTGATGAAATGGCATACCTAAGGTGTTTGTGTTTCATTCATTATTTAATTTATTATTCTGAAATCTTTGGTGCTCTGAGAATATTATGCATGCTTATGCAGTTCCTATCCCTGTCTATTGTAGCCCAAGCCATAGAGTAAGTAGAGAACTAAATCATAGCCAGAGTCACCCAATCAGATTCTTCTATATTGGGGTGCTGAATCTGGCAGCAATTGCTTGCGATATGTGTGATAAAAAAAAATCTCCTGACCTTAGGGCATTCTGCAGTGTTCAATGGATAGTATCAGTATTTCACTAACTTTATTTGCATGAATTGGCCTATTTTAATAGAATAGACACCATCAGAGGTTTTCAGAAATTCTCAGTAGTCCACTATCCTTTACACTGTAGCATAGGTTACCCGCAAGGGTCTCTAAGGGCTTTGAGGTTACCATAAGGAAAGAGCTATGTTTTATCAAGAAATATACAAAGTATAGAGAAGCTTATAGTTTTTTGTTATGTTGTATAGCAATGATATTTTTTTTCCCCAACACTGTCCAAGGTAAGGTTTACACTATTGCAGGTGCAGGAAGGTGTGGAAATCGTATGCCTTTTTAGCACCCGCAGCCAAAATGTGCCGCAAAAAGCGGCTCCACGCATTGGAAAATGTGCCATGCCTTTAAGTGCATGACACCGTCTTGAGGCTGCGGTGTTTATTTAGGAATGACGGACAGGGGCGAAGAACCACCTTATCCCCGTTAATCACCAGGTAAGGTAAACGACAGGATAACGCCGCCAGTTCCAACACCCTGCGTGCAGATGTCATAGTCACTAAAAAGGCCACCTTCTGGGACAACGTAAGCAGAGGAATCTCCTGAATATTTTCAAAATGAGGCTTCTGCAGAGCTGAAAGCACCAAATTAAGATCCCAAGGCGGCAATGGTGCCCGCACTGGAGGAACCAAATGTCGGACACCCTGAAGAAAGGTACGCACCAGGGAGTGTGTGGCCAAAGGACATTGGAAGAAGATCGCCAAGGCCAACACTTGGTCCTTGATGGTACTCAAGGCCAATTTCTGTTCAACCTCCCGTTGAAGGAAGGTTAAAATCTGAGCCACCGAGAAGGAGCGAGGAACCCCAAGAGACTCAACACCACGCAATGTACGTCTTCCACGTACAATGGTAGATCTTTCTAGAAGTAGATTTCCTAGCTTTCAACAGGGTAGGAATCACTGACTCAGATAAACCCCTACACTACAGCACCTGACATTCAATAGCCAAGCCGCCAAAGCCAGCGACTAAAGCAGGATGGAAGATCGGCCCTTGGGACAGAAGATCCTCCCTGAGAGGAAGCTTCCAAGGAACGTCGGCGACCAGTCGCACCAGATCCGCATACAAAGCCCGGCGAGGTCAGTCAGGACCCAGTAAGATGACCAGAATCTGTTCTGCCGAGAAGTCTGGGCAGAAGCTTGAGAGGAGAGAAATCAGCCGATACTGACCCCACTGGGCCACTAGCATGTCCGTGGCGTCTGCCAGAGGATCCCTTGACCGAGCTATAAACCTCTGCACCTTTCTGTTGAGCCGAGACACCAACAGATCCACCTTGGGGGTGCCCCACCAGAGACACAGCTGATGAAACACCTCTGGATGAAGGGGCCACTTCCCTTGGTCCAACGCCTGCTGACTGAGATAATGCGCCTGACAATTTTCCACCCCGGGAATGTGTACGGTGGAGAGGGCTGGAACAAACTGTTCCGCCAACCTGATTCCCAGCTACTTCCACACCTCTCAGGACACTTCTTGTGCCCCCTTGATTATTGACATAAGCCACGGCTGTGGCATTGTCCGATTGAATGTGCACTGGACAACCCTGAAGGTGATCCGTCCAATGATCCAGACACTATCTGATCGCTTGGAGTTCCAAGACATTGATCTGTAGTCTGGACTCTTCCAGCGTCCAGATCCCCTGAGAAGAATTTTTGCCGAGGACGCCTCCCCAGCCAGACAGGCTGGCATTGGTGGTGACCATTGTCCAATACATGGGAAGGAAGGATTTTCCCAGGCGAAGTGCCAGAGAACGAAGCCTCCATATCAAGGACTTCCTCGTTCCCCGACTCAGCTGGATCTGATTTTCCAGAGACTGGGGAGTCTTGTCCCATTTGGTCAGAATCTCCCTTTGCAGGGACCTGGTATGGAACTGTGCAAACGGAACCGCCTTGAAAATCGACACCATAAAGCCCAGCACCCGCATGCAAGTCCAGAGGGACGACCATCTGTTGGACAGCAGGAGGAAAATTGCAGCCTGCAATTTCTGGAGTTTATAAAAAAGAGAGAAAAGGAGGCTCAAACACCTGGTGCATTACCCTTGGACACCTTTAAAAGTTTTATTAAAAATCCAAACACATACTCACAGACATGAAGAACATATATCGCATAGAATGAGTCCACCACATGTGGAGGTAATCGTCCCTATCGTTGGATCGTTGACGCGTTTCGGGAGACACTCCCTTCTTCAGAGTCCATCTTTCAGCAAAGTTAGATTTATACTGGAAGTGCCATGCGAGCCGACACCAGTATCTCCTCCCACCTCCACCCTACCCCCCGTGTGTACTGGGCGGGACAAAAAACAACAACAAAGGAAGCAAATCTAACAGCAAATGGGAGAGAGAAAAAAATTATATAAAAAAATTTAGAAAATGATAAATCATTTTATATCAAAAAGATATTCAATCACATTAAATGAAATATGTAATTAGTTCATATCCCAAGCTTGATTTATAATGATCACTTGGTGCATGGCCTGCCTGTTTGTTTGTCCACGTTTGTCAGGGGTTTGTTCATGCCCCTGGAAGTGACGCATAGAGGGCCCGAAGCGCAGGAAGTGCAGCATGCATTTCGGGTCCTGGAAGTCACCGCACACAGAGGAGACAGCCCAGCGGTGGCCAGAATGCATCAGATAGCGGTTTGGGGGACACCGACTGGAACATACTAATATACAGATGAGCGGGATAAACGTTGGAGTGACACCTAGAGGAGCCCCCCTCCATACATGAGAGAGGACATGGGGTAAATGGAATACATATTGTAGGCCTGGTCAGAGCAATGTCTTCCCCCATGACGCTCCTGCTATATGCTTTCAACACTGTCTGTATATCATCCAACATAAAAGGATTATTATTACATACAGTGATCATTCTGCATCAAGCTTGGGATATGAACCAATTACATATTTCATTTCATTTAATGTGATCGAATATCTTTCGATATAAAATGATTATCATTTTCTAAATAATTTTTATATAATGAATTGTTTTTTTTTCTTTTTCTCTCCCATTTGCTGTTAGATTTGCTTCCTTTGTTGTTGTTTTTTGCCCCGCCCGGTACACATGGGAGGAGGGTGGGGGTGGGAGGAGAGATGGGTGTTGGCTCGCATGGCACGTCCAGTATAAATCTAACCTTGCTGAAAGATGGACTAGCTCTGAAGAAGGGAGCGTTTCTCCCGAAACACGTCAGCGGTCCATCGATAGGGACGATTACCTCCAAATGTGGTGGACTCATTCTATGCGATATATGTTCTTCATGTCTGTGAGTATGTTTTTGGCCTTTTAATAAAAGTTTTAAAGGTGTCCAAGGGTAATGCACAAGGTGTTTGCGCCTCCTTTTCTCTCTTTTTTATGCACTGCGCCTCCTTTTCTCTCTTTTTTATGCACTTCTGATTGGAGTTCCCCGCCTGAGAGCAGCACGCCTGTTATTCCCATTGGAGTGAGCGCTTGGGTGTTAAAGTTGATTGGATATCGAATTTCTGGATATCGAATTTCTGGAGTTTGTCCAGAGGAAGGAGCACTCTGGCTAAGGCCGAGTCCAGAGTCAGGCCCAGATAGTCCAGCTTTGTGGACGGAGACAGAGCAGACTTCTGAAAGCTCAGAATCCAGCCTAACTCCTGCAGAGTTCGTATTGTGATTTCAAGGTTGTCGACCAGAGCAGAGGGAGACTCCGCTCGCAGAAGAAAATCAGACAAGTAGCCCAGTACAGTGATCCCCAGTTGGCATAGCAAGCCTAGCACTGGCACTAACACTTTTGTGAAGACCTAAGGAGCAGAGGCAAGACCAAAGGTTAACGCCACAAACTGATAATGCTCCTTTCAGACCAAAGCGGATAAAACGCTGGTGACTGGCACATATTGGAATGTGAAGGTAGGCATCCTTGATATCTATAGGAAATCCCAAACTAGATGAGATAATATAGCGCTTGCTGATGTATGCAGGGAACCGTGGGAGTGGATTTGCAATAAAATACCCTAAAAACTCAAACTCTAAAAAGGCTGTAACCTTAAAACATAAATATCATAAAAGTAAATATAATCAACTAAATAATGTGCCAATATCAAGTCCAACAAATCACAATAAAGATAAAGTGCTGAGTGAAATTCAAAAATAGTTCATAAGTGACTCAGTGATGGGTATTCCAAAAAAGTGCCAAAAAGGAAAAAAGTGCAAGTGCTCACAAACATTCACAAGCGGGCTCTGCACAGCGTTTTTTTTATCTTTTGCCAGCTTTGTCAGCTTTTTAACTTAATAAACCTATTTTAATGGTACTGCACCATCCGGAGCCTGTCCTTTTTGTTCCCTGAATTTTATTTGGAGGACCGTGAGGAACCCTTTTACCCGATCCGGGGGATTCCGGCCCGAGAGGGATAGGAGCCCAGCAGTTACCATCGTTCTGACCTGGAGGGTCACTAAAGCATTATTGGTCTCTTTGCCGTAAGGCAGTTGAGACCCACCGTATCTGGTGAGTTTATATCTTACCTCTTACCATCTGCATGATTGGATTTCCTGGTCCATTGGAGGATCCAGCACCAAGCACTTGCACTTTTTTCCTTTTTGGCACTTTTTTGGAATACCCATCACTGAGTCACTTATGAACTATTTTTGAATTTCACTAAGCACTTTATCTTTATTGTGATTTGTTGGACTTGATATTGGCACATTATTTAGTTGATTATATTTACTTTTATGATATTTATGTTTTAAGGTTACAGCCTTTTTAGAGTTTTAGAGTTTTTAGGGTATTTTATTGCAAATCCACTCCCACGGTTCCCTGCATACATCAGCAAGCGCTATATTATCTCATCTAGTTTGGGATTTCCTATACATTCACTTTGCACTTTATAGCAGCTGCTCATCCTACATATTTTATAAAATCTATATAGTAGCCACATTACCTATTTTATTAGGCACTCCTAGGCGCGAGGAATATATTCTATTGAATATATACTTTTGCAGCATCCTTGATATCTACAGAGGTGAGAAAATCCCCTGGACGCAGGGATGCCACCACCGTTCGAATGGACTCTATTCTAAACTTCTGTACCAGCACAAAGCAGTTTAGCGTCTTGAGGTCCAGGATTTGACTCACTTTGCCTTCCTTCCTGGTTTGAGTAAAAACCCTGAAAACGTTCCGAAGTCGGAACCGGGACAATCACCCCTTGAAGGAACAGATCTTGTACTGACCCAAACAGGCCCTGTAAGCAGTCTGGGGACAGGCGCAAGTTGGAAGGAAAAAAACTTGCTGGGCGACAAGAGGGAAACTCGATCTTGTAGCCGGACCAAATGACTTTGTGGTCCCACTTTTCTCGCACTAGGGAAGTCCACAAGTCCTGGAAAACCACAAAGACGTTCCCCCACCCCAGATACGGGTGAGGGTGCACCTTCATGCTAAAGAAGACCTGTCCACGGGTCTGGAAAAGCCCAATCTTGGCTTTGCCAGACCAAGTTTGTTTGGATCCTCCTTAAGAGGCCTCCTTGAAAGGCTTTGAGCCCTTGTCAGTCGACCTTGAGGGACAAAAAAAAAAAACTTATGAGCTGAAAAGGAGGGCCCACGTCTATGACGAGGTTCCTTGCCCTTAGTAGCCTGCAGAATAATAGTACTCTTCCCCCCTGTGAGACCTTTAAATTATGTCATCCAGGGTAGCTCCAAACTGGTGATCTCCTTGGAAAGGAACAGCAGTCAAGCCCTTTTTTTAAGCCTGATCTGCAGACCAGCACTTGAGCCAAAAGACATGCCGGAGGACCACTGCCAAAACAGAGAGACGAGCCATCAGGGGAGCCACATCCAAAGAGGCATCACAGATAAACTGCAGCCCCTGGACTAGCTGGTCTGCCAGCTCAGCAAAAGCAGGGGAGAGCTGTTACCCCTCCAGGTCATGGTGTAAGCGCTTAGCCCACTCGGTCAAAGTTTGCGATACTAGGGCAATGGTGAATACCAGCCTCATTGCCGAACCAGCCAGACTGTACATATGGTGGGCTACAGCCTCCGCCTTCCAGTCAGCCGGATCCTTAAAGCCTGGGGACTCTTCAACCAGAACCATGGTTGCCTTGTTTAATCTGGAAACCAGAGGGTCCACCACCGGCGGCACAGTCCACTTCCTAAGAAGGGACTCCTCATAGGGATAACGCCTATTAAAGCTCTTAGGGAACCCACGGGGACGCATTGGTCATCACCACTATTTAGCGACAATTCTGTCAAAATAGGCAGGGAAAGGAAACACCTTTGCCGCTCTGGATTCCAAAGGGTACCTGCGTCTCCATTGCAGCTTCAGCTGCGCCCTCCATCTTTAGGGTCTCACGTAAAGATACAATCTGTGCATCCGCAGCACCCTTTCGTGGAGACGTGGAGAAATCATCACTATCAGAAGGATTCCAGGCATGTTGTTGCAGATCCAAGCAGGGTGACCCACGTTCGCGGCAGCCGAATCAGATTCAGGATCTGATAAGAAGATGAAGCAGGGTAAGGCAGGGGGCACTTTTTGTTAGCCCGTCGCCTGAAAGCCACCTCCACCCGGGAAACAAAGGACTCCAGGACCGCCGTCAGTGCATCGATGGATGGTTGGGACTCGGAGGACCCCACAGCCTCAGAGAGGGGATCAGCTGGGGAGATGTGCTCCAAAGACTCAATGCGTCACCAGGGGGACTCCATAAAAAAAGGTGTAACACACTGCAAGGGACAACCCCAACTGCGCAGGCAGCACCATCCAGTCGCCAGGCACAAAGCACCAGCAATCCTCAGCAGAGAGGGAGAGGACCGCCACCAGACTCACCACCCGCAGAAACAAGCACCTGCAGCCTCCAGGATAATCTGCACTACACGTGCTGCGATCAGGAAGCAAAATGATCCAGGAGTCAGCACCAGTGGATGAGGAGGGGCTCCCACCGCTGAATTCACCGCCCACAGGGCTCCACTGTCATGGTTGCCTCGATTTTCAATGGCAAACAGCAAAATGACCGCCGAACTACACAAACATTGCCGCCATGTATAGGACACACAGGCTACAACAAAATGGCGGCCCTGCGCGGCACCACGAGGCATACAGGGACCCAGGATTGGGAGACCAGGCCTCAAGGATAAATCCAGGCAGGGCAGGGGGGTCCTGGCAGGAGCCCCCACCAGGTACAACCCCCTCCCACAGCACAGTCGATCGTCTGGTTACTGATGGTGCACCCCCTGGCCCACAACACCAGTCAGCGCCCTGCCCCCACCCTAGGAAAGTGGCCAGACCACCCAAACAGCCCCAGCGTATGTGGAGGGGCGGGGGCAGAATGAGGGACTCTGCGGAGGGATGTCTGCGTGAAGGAGGGGAACCCGGGGGTCTGACCATTCCAAGGAGGGGCCCACATTCACCCCAAAACCCTCCAGGGGAGACAGCTACTCACTATACCAGGAACCAGGCGGGCACCGCTCCGGACAGAACCCCTCTCCATCTAAATGGGGGCTGTTGGCCAGGAGGAACGCTGCGACTCAGGCCGAGACCTGGTCGTATGTGACCTCGCAAGCTGTTTAACTCGCAAGCCAGCCCCCGTCCAGTGGGGCTGTCATGGCCGTCCTAGCCTGGAGCTGAGGTCTGCGCACACTCTCTGGCCAGACTGGGATGACCACTAGATCTAGTTATCCAGCCCGTCGCCCAGTCCAGCAATTGATTGTAGATCTCACAGGAAAAATCCAGGAGGAAAAAATTTCCTATCTAAAAAATTTTGCCAGGACCAAAGTTCCCAGCAATGAACTAGGTCCTTACTTCTGACTAGGCAGAAAAAAACTGAGTGGCTATAGCATAGAGAGGGAGTATACCCCCTGGGACTGCCCATGGGTATAGCCAGAATTTTCTTTCTGCCTAGTGTCCTACTCCTGTAGAGGGCAGTATAACCCAATGGTTTTGAATACCAAGAGCTGTGTCCGTCAATGAACAAAAGAGAAACATTTTTTTTTCCCCCTGCATTTTACACAGGTACAGCAGTCCATCTTAGTGAACAGGCTGCTGTGCCCACGCAAATGAGAGCCCCACCACCGGCAGTAGTGTGAGAGGAAATCTCTCCAAAGTGAGAGAAATACCCTTTTACATCATTACAGCAACAAGTGCCCCCAAAGAAAAATGTCCTCTATTGTTCCAGTGACTTAGAATTCTGGATTTTGCCTACTTTCATCACTAGTGACAATAGTCACTAGTTACATAGTTACAGTCCGGTCCATAAATATTGGGACATTGACACAATTCTAATCTTTTTTTAAATAAAAACAAACACAATGTGCTTTAACTGCAGACTTTCAGCTTTAATTTGAGGGTATTTACATCCAAATCAGGTGAACGGTGTATGAATAACAAATTACAACAGTTTGTATATGTGCCTCCCACTTTTTAAGGGACCAAAAGTAATGGGACAAATTAACATTCCTAAATCAAACTTTCACTTTTTAATACTTGGTTGCAAATCCTTTGCAGTCGATTACAGCCTGAAGTCTGGAATGCATAGACATCACCAGACACTGGGTTTCATCCCTGGTGATGCTCTGCCAGGCCTCTACTGCAACTGTCTTCAGTTCCTGCTTGTTCTTGGGCCATTTTTCCTTCAGTTTTGTCTTCAGCAAGTGAAATGCATGCTCAATCAGATTCAGGTCAGGTGCTTGAATTGGTCATTGCATAACATTCCACTTCTTTCTCTTATAAAAACTCTTTGGTTGCTTTCGCAGTATGCTTCGGGTCATTGTCCATCTGCACTGTGAAGCGTTGTACAATGAGTTCTGAAGCATTTGGCTGAATATGAGCAGATAATATTGCTCGAAACACTTCAGAATTCATCCTGCTGTTTTTGTCGGCAGTCACATCATCAACAAATACAAGAGAACCAGTTCCATTGGCAGCCATACATGTCCACGCCATTACACTACCACCACCATGCTTCACCGATGAGGTGGTATGCTTTGGATGATGAGCAATTCCTTTCCTTCTCCATACTCTTCCTATCACTTTGGTACAAGTAGATCTTGGTCTCACCCGTCCACAGGATGTTGTTCCAGAACTGTAAAGGCTTTTTTTAGATGTTGTTTGGCAAACTCTAGACTGGCCTTTCTGTTTTTGAGGCTCACCAATGGTTTACATCTTGTGGTGAACCCTCTGTATTCACTGAACTGAAGTTTTCTCATGATTGTTGACATTGATACACATACACCTACCTCCTGGAGAGTGTTCTTGATCTGGCCAACTGTTGTGAAGAGTGTTTTCTTCACCAGGGAAAGAATTCTTCGGTCATCCACCACAGTTGTTTTCTGTGGTCTTCCGGGTCTTTAGGTGTTGCTGAGCTCACCGGTGCGTTCTTTCTTTTTAAGAATGTTCCAAACAGTTGATTTGGCCACACCTAATGTTTTTGCTATCTCTCTAAAGGGTTTGTTTTGTTTTTTCAGCATAATGATGGCTTGCTTCACTGATAGTGACAACTCTTTGGATCTCATATTGAGAGTTGACAGCATCAGATTCCAAATGCAAATATCACATTTGAAATGAACTCTGGACCTTTTATGTGCTCCTTAAATGGGATAATGAGGGAATAACACACACCTGGCAATGGAATAGCTGAGCAGCCAATTGTCCCATTACTTTTGGTCTATTAAAAAGTGGGAGGCACATATACAAACTGTTGTAATTCCTACACCTTTCACCTGATTTGGATGAAAATACCATCAAATTAAAGCTGAAAATCTGCAGTTAAAGCACATCTTGTTTGTTTCATTTCAAATCCATTGTGGTGGTGTATAGAGCCAAAAAGATTAGAATTGTGTAGATGTCCCAATAGTTATTGACCTGACTGTACATAGTTTGTGAGGTTGAAAAACGATATCAGTCCACCCAGTTCAACCTATGATGTGCGTGTGTGTTTGATGTTAACCCTACATTGTATACCCCTTTATGATGTGGTCTTTAAGGTGCCCATCCAATAGTTTTTTGAAGCTATTGATGCTTCCTGCTGATACTACTGCTTGTGGAAGAGAATTCCACATCCTTACTGCTCTGGCAGTAAAGAACCCCTTACGTATTTTAAAGGTTAAACCGTTTTTCCTCTAGTTTTAATGAGTGGCCACGTGTCTTATTGTATTCCCTTTCTCTGAAAAGTTTGTTCCTTATGCTAGGGTTATCACCAGTACAGTATTTGTACATTGATATCATATCCCCCCTCAAGCGTCTTCTCCAGAGAGAATAAGTTCAGTGCTTGTAGTCTTTCCTCATAGCGGATGCCCTTCATTTCCCTAATTATGTTTGTTGCCCTTCTCTGGACTCTCTCCAGCTCCAGCACATCCTTCCTGAGGACCGGTGCTCAGAACTGGACAGCATATTCCAGGTGTGGCCGGACCAGAGTCTTGTTGAGTGGAAGAATAATCCCTTAATTTCTGGAGTGAATCCCCTTTTTTATACATCCCAGTATTTTGTTGGCTTTGCTTGCAGCGGCTTGGCATTGCATGCCACTGCCAAGCCTGTTGTCCATTAGGACCCCCAGGTCATTTTCCATCTTAGATTCACCCAGAGGTTCCCCCCCAGTGAGTAGCTTACTTTCGTGTTTCTGACGCCCAAGTGCATTTCTTTACATTTTTTAACAATAAACCTCATCTGCCATGTAGTTGCCCACCCCATTATTTTGTTCAGGTCCGTTTGTAAGGTTTCCACATCCTGCATCGAAGAGATTGGCATGCTTAATTTAGTATCATCCGCAAATACCAAGATTGTGCTAGATATCCCCTCCTCTAGGTCGTTTAAGAATAAATTAAACAGGATACAGAGAGACAAAAATATAAACCCCAACTGCAATAAAATGGCACCTGTCCACACACTGCTCATATAGTGAGTTCCTCTTAGTAAAGATTAGGATTAAGCCGGGCAGAACATGTTGGGAGGGGGTTCTCCCATGGGTAGGAGACCAAGCTGAAGCCATTTTTTACTAAGAGAAGCTCACTATATGTCGAGGCAATGTGCAGACAGGCACCCTTTTATTGTTGTACTCTTTGATGTGCCCGACAAACCAGTACTCAACCCGATCAGCACCAGAAAACATTGTGGCCTGCAACTCCCAACTCATTTGGCAGGACTGGCGTTCCCCAACTTCTACCTATATTACTTGGCATCCCAACTAGTTCCCATTCATGATTGGCTGCATCCGGTTTCTGCTAATGCTTGTACCACTACAGAGGGGGCTATTGCCTCCTCCCTATAAACTCTCCATAATGTTATCTATAGGGGCTGTGTTTCAGATTGTCTGGGCACATCGCTTCTACATACACCCCTATCCCTGTTCCAGTATATAGTAGCTAAAATTTCCAGGGGTTTGTTGTCAGCATCCTCCAATAATCCCTTGTGGTTTAATCCTAACTTTAAGGAACTATGTTCCATACCTGACCCACAAAGATGGTATTCTAAAAGGGTCAAATACTTATGTCATTTGTATACCCCACAGGGGTTCAAATCCTTCTACCAAATACACATGGACTTCGATCTGCCACGTACATACCTATTCTACTACTATCAACTCAGACATGCAGTGCCTGCGCAATGTGGGTTCTTTGGATAACCCAATTCAGGTTCCACCCCTGGAGAAAATGTTGAGACGCCCAGACTCTACTAAACTTCTTTCCACTTATTATACCGCCCTCATTGCTGACTCCTACTTTAAATTCCAGGCTGCACACGCCAGATGGGCTTCCATGGATATATCTTTCACGGAGTGGGACTGGTCTCAGTTCAGTGATATATATGGTACCTTTGTCAATTCTTCTAGAGATCATGTTATACAACTAAAGTCTTCCACCACTCCCATTTTACTTCTGCCAGACTATTTAAAATGGGGTTATCTCCCCCAGCCAAATGCTTCAGGGTCTGTAGTCAAGATGCTGATTTTCGCCACAGTTTCTGGACATGCCCTATAGTTTGGGAATTCTGGATAGATATAAATCACTTTATCTGCTCTGCATTGGGCCTACCAAATATTCTAAACCCCAAGAATTGTCTTTTGGGTATTTTCGGTGATTTGACCATTCATTTTCATGCTAGGAGACTGCTTTGTAGCCTTTATTTTTATGCAAAGAAGTCCCTCCTACTGTCTTGGTAAGGATCGTTATCTCTAACAAGATCCCTTTGGCTGAAATTAGCCAATGACTCTCTCCCACTGTACAAAGTCACTTTTGAAAATCGGAAAAGAGTTAAAACATTTCACAAACTTTGGGATCGATGGTTAGCTAATCCCTTGACTCTCATCCCTGAATTCCAATGAGGATATGTCCCTACCTCACTTTGCTAGTTATACACCACACACTGACAAATGATATACTTGCCTACAATAAAACTTTAGATGGAACTCTATAACTTGTAAAATCAATGCCTATAAGATACGTATGAGAATTCTGCAAATACTGTTTATGGTTTGCTTTTTTGTAAATTGTTTTGTGCTGTTTTTTTTTTTTTTTTCTTCCTGTATGTCTTTTTTTTTTTTATTAATTTAATAAATAGATCTTTAAGAAGAAAAAAAAAAAGAAAACTTTGTGACCAGTCGGCTGGGATAACAGTTTGGGGCATTTAAGCAGTATTCATTTTATTTGTTTTTTTTATGAAACCTAACGGGGTGGATAATTCTACTCTACACTAACCAAAGCTTAAAAAAAATAAAGTTTTGGCTGCAGATGCATTTTAATACTTAACGTAGGTAGGAGCCGTTTTTTTTTTTTTTTTGCTAAGCATTTACCACATGTAAGGGTCCTCTGCACTTACCTGGCCTCCTCTTTCTTCATCTCTTGCTCCATTTCCTGCTCCAGTTTCTTCTGATGATTTTCACGCTCTCTCCGCAGTCTCTTCTCCAGTAGAGCTGCACGTTTGGCAGCCATATCATTTTCCTCTTGGCGATCATCCTATGGCATAGTAACAACTGTTTTATGAACCCATACAGCTCTCAAAAAAGAAATGGTTCACATTTACTGTACTACAAAAACCACACCAGTTTTACATATTCAACATATGCTAAACAAATGTAAAAGGTCTCCTTGCATGAAAACTTCCATACATTCATGGAGGATACACATTCATATCCTTGATCCCTTTCTTATTTTACTTATGGAGCATGGTGGCTACATAGTTAGCACTCTTGCCTCGTATCACTGAGGATCTGCTTCAGTTTCTGGCAGGGACACTGTCGTTCATTCCACACCTGTGTGGGGTTTCTCGTACAATTCCAAAACATTCCAAAGAATAAAATTACACAAAAACACAAGATAGATATACATATAGATATATTTATATATATATATATATATATATATATATATATATATATACATACATACACACTATTATACACATACACACACACACACACACACACACACAATCTCACAAAAGTGAGTACACCCCTCACATATTTGTAATTATTTTAATATATCTTTTCACGTGACAACACTGAAGAAATTACACTTTGCTACAGTGTAAAGTAGTGAGTGTACAGCTTGTATAACAGTGTAAATTTGCTGTCCCCTCAAAATAACTCAACACACAGCCATTAATGTTTAAACCGCTGGCAACAAAAGTGAGTACAGCCCTAAGTGAACATGTCCAAATTGCACCCAACTAGCCATTTTCCTTCCTAGGGGTCATGTGATTTGTTCGCGTTAGGTCTCAGGTGTGAATGGGGAGCAAGTGTGTTCAATTTGATGTTATCACTCTCACTCTCTCATACTGGTCACTGGAAGTTCAACATGGCACCTCAGGCAAAGAACTCTGAGGATCTGAAAAAAAGAATGATTGCTCTACATAAAGATGGCCAAGGCTATAAGAAAATTGCCAAGACCCTGAAACTGAGCTGGAGCACGATGGCCAAGACCATACATCGCTTTAACAGTACAGGTTCCACTCAGAACAGGCCTCGCCATGGCTCCCAGAAGGAAGCCTCTTCTAAAGAAGATGCACAAGAAAGTCCATTAACAGTTTGCTGAAGACAAGCAGACTAAGGACATGGATTACTGGAACCATGTCCTGTGGACTGATGAGACCAAAATAAACTTATTTGGGTCAGATGGTGTCAAGCTTGTGTGGCGGCATCCAGGTGAGGAGTACAAAGACAAATGTGTCTTGTCTACAGTCAAGCATGGTGGTGGGAGTGTCATGGTCTGGGGCTGCTTGAGTGCTGCCGGCACTGGGGAGCTACAGTTCATTGATGGAACCATGATACCAACATGTACTGTGACATACTGAATCAGAGCATGATCCCCTCCCTTCGGACACTGGGCCCCAGGGCAGTATTCCAGTATGATAATGACCCAAAATACACCTCCAAGACGACTACTGCCTTGCTAAAGAAGCTGAGGGTAAAGGTGATGGACTGGCCAAGCATGTCTCCAGACCTAAACCCTATTGAGCATCTGTGGGGCATCATCAAACGGAAGGTGGAGGAGAGCAAGGTCTCCGACATCCACCAGCTCTGTGATGTCATCATGGAGGAGTGGAAGAGGACTCCAGTCGCAACCTGTGAAGCTCTGGTGAACTCCATGCCCAAGAGAGTTAAGGCAGTGCTGGAAAATAATGGTGGCCGCACACAATATTGGCACTTTGGGCCCAATTTGGACATTTCCAATTAGGGGTGTACTCACTTTTGTTGCCAGACATTAATGGCTGTGTGTTGAGTTATTTTGAGGGGACAGCAAATTTACACTGTTATACAAGCTCTACACTCACTGCTTTACATTGTAGCAAAGTGTAATTTTCGATGCATCCGATGATGACAACACATCTACTTTGTAGAATTTTGTGAAGGTGTGCACAGACGACCAAATTGCCACCTTGCAAATTCGTGTTACGGACGCCTGATGGCGAAAAGCCCAAGAGGCACTCAGCACCCTAGTAGAATGGGCCTTCACAGGGAAAGGTGGAACCTGACCCTTAATTGAATAAGCCTGTACAACCTGAATATGGTTGCAGCAGGCGCAGCCAATCCCTTTCAGAGGTCCTTCCGTGAGGACAAAGAGTCTGACTTCCTGAAAGGCTCCATAAATGGCAGGTAAACCCTAACTGCCTGAAACAAGTCCAAAGAATGCAATGCAATTTCCTTGGGATGCTTGGGCTTAGGACAGGGTGAAGGCAGCACAATGTCTTCATTCAAATGTAAATCAGAAACCACCTTCGGAAGAAACAACTGATTAGGTCCAGATAAGATAAGGTGAACGGTAGGATTGCGCCGCCAATTCAGACACTCTGCGAGCAGAGGTAATAGCCACCAAGAAGGCTACCTTCTGTGACAGTGTAAGCAGAGGAATCTCCTTAATGTTTTCAAAGGGAGGTTTTTGAAGAACAGACAGCACCAAGTTAAGGTCAAATGGATGTAACGGGACCATATCGGAGGAGCCATATGGCAAACTCCTTGAATAAAAGTGCGAATCAAGGAATACGTAGCTAAAGGGCATTGGTAAAACGCCAAAGCCGACTCCTGGCCTTTAATAGTACCCAAGGCCAACTGCTGTTCAACCCCTCTTTGGAGAAAAGCCCAAATACTGGCCACTGAAAAGGAGCGTGGATGCACCTTAAGCAATTCACACCATGAGATGTACAATTTCCACGTACGATGATAAATCTTCCTGGAGGTAGATTTTCTAGCCTTCAACAGTGTAGGAATCACTGAGTCAGAAAGACACCTATCCTTCAATACCTTGCTTTCAACAGCCACGCCGTTAAAGCCAGTGACTGTAAAGCAGGAAGGAAGATCGGCCCTTGAGACAGCAGATCTTCCCTGAGAGGAAGTCTTCGAGGAGCATCGGCGACCAACCTTACCAGATCTGCGTTCCACGACCGGCGATGCCAGTCTGGGGCCACCAGAATTCCTCCACCTCTATTCTGCGCAGAAGCCTCGGCAGAAATTTCAGCAGAGGAAACGCATAGATCAGCCGATACTGACCACAAGGAGCAACCAGTGCGTCTGTGGCGTCGGCCGAAGGATCCTGGGGCCTGTGATTGACAGATCGCCCACCAGAACAGAGTGGGAGTCTGCTCTTAAAAGAGGAGATCGTCCAGATACCCTAGTACCGCAAGCCCCCGCTGTCACAGTAATGTCAATACAGGAGACAACAGACCCTTGGGGCGGAGGCGAGACCAAAGGGTAACGCCACAAATTGATAATGTTCATCTCCTACCGCGAAGCGAAGAAAACACTGGTGTCCAGCGTAAATAGGGATGTGCAGGTATGCGTCCTTGATATCAATAGAGGCCAAGAAGTCCCATTGGTGGAGGGACGCCACTACCGCGCAAACGGACTCCATTCGAAACCTCTGTACCCGCATGAAGCGATTCAGAGCCTTGAGGTCCAGAGTTGGACGCACTTTCCCTTCTTTTCTGGGAACAGTAAACAGGTTTGAATAACACCCTTGAAAGCGTTCCCAAGAGAGAACCGGCACAATCACCCTTTGCGACAGCAGATCTTGTACCACCTCTCATAGATCCCTTAACCGATCTGAAGATAGGTGTAGATTAGACAGGAATAATCTTTCGGACCCGTACAGGTCAGTTCGTGGACCCATTTGTCCTGAATCAAGGAGGTCTATGGTTCTGAAAAGAAACAAAGATGTGTGTGAGGGTGTCTCTTCATGCAGAAGGAGGTTTGTTTGCAGATCTGGAAGGGCCTGCTCCCAGCTTACCCGAGCACGTCTTCTTGGAACCCCCAGTTGATCTAAATGGCTTAGATCCTTTCTCTTGCGTGCCGGGGGGCACAAAAGGGCCGCCTGTGTGCTGTGAAATAAGGACCCCATCTATTACGCGGTGACTTGCCCTTAGCCGATTGGGGAAGAAGATTACTCTTCCCACCTGTGAGTCCTTTGATTAGTTTATCCAAGGAAGACCCAAATAAGCGGTCCCCCATAAAGGAGAGATCTGATAGAGCCTTTTTGGAAGCCTGGTCAGCAGACCAGATTTTTAGCCACACCATGCGTCTAATGGCTACCCCTACCACGGATACTCTGGCTACAAGAGGGGCCGCATCTAAAGACACATCACATATAAACAGTAGGGCTTGGACCATCTGGTCCGTTAGCTCTGCCACCAGAGGAAGCTGTTCTGCTTCCAAGTCACGTTTTAGTAGCTTTGCCCATTCCATCATGGTCTGGGACACCAGAGTGAAAGCGAAGACTGGTCTAAGTATTGAGCCTGTTATCACATGTAAGTGGCAAGACAGAGTCTCAATCCTTCTATCCACAGGGTCTTTAAAAGACAGCAGACTCCTCCACCGGGACACAGTAGATTTGTTTAGTCTGGAGACTGGATGGTCCACCTTCGGTGGAACGATCCATTTATTGGTTACAGCATCTGCGAAGGGACAGCGCCTCTTAAAGCGCTTCGGCACCACTAAGACGTGTTTGAGGCGCCCCCACTGTTCAGAGACAATTTTGCCAAAAGGTTCCGGAAAAGGGAAAACCTTGCTCGACTTAGGGGATTTGCGTATGCCAAATGACACCTGCGTTCCTGATGCTGCAGAATCGTCTGCCATTTTTAGAGTTTCCCGCACTGACACTATAAGTGCCTCCACCAGCGCATTTTCCCGCACGGCAGCAGATGAGGATAGTTCGTCCTCACCATCAGAGTGCGATGAAGCAGAACCCTC
Source organism: Pelophylax lessonae (assembly GCF_965119305.1). NCBI lineage: Eukaryota > Metazoa > Chordata > Amphibia > Anura > Ranidae > Pelophylax > Pelophylax lessonae. The sequence continues at coordinate 163,975,232 of NC_138775.1, forward strand.
AGGGTAGCACGCATCTGTGGCAGCCAAATCAACCTCAGAGTCCAAGGATACAGGAGAGGGCATTGGGCGCTTTTTACTAGTTGTCTTCTTTAAGACCAAATCCACTTTTGAAACCAGGTTTTAGAAACCGCCGTTGAAAGCAGACAGGGGTTGCGACCCCGAGGTCCCCGCAACCCCAAGGAGGGGATCAGCAGGTGAAACTTGCTCCTGGGACTCCATGTGGACCCGGAGAGCGCAGTGTCACTTTAAGAAAACTGCGACAAAAACTGCCCCACACCACTGCACCAGTGGTACTATAAGCCCCTGTTACGAAAGTTCTGCAAAAAGCAGGGTGAGAGAGCGACCTACAGGGACCCCCAATAGACTCACCACCACCCGATATCAAGGATAGCAGAGTTGGTCTTAAATGTGCAGAAACAATCCTTACATGAAGAGGAAATACCTGGGTCAGCACTACAGTAAAGGCCCAGCCACTCCCTGCTGTACAGCGTTTACGGACTCCGAGAAAATGACTGCCCAATGCATTTCAATGGGGATACCACAACAAAATGGCAGCCCATGCAATTCAATAGGGACTTCAAAAATATGGCCGCTGAACAATCTAAGAGAAAATGGCAGCATCCATGGCATGCAGTCTCCAGGATCCCCTGAGGGGTCCAGTAATCATTTGGCATCAGGGGAACCCTGGCCGGAAACCCCACCAGGAATAACAACCCCCCCAACAGATCACGCAATAGCGGCATTGTTTTTTTTTTAACAGAAACTAAGAAAAATGTGTTTTGTTTTAAAAGTTTTTTGTATTATTCAGTTTATATAGCAAAAAATAAAAAACCCAGTGGCGAATAAATACCACCAAAAAATAGCTGTGTCTAAAAATAAATAATATATATATATATATATATATATATATATATATATATATATATATATATATATATATATATATATAAATAATTTGGGTAGTTGTCATTCAAAGTGTGACTGCGATGAAACCTGAAAATTGGCCTGTCCAGGAAAGAGGTAATTACATTATATGAAGGCACAACTTTTTTTTTTTTAGTTTTGGATAGAGTGGAGAGGAATTCTAACACCCATCAGGATTTTATAGCTGTCTGTGCCATGTTACGGAGATTCATCTGGTCTTTTTGGCCTGTGTACCATTATCACCAAGAGTGAAAGTGAAAAATTCCCACATTTTGGGTTGTCACCAGAACATAATTGAGGGGAAATCTTATGGGGACACTAGTTCTGACAACCCTGGTATCAAATATGGATTCTCTAAGTTTGGAAGAATTTCCTCTCACTTCCTGCATTGGCATTGGAACAAAAAGTGAAGGAAAATCTCCTCAATGGGACACATGGGGAAAAAAAACAAAACTGACAGGGGCTAGAATGCTCTCTTAGGCTACCCAAAATAGGAAAAAAGGGCTTTTCTTTTAGTTACATTTTTTCGTTTTAAGATATTGTATTAGACAGGCTACCCTGTGTCACTCATATCACTTCTCTATATAGAATGCTTTGTCCCTCTGTCAACTCTGTACTCCTCTAGATTTCTGTTACTCAGTTATCATTCACCACTTTTTTTACCCACACAACCACTTGCAAAGGGGATCGACAACACATACACTGCTAAAAACAAAGATCTTTTTCAGTGTTTTGCAGATTAACAAAAGAAAAAAAAAGAAGGTTACATTATATAGATACATCACCCCTACTTTGAGACAGAACAATGCTGTGGCAGCAGAAATTTGAAGCCTGATACTGCTGATCTCTCCTGGAAATGCTAATTGCCTACTGGTCTTGTTGCCAAGTGGCTTCAATACTTTTCCAGTAACCCAAACCCAGAACAAGTATGTAAATATTGTGGCCTGACTTTGCAAGCTCTAGGCTTGTTTTAGGTTAGTAGTTCTTGATGTCACAGGACCAGTACAGCTACCAAACACCTAGTATTTTTAAACAAAGTCAACAATGACTAACCTTTCAATTTCTCTATGCGCGTTATAAAAACAACACTACAACAGATTTCTCCAACATGTAAAAGGACAAGAGATATGAACACAAGAAATATATTTAAAAAGAAAGCTTACTAACCTTAAAAAAGAAGCCACAGCAAACTTTCTGGTCTTCAGTGATAAGATCTTTCTCAGGTTCCATTTCATTTCCTTCAGGTGCCTCATCTGGGGGCTGTAACTTTGAGAGTGGGACTTCAATCAGACTTGCATTTTTGGAGGTGGAGAAGCTTCTCTGACTGAATGTTTCATCATTTGGTGTTACACATACAGTTTCTACAATAGGTTGGGATAATACTTCCGACACGGTTGATTCAATTGGTTTTTTCTTTACTCCTACACGTTTCTCAAAAGTCTGATCAGTATCCCATTCCTTCTCAGAATCCTCATTTCTGGAAATGTCACTAGCAGTTTCCAGATCATCCCTAGCCTCATGTTCTTGTAAATTAGGATTGTGATCATCTCCAAAGCATACAAATGATCTTGTCTGGGTCTGGCTTGGAGAAAACCTTCGCAGACGAGGAAGACTATCTACAGATTGTGGAGGTGTTAAAGTACGGTTTAAAGGGGTTATTTTAAGTTCATTGGGTCGAGGAGTTCTCTGGGGCTTTGAAGAGAAGGACACAGTCCTTTTAACTGAAGCCTGGGGTGATCTGTGAGTTTGGCGCGGTGACTCCATAGTAAAACAAGGGACTGGAGACCATGTAACGGAGGGTTTTGTGGCTGGTTTCATTTCTCGCGGTAACTGCTCTCGCGGTAACTGCTTTTGTGGAGAAGGTTGAGGTGGAGAGATAACCCAGGCCTGTTTCTCCCTCATCTGCATCAACATGTCCTGCTGCAAAGCTAATCTCTGCATTTCCTGTTGAAGAAAGTTCAATGAGGAATTTAGTTTTTCAATAGATCGTGTATATTCCACTACATCCACCTCAGTCATGTTTTCCTCACTTGGACTTGGAAGATTCCAAGATTTTTCAGTATCTACAGGCGTTGTTGGGGATTTTGGCCATCTAGGTGATTCATCACTATTTACTTTTAGTCTTACACGCTTTCCATTAGAAGTTCTTGGTTCCTTGGTTTCAGATGTTTCTTGAGTGACCTTTTCATTTTCTAAACATCCTGCTTCCTCTTGTAAGGGAGAGATCCCATCTCCCTTCTTTTTAACCACTGTGAGAAATGCAGTTCTACCCATTTTTTGCCTCTGGCGAGTAAATGCCGCCTCTACTTTCTTCTTCTGTGCTTCAATAGCCCTTCTTTTTTCCTCCAATTTCATTCTCAGCTGGACAACTTCAGATGCCAACAGTTGTGTAGTGTCTTTGCCCTGTGGCAGAGAGTTTTCCTCTTGTATTTGGCCAAATGCAACCACCTGAGGTATGTTTAATTCCGAACCTTCAGGGGTAGTTTTTTGGGAACTGCTTCCACTACTCCTGCCATCTGCATTATTCCGTTTTCTAAACTTCTGCTCTGCAAAGCTGGTCATTTTGATTCCGGAACTCGAAGAGGCCGAACTGCCTGCCTGCGATTTGCCACTTACTGAGCTAGGACAGGGACTAACTGCTTCTCTAAGATTGGAGTTCAGATTAACATAGTCCTGGTGAACTTTCAAAGGGTCATCCATGTCAGAATCTAAACTTACAGTATAATCTTTCAAAGAAGAATCTTCATCCATGGTTTCTGGAATATCTTCTGAAGGAACATGAATTCCAGTATCTACTTCTGTATTGTCAGTAACATCACTTAATGCTTCTTTTTTCTCAAAGAGGTCTATATTAGGGTCTGTAAGACCTTGTGGAGATAGTTGCAGACCTAAATTTACATCATTGCTATGAAGAAAAAAGCCATTGTTCATCTGATCTCCTATAACAGAAGTCTTTTCTGGGTTGTGAATGATTTCAAGTGCTTCTTCTATGCTTGGGGGTTCTACCTGAGAGTCCAGCTGATCTACATTAACCCAATTTTCAACAGGTCCATTTGGCCTTCTGTTTTGATCACTATCATCAGAGTCCAACTGGCTGCTGGTTGGTGACAAATCATTATGGTTTTGTGGAGTATGAATCCATTCTTCACTAATGCCAACTGACTCCCCTTGGCCATTAATTGGTTGGAAGGAAAGATTTTTACGGATGTGTCTGGGTACCCGAGTGAGACTGAGAGAAAAGCCTTCATTACTAATTGACCTCCGGATTGGTCTGCTTGGGGTTGTGACTTTCATTCCATCCTCTTTATCAAAAGATATGTCAAAAGATACACCATGCACCGAAGATCTAAAATGGGAAACATATTTGAAAGATCATAAGCCTTTCAGGTAAAAGGTGAACTACAGCTGTATGACAGAACTGGCATGCATCATTCTTCAGGAAGAAGGCAAGTCAAATGTTAACCTGGGAGGAAACACCAAGTACAAAGTTATCCTGGACTTTTAAGTATAATGGCAGAGTAATCTGATTGCATTAACTGATATGTACAGTGGAAAATTGGACCTCCTGTTTCTGAAACATGTTTTAGGTTATATATCTAAAAAGATTTTCCTTTCCTACTTTGTATGCTTAGATAAAGTTAGCTTACCAAGGGAGTAATATCTGAAGGATGTACATCAGTCTGTGAAAATGCTATTAACATGGAGTAAATAGATTCAATATTTTCTCCATCATCCTCAGACAATTTAGAGACTCTGACTGGAAACAGGATACATTTCAAATGTGTTCAGCACTTTGTATTGTATTAGCATGTAAATTCAGTTTTCAGTAAAATAAAAAAAAAAAAGTTGAAATGAAACTGGGGTAAAATATTTTCCAAATGATGAGAGACTGTGTCCCATGGTCAGTGACACTGAGTATCTCATAATGACCACTGTTTATACACACTCAAAAAAAAACATTTATAACTTCACAAAAAAATAAACATTTATTTTCACCTAGGTAAATGCAGCATTGTTCCGATGCTGCATCTGGCCCCCGCCACTTCTAAGACCACTGATCGCTCAGTTCTCCCCTCCACTCTAAGACAGCTGCTCGCGCCCCCTCCACAGCCCAGTGCTCTAGTGCTGTCCTCACCCCCACTACCCCTTTACATTCCTGTCCTAACCCCACTATCCCCTTTACATTCCTGTCCTCACCTACACTACCCCTTTACATTCCTGTCCTAACCCCACTATCCCCTTTACATTCCTGTCCTCACCTACACTACCCCTTTACATTCCTGTCCTCACATCCACTACCCCTTTACATTCCTGTCCTCACATCCACTACCCCTTTACATTCCTGTCCTCACATCCACTACCCCTTTACATTCCTGTCCTCACATCCACTACCCCTTTACATTCCTGTCCTCATCTCCACTACCTCTTTACATTCCTGTCTCCACCTGCACTACCCCTTTACATTCCTGTCCTAACCCCACTATCCCCTTTACATTCCTGTCCTCACCTCCACTACCCCTTTACATTCCTGTCCTCACTTCCACTACCCCTTTACATTCCTGTCCTCACATCCACTACCCCTTTACATTCCTGTCCTCACATCCACTACCCCTTTACATTCCTGTCCTCACATCCACTACCCCTTTACATTCCTGTCCTCATCTCCACTACCTCTTTACATTCCTGTCTCCACCTGCACTACCCCTTTACATTCCTGTCCCCACCTCCACTACCCCTTTACATTCCTGTCCTCATCCCACTACCCCTTTACATTCTTGTCCTTCCACTACCCCTTTACATTCCTGTCCTCGCCTCCACTGCCCCTTTACATTCCTGTCTCCACCTGCACTACCCCTTTACATTCCTGTTCCCACCCTCCACTACCCCTTTGCATTCCTGTCCCCACCCTCCACTACCCCTTTCCATTCCTGCCCTCACCGCCACTACCCCTTTCCATTCCTGTCCTCACTCCTTGCCACACCATTTTGTGTCCTCACAGCCACTACCCCTTGACATTCTTGTCCTCAGCCCCCCCCCACCCCTTTACAATCCTTTTCTCAGCTCCCCCACCCCTTTACATTCCTGTCCTCAGCCCCCCCCCATCCCTTTACATTCCTGTCCTCAGCCCCCCCTACCCCTTTACATCCCTGTCCTCAGCCCCCCCTACCCCTTTACATCCCTGTCCTCAGCACCCCTACCCCTTTACATTCATGTCCTCAGCCCCGGCACCCCTTTACATTCCTGTCCTCAGCCCCCGCTACCCCTTTACATTCCTGTCCTAAGCCCCCACTACCCCTTTACATTCCTGTCCTCAGCTCCCCCCCATCCTCAGATGCCTGTCCTCGGCCCCTCTTCACAGCACCCTCGGCTTCCTCCACATCATTCATAGCAGTAACAGTTCTCTTTAATGTCCTACCTACACAAGGAGGAAGGCACGTTAGTCTAGAGCGGACACTGGCAGCAGGACATCTCTGCATGGACAACCGGAGGCATGAGGCATACCTCAGAAGCAGGACAGCTCTGAAAGGAGGGCAGGATCTGCACAACTTTTCCTGGTAACTAGCTTGTGATTGATTGCTAGCAACCAATCACCTGCTAGTTAACTTGAAGTCCTGTCCTTCAGCCGGAACTGTACTGCCTCCGATATCAGCCTCAAGCCTTCCGCCGTCCATGCAAAGCTTGATGAGGATGACAGCAGTTAGGATGGCTGAGCAGGTTCCTAAATGGCAGGACCGCGGCAGGTCCGAATAGAACCGTGACTCGGGCCATTTAGTGATGACTGGTATAAAGCATAAACAGTAGATAACACTCTGGAGACTCTCCACGGGTAGGTCATTCTCACTTCCGGGTACTTACATCTCACGCTATTACACTCGCCCAAAAAATAATGCACAGTTCCATAGTGTAATCTCGTCCATAAAAATTGATTGAGAAAGACCGTACCCCTGTTTAAAAACACCCGGAAGTGAGAAGGACCTACCTGCGTAGAGTCCCCCAAGTGTTATCTACCGCTTATGCTTCATATATACCTTGTTGATTGTAAAGGGAGTGGGACTCACTTGTGGCGGTCTTGGTGACAGTCATCACTCATTGGAGCCGTTTCTTTCTGGAGACTCACTTGATTCATGCACAGGGGACTGTGTGTCAATTAGATTGCTATGTACTTGTTATGTGTAGTGTGACTGAGTACAGACACTGATTGACACTTAATATTGCATGTCAGTTTTTAGGATGAACCCATATACATATAAATTCATTTGAATTTTTCAAATTTTTTACCGCTTTTCTTTGGGCCATGTTCCAACCTGTCCATCCACATAGGACATAGATGACGATCTTCGAATGGCAGCTGAAAATGCAAATATTGAAACAAAAAAGTGTTACATGTATTTGAATGTGTTCTCAAATATTTAAATCTCAAAGTAACCATTCTGTTTCTTCCCTTCACACACACACACCGTTAACACCTAATTAATCTAAAGCTCTTCATACACAGCAATCTAGTCATTTGAAATGAGATAATCAGGCCTCAGCGCATTTCTTTGGTCATATAAGCCTATCCATCTTTTAGTGACGTGTTTCTCAACCTTTTTTCAGTCACCATTTTTAATTCTGCACAATCTCGAGGCACCCCATTCTAAAATTTAAAAAAATAAATTGATAGTTTTACATAATGCAGCAACACCCATATGCGTAGGACACCCAACATTAGCGGTGAATTTTTTTCTTCCCTAACAAACAACTTTACACACTGGTACTAGTATACTAGTATACTGGTACTAGTATTACAATGTTTCTCTTCCTCACTCAGATGTGACCCCAGTCCTGATAGAGAGGGGCAGGGGAGAGTCAGGGCAGGGGCAAACAAGGGTGCTGTGCAGGTGCCCAATGTTCTCCTTATCAACTAATGATGTCATTGGTTGTTAGGACACTGGCGGCTTGAAGGTTGTAATGTTGCACAAGGAAAGCCTGTGGCTTCAATAGGCAGGCTTGATCCGCCTGCTGGCTTGTATACAACTTGTGGGCAGTTTCTAGGCATTTTGCCAAGGCACCCTGGTTGAAAAAGGTTGGTTTAGTGCATCCGAAAATCTAAACTCATTACTGCCACGAGTCAGCAGCACCTGTACCCCAGTTTCCTTCTCTATGTATAAAGACAAAATGAAAAAAAAAAAACATCTAGAACACATTTCCAAATGGGCAGTGAGCCTAAAAAATCAATCTGACTGGGGTGTTTATAAGACAGATATTCTAGAACTAGCTGATCTGCAAACAAATTCATCAAGCTGGATCCCTACCTTGACCAGGTGATGATGGTACATCTGGTGGGTTTCTGAAAAAGAACAGTGGCAATTAGACGTTTTGTTAAAAGGAGATGCAGCACATTTTTCTTCTTTTAAAATATTCTAGTTCTTGTGTGATTTCTATGCTAATAAAAAAATACAAAGGATCAAGGGCTGTATGTGATTTGGGAGTGATGAATACCGTTATCACTGAGAAGGTGGTATTCTGTTAGGACCATCAAAATGGGAACATTAGTACACCTCCATACCCCACAATGATGCCATTGTACAGAACTTTTCAGCTCATTAGGTGTAAAGGCTTCACTAAACCTCAGTGGCAGTTAGGTATATGGAAATTCTGATACAGCAGATGCAGTAGGGTTTGTCAATGCCCTCTCTTAAAGGCCTGGCATGCAAAACACAGCATTGCTCAGAAAACCTCATGAAACCAAGGAAACATTTCTCTCTACCAACACTATGGGTCTGTTTGCATATATTGCTCCGCAGAGTTTGCCATAGTGTTTACGCCACACTGCACTTGTATTTTACGAGTCATTAAAAAAAGGAGGACTGAGCATTGTCTGGAGTCAGTGGTTATCCCCCTGTCCTCCCCTTACTTTCTTCTTCTCAATTCCCTCTTCCTTCTTCTTCCTTTCTTCTCTCTAATTCTGTTATTTATGCACCTTTTTACTGCTGATCCAAAAGGAGTTCCATAATATAGGGTTCCTCCTCCACCTGCCCCGAAGCTTACACTGAGGTATTTTACATCTTGTCAAGTTCGGTTTTTTTTTTTTTAAAGATTTTATTATCAAAAAAATAAGGATCACAGACAAAAATTATGTATATTTGAAACAAGACATATTGACATTAGACATTCACAGGACCGACCAAAGGGCCAGCACCTCAAAACATAGAAGATCCCATCTGGGGCCTTACACTAGACACCTTATTACCATGAGTCGGATATATATATATATATATATTTTTTTTTTTTTAAACAAAGAAAATATATAGCCTATTAGTAATAAAATAAGATAATACCATAACTACCCCTCCTCCTCCCCTCCCCACCCCAAGATCCCATATGAACAAGGAGGCAACAGGCCTCATCCTTTGGATATACCAACTGTGTACAATAACCATTGGGCAGATGCAGACCGGGCAAGCCCCATTAATCAGACAGTGAGTAGCACTTAACCCCTAACCTTGGTAAAGGCCTATCAAGATACCTTATTCATGCAGCAGCATCTCCCCCACCCCCATGTATGCATCTAAATTATCCTTCTCTCCCCCCAGAGTGTCCTTAGAGTCCACCCAACGAAACCACACCTTACTGAACTTTTTGGGGGAACCTCATGCCTCACATGTCATACGGTATAGCAGAATTTCATCATTTATTACTTTCATCCACATCCTTAACGTCTATTTTTCCATAGACGTCCACCTCCTTGGTATAAGCTTCTGTACACCAAGATAAAGAATTCTAAGAATTAGTTGGGTATATACATCCAACTCCTCTTGTTCAAAAATTCCCAAGAGTCATCACAAGGGGGAGCATATGTTAGGAAGAGCAAATTTATTAGCTATAAACTGTCACTGTAGACCACAGAAGCCTTATCTTTGTACACTCCCACACCATATGAAAAAAAATTCCCTTCAGCACTCAGGCATTATGACAGGTTGCAGAGTCTCTATTATGCATGTGGAACAACCTTACTGGTGTATAATACATCTGATGAAGAAACCTAAGCTGAATCATCCTATCGGCTGAAGAGGTAACAGTGGTGAGGTAAGTGTCAAGCACCTCCTGCCACAACTCTTCCGATAACTCCGCTGCAAAAGCCAGCCATCTAGTCCTTGCTCGTGCTATCAACCTAGGATACCCGGGTCCTAATGCTAGGTAATATCTGAAATCCTCTTGGTTGGATAAGGGTCCAGCCAAGTTATACATTTAATTAAAAAGTTGGATACCTAGCTAATCCCACACAACTTGAACAATTTTATTGGCCACAGAAATCCCTGCCTAATTTTCATTTGAAATCCACTTACTATTTTACTCATTTTTTGGCTCACTTCCCACTGTAACATTGTATATTGTACATCCCATTGGTGCCTATTCTTTTATACTGCATGCTCCAATACTTTTCATTTGTTTATTTTTTTTTAAACAGAAAAGCAGTGTGATGGTTGTAGCAAGGGTATACCTATGCTGTAAAAATCGGCCCCTACTCTAGAGGGTGCTGTTTTAAATTAGAGGGGCAAAGGTTTAAAAGTAATATGAGGAAGTATTACTTTACTGAGAGAGTAGTGGATGCATGGAATAACCTTCCTGCAGAAGTGGTAGCTGCAAATACAGTGAAGGAGTTTAAGCATGCATGGGATAGGCATAAGGCTATCCTTCATATAAGATAGGGCCAGGGACTATTCATAGGATTCAGATATATTGGGCAGACTAGATGGGCCAAATGGTTCTTATCTGCCGACACATTCTATGTTTCTATGCTATACATGCTGACCAGAACTGCTAGCTTTGTGCTAATAAGGCGCAGAAAGCCAATGCAGTACTGTTGACAGGGGGAGCTTATTCAGTAATTAAATTAAAAAAAAAAGGGAGTAGCAGGAGATCAAAGGAAAGGTGAGAATATCCTGCAGGGAGGGGGTATTTATTTATTTTAGGTACTATTATTATATTATAGCGCCGTCAATTTGCGCAGCACTATACATATGTATGATACGTTCACATCAGTCCCTGCCCTCGAGGAGCTTACAATCTAAGGTCCCAAACGCACATTCATACTAGAGTCAATTTAGACACTAAGGAAAACCTATTGCTTTGCCTTACATGGTAAATGTACAGGTTTGCTTTAAGGGCAAGCTGCCCATTTAGCAGGACGAAAGACTAACACACACAGCCAAGGCTACATTTGAGTGGTTTAAAAGCAAGATCCATAATGTTATAAAATGGCCCTCTTCAAAGATGAAGGCCAATGCCATGTTTTAATGTTACAAAATGTGGAAACCTCCACAGGGGTGAATAATTTGTGTGATGTTCTTTTTCAATCCCTTTAAAAAGCATATACAGTATATGTGATGTGTACCTGGCATTTGAGGAACTTCCAAGTGTATGCCTCCTGTTAAAGTGCGATGATTTTGAAGACAACTTAAAGGGGTCTGAAAACAAAATGGAAATGTGAAACCTTAATGAAGCCAAGTTTCTTTTAATTCAAGTTAAAAAAAAAAAGAAAATTCAGACTTAGTACCTATACATTTTTTAAATTGGTTATATTTAATAAAATTTAATTTACATTTAAAATTTACATGTCTGTCTTAAAGTCAAACTTTAGCTTTATAATGAAATATGTATATATATATATATATATATATATATATATATATATATACACACACACATATATATATATATATGAATAATAAATAAAATGTATTAGAATAAATAAAATCTCTGCAACTGAAGAAAACAGTATAATTCATAGTAGCCTAGTATTCAAAAAAAAAAAAGAAAAAAAAAAAAAACTCATTACAATGGACCCCCCCCTGTACTACCTGGGTAAATGTTTGTTAAACCTGGGGGGTTGCACAGAAGGTTATATTACCCAACTCCTCTCCAAAAGGATCTGCCACTGGCCTACTCTCTCTGAAGGTCTGGTCTGCGACTGGAACCTCAGCAGAACCCCACATACAGTGCAGAGCTATTAACCCTGTATGGTCTGTGGTGGGGGTGAGCATGTGACTAGGGCCAGGAGCAGCTTACAAAAGGAGGCTATGGATGACCAGTTGTATGGATCAAGGGAGCCTGTTGGAGGATGGAGTCAGGAAAGCAATTAGGCCTCTTCTGCAACCCCCTAGACTTGAGTATTTAACCCTTGCAGTGTGGGGTAGGGGGGTGCCCAGAGTTGGGCTTTACAAAACAAAATAGTCCTAAAAGACCTAATCCTCTATTAAAACATTGCTGCCCGTTTGCCAAATATCACCTGGATGTTCCACAGCACTATGGAAACAATGTTCTATGGAAACAAGCAAGAAGTGTGAAGAAAGCACCATGATGAGCTGCTCTTCATTGCCTCGACCTAGCCTTTTTGTATCATTGAGGAATAAATGAATAATAGATTGTGACAGAAGATTACACAACATAATATTAGGGTATCTATGAGCTACAAGAAATTGAACATGAAAATAACACATGGCAGCAAAATGTTAGATTCGTCAAAACACTAGAAATTCCTTATTTGAGAATGAGTTCTCAATTGTAGCCCAATAGAATGCAGCGGTGCGATGTAAACAGCAATTGAAGCATTAAATCCCAAACAAGAAATTTAATTTGAGTGTAAATGACCCCCCCCCCTTTCACCATTATGATTGGTCTCACCAGTACACACAAAGTAGCAGCATTAAGAGTGTAGCCAATAAAGTTGGCTCTACTAGTATAAAAATTCACTTGTTTTTCCCATCAGCATCATTAAAGTTTTCAGCATTGTTCATATTACATTTTTGGAGTCATTCAAGCAAAAATCCAAACATTTCTAAAAGGATACATTTCTTTCTCTCACAATTATTTTCTTTTTGGACAAGCACACACATCATCATGAGATTTAAATGCAGTGCCATTTCTGTCCACTAGAGGGGGAAATGTTTGCGCAGCTGCTTCACCATTACATTCTATATGTATTCTGCACTGCCTAACAGGAGGACCTTTCCGACTTATGGAGTGAACATGCATGCCAGCCTTTAGATATTTATGACAATTCAAAACAACCAAACAATACTTGGGTTTAATGACTTTATTAAAGGATATTTTTTTTTTGTATGCAGAATCATTACCTTGAAGATTGAGAACTCTTGGCTGTACAAATGAAGGCTTTACCACTTCGAACCACCAGAAAAGCTCAGCCATGAACACCAAGTAATTGGCCTGTCAACAAAACCCATCAGATATAAGATCAGAAATGTGGAAATAAATTCTAGGATCAATAAGGAAACAAGGCTCTCCAGACATGCAGGTTTTAAGAAGTGGCTAGTGAGCTGTACAGTTCCTTCAGATCACAAGAAGCACTCACTATTGGTAGTTAACAATTTTGGAAATATTTTATAACTATTTAAACTTACTGTAATAAAAATCTCTCATATCACGCACCTGTGTTAGGCAAAAGTGCAATGTTAATTAAACTGGGGCCAATGCCAGTAAAGCTTTAGATGTATTCAGTTAGCTGCACATTCCTTACATGTTGGCTGGAGATAAAAGTCTATTCATTCAGGTATTACAATCCTAAAAGTACCAAAAAAAAAAAAAAAAGCATAAAAGCTGCACTTTCAGCACTGTGATTCCAGGCAGTGTTGCCACCTGGGGGAAGAGGAGAGGCGTTCACTTCCACTGTCTGACTCTGAAGTATCCCATTTTTCATCAACTAAGGTTTCTTGAAAAGTGCATTTCCACTTTTGAAGCCAAATTGGGCTAACACCTACTTTATATTTGTTACATGTTCCCAATCACATAGTATAAAACTTAAAAAAATATACGGTATATATTTTAAAACTGCTGCCCACATTTAAATGCTCTTTTCTGAAAACTGAAGGACTGAAAATCCTACTTAGTTCTCATTTGTTCAGATGTTTTAGAGGGACATAGGAGTTGTTTTTGCTAAAAATAACCTTGTCTGCACTTTGCTGGCAGATTTCATTATCTGTTATTTACTAGATTTGCAGGACCATCTGTACTAATAAAGGGCTGAAGATTTTAAGACACTTTGGACCTTGCTTTGTGCACTGTCATGTTGGAACAGGAAGGGGCAATCCCCAAACTCTTCCCACAAAATGGGAGCATGAAATTGTCCAAAATTTCTTGGTATGCCGACGCCTTAAGAGTTCCCTTCACTGGAACTAAGGGGCCAAGCCCAACCCCTGAAAAACAACCCCACACCATAATCCCCCTCCCCTCCACCAAATGATTTGGTGCAGATCAGCTTCCCCTCTAGCGAATGGGCGTGCACGAGAGCTCCCACAAAGCGATGTACATGGGAACCTGCCGACCAGCAGTATATGTACAGCGGCTGGTTGGCAAATGGTTAAACTTTATGTGTGTGTAAAGGCAGGCAGCCCAATACACCCATCCAGCATGCAACATCAACATAAAGAAGTCAAAATCAGGACTGACTGCTCCAAAACTCACACTATTTGAGAAAAATTAGGCAACGGCACATCCAATATTTCTATACTCCTAGGTTCACTTTAAGGCCGCATTGACTCAGGTGTATCTATGCATACAGCTGTGGGAAGGGCCATCTTCGCCCACACGTGATGCACTGGTGTTCCATGCATCTGCGTGTAGGTAGTCCAATTAATGTCTAGCAGGTAACATGAGTTTTGTTGATAAAGGAGCTATAGGTATGACTTAGCAGGGAGCTTGAGAACATGGGTCATTGTTTACAGAATGCTGGCAGTGGACAGGTTTTTCTATGCATGCTGAAGCTGCTTTCCAAAGCAACACTTGGGACACCTTTTGTTTTAATTCACTTTGAAACTATTTAGCAGATTCAAACTGAAAGTTCAATTAGGGTTCATTAGAGTAATATAAATACTGACCTTGATCGAGGATGAAACATATAACATGTCTTCCAAACTAAAATGACAGCATCCGTTCAAGTACTCCTGGCAGAATTCCTGGATTAACTGGAGGTTATAAAGACTGTCAGCCAGGGACATAGATTCTTTGAAGCAGATATCTAAGAAAAAAAAGAAAAAAGCTTTCATTATTTGTAAGCAGCCACAAAAATCACATACCCTCAGGGTATTGCTATTAGGATTTGTGTCATTTGGTTACCAAAATCCAATGTGATAAAGCTTTCTGAATGCAAGTGCAGGTATATGATAACTACGTTACCCACCAGTAAGTCTGGGTCACTATGTTATACCAAACCACCATGCTGCATCACTATTTGAACACTGGATGGATGGTGAAGAAATAGTGACATTATTCTTCATTAGTGGCACCCTGGTACTGCTGTGTCAGGTCATCACTGGGCAGGTGGCTTCTTTTCAGGGCTGCTATAATGCATTTGTTTCTGCCAGAGCACATAGTAGTCTAAAATGGGGTATGACATTGCCTTTCCCCACCTGTAGGATTCCTGCATAAGCTCTCAGTCACTAACCAGATATATTGCTCCATTTATTTGGATATTTCCTACTAAGAATAAATAGGAAAATAATTCACATAAGTCTAACATACACTGATCACCAATAGCATTATGACCACTGACAGGTAAAGTGAATATTATTGATTATCTTGTTACAATGGCATCTGAAAGTGGGTGGGATATATTAGGCAGCAAGTGAACATGTTGTTCCTGAAATTGTGTTGAAAACAGACAAAATAGACAAGTGTGAGGATTTGAGAGATTTTAACAAATGCCAAATTGTAATGGCTGGATGACTGGGTTAGATCAACTCTAAAATTGCAGCTCTTGTGGGATGTTCCCAGTCTGCAGTGGTAAGGACCTATCAAAAGTGGTCCAAGGAAGAAAAATCTGAGAACTAAGAAACGGGTCATGGGCGGCCAAGGCTTAATGATGCACGTGGGGAGCGTGGGCTGGCCCATGTAGTCTGAACAGTATAGAAGTAAATAGACAATTTAATGTAGCTCAAACGGCTGAAAAAGTTCATACTGGTTCTGATAGAAAGGTGTCAGAACACATAGTGCATTGCAGTTTTTTTGTGTATGGGGGTGAGCAGCCACAGACTGGTCAGGGTGCCCATGCTGACCCGTGTCCACAATGGAAATGTGAGCATCAGAACTGGACCACGAAGAAATGAAAGAAGGTGGTCTGGTCTGATGAATCACATTTTCCTTTACATAACTTGGATGCCCAGGTGCGTGCATGTCGCTTACCTGACAAAGAGATGGCACCAGGATGCACTATGGGAAGAAGGCAAGCCAGGGGAAACTTAAAAGATCTGCACACCTTCAGAGGTCTAGTGGAATCCATGCCTCAACGGGTCAGGGTTGTTACAGTGGCGAAAAGGTGGACCTACTCATTATTAGGTGCGTGAACATAAAGTTATGGTGGGTGGGCACAATGTTATGGTTGATTGATGTACATACTTTTAACAGAGGTGCAGTGTTTCCAGATAGTACTTGCAGTTCATTCACTGGATTCTTTTTTGATGTCTGAAGTAGTTCTTCTATTCCCAAGGCAGAGTACAGCCTACAATGTGTTCATAAGTGATGTATGCTCCACACTTTAGAAATACAGTATTGGGCACATACTTACTGAAGAGGGACTAAACATATTTAACTAGTTAAAAAGCATGATCACATTCTTGATACCAATGGTACAGTAAGCTAATGGAAGTCACGATATACTGCATATGACAGAGACCAATGATAAATTGTTATAATACTTTAATATAGTATGGTTGCAGGGTTACATAAAATAGTCAGTAGCCTGCATTCCCTCTTCTGTCATAGAACTTCGCTCTCATCCTCTACCTGCCTAATGGTAACTTCAATACAAACCAAACCTAGTATCAAAAGAGCTTTCATACACATGTGCAGTATATTCCTACGGGCTGTAAAATGGTGAGATCAAGCTCATCTGTGCAGTTAGATCGGGGGAAACTGAGGAATATCTGGCCAAACGCTAGCTGCCTTGCGGATCCTTTGTCCGTAAAGGGTAAGTGTGTATTCATTAAAAGGTGAGCAGTCACACTAGTACAGGGTTAGGGTACAGCCCTAGCATCCCCAACCTTAGAACAAAGCCCCATACAAACTCTACAAGGACTTATTGCTGTCAACTTAGTGACCAGTACAGGGGAGCAAGTGTACATTATTTAAAGCGGAGTTCCACCTAAAACAAAAAAAAAAAAAATACATAGAAATACCCCCGGGACAGTCAGGGCTAGTGCATTCCACAATGGATAGCCTTTGAACTGTCCCGGGTTGCACTTACCTTTTAGAAGAAATACTTACCTTGAACATGTATTGTCCAGCGCTGCCATCTCAGGTGTGGGCAGCTGAAGCCAGCGCGATCCTCTTCTGCGTCCTCTTCCATCCTCTTCGGTCCCACGATGCACTGCACCGGCCCCGCCATCACTTCCGGGGCTGCAGCGTTATCCTGCACAGCTTCAGGGCATGCCCAGAAGCTGTTTAGCAAGGTATGACGCGCGCCTGCACCGGAACTGACATCGGGGCCGGTGCAGGCGCATTGATTCCTGGGAGCAATGACGTTCATCTCCCAGGAATCATTGCAAGCCAGGAAGTGACGACTCGCCGTGGCCGCCGAGGGAGGAAGTAAGGTAAGTATATTATCTTCTAAAACAAGGTAAGTAAGTAAAAAAAAAAAATTGCGATTATCCATTTGTTTTTCAGGTGACCCGGAGCAAGAAGATGGACCAAAGATACATTTTAGGGTGGAACTCCACTTTAAGTACACCTATGACATCGATAGTATGTAAACTTCTGGAGGGGATGATAAGGGACTATATCGTTGAGTTTGCTAAAGACAACAACATCATCAGCAGTAATCAGCACGGGTTTACAAATTGGCATTCTTGTCAAACCAATCTCTTAACATTTTATGAGGAGGTGAGCTGTGAGCTAGATAGGAGCAGACCAGTGGATGTGGTGTACCTGGATTTCACCAAGGCTTTTGATACAGTTCCCCACAAGCGCCTAATTTATAAAATAGGGTCTGCAGGTATCGACCGCAGGGTTTGCTCTTGGATACGGAATTGGCTAAAAGGGCGTGTCCAAAGGGTGGTAATAAACAGCGCATACTCAGACTGGTCTGAGGTGGTAAGCGGGGTCCCCCAAGGCTCAGTCCTGGGACCAACCTTGTTCAATTTATTCATAAACAGCATTGAGGACTGGATCAGTAGTTCTATATCAGTTTTTGCGGATGACACAAAATTAGGCAGGGCAATAACTGCACAGCATGAAGCAGATATCCTACAAAATGACCTGGACAAATTAACGGAGTGGGCTACATGGCAAATGAGGTTTAATGTGGAGAAGTGTAAGGTTTTGCACTTGGGGACTAAAAACATAAAAGCACAATACACACTAGGGGGGGAACCCTTGGGGAAATCAAAAATGGAGAAAGATCTGGGAGTTTTGGTAGATGATAGACTAGGCAATACAGTAGCATGCAATGTCAAGCGGCAGCTGCCAAAACCAGCAGAATATTAGCATGCATAAAGAAAGGGATGTATTCCAGAGATAAGACTATAATCCTTCCACTTTATAGAACTCTGGTCCGACCACATCTGGAGTATTCTGTCCAGTTCTGGTCGCCAGTCCTCAGGAGGGATGTGTTGGAGCTGGAGAGGATCCAGAGAAGGGCAACTAAACTAATTAGGGGATTGGAGGACTTTAATTATGAAGAGCGTCTGCAATCGCTTGATTTATTCTCCCTGGAGAAGAGACGCCTGAGAGGGGACATGATAGCAATTTATAAATATCTCAATGGTGATCTCGACATAGAAAAAAAGCTATTCAGTCGTAGAGAGTGCACGAGGACTCAAGGGCATACATTGCGATTAGAGGAGAAGCGTTTTAACCTCAGGAAACGTGGGGGGGTCTTTACTGTTAGGGCTACAAGATATTGGAATTCTCTACCACAAGAGGTGGTTTCTGCGGGAAGTATGGTGGCTTTCAAAAGACTCTTAGACGTACATCTCAAGGATCAGAACATTCAGGGGTATGTGAGATGATTAGGGCCACACACACCTACACAGGTTGAACTGGATGGACTATTGTCTTTATTCAACCTCAACTACTATAAAACTATGAAACTATTAGGCTGGCCATAAATGGATCGAATCTTGGTTGGTTCAGCAGGGACCAGTGGGGATGGCTGATTGTACCAAAGTCGATCTATTGATTGACTTGAGTTCAAACAGCATGCTGGATTTTCACATGTGATTTTTACCAGTGGCTATAGCCATCAGCAATAATTACTATGTTCTCCTGGCAGGGGCGGCTCTTTGCGCCCAGCTGGAAGCACACAATAGCTTTATTGGACGGGTTCCCCCATCAACAATGTCAATGTTGAATCAAGTGATTTTCTGAAAAGAAAATCACAGCTATGGCCTGCCTTAGAGGTCTGGGTCACTTGCCTGCTACAAAAACAAATAATTCCTACTTTTTTCTCTGATTTTCCTTTGCTGCATGTGATGGGAGTACTATGTAAGCATAGGAAAATAAAATTTTTCAGGAGAGCAAGATCTGGAACAAGATATTTCTCTCATGATAGGTGAATTTAAAATGGAACATAAGTCACTTGTGTTGGGCTGCATTACTCATTCCAGGCCCAATGCAATAAACAACCCAAAATCTCTTCTACGAAAAAAGTACACCAAGTACTAAAATTTTAATAAATTGTAAATCTAATAAATAAAAGCTGACCATTGTAAGCACCCATTAGTGGTTTGTCCCAACCCCCTAACTGCTACTTTTACTAGGCAGCGTGGTCTGTTGAATGGAAATTGAAAAATAACAGTTTTGTCTAAAGTGTCTAAATCACTGGTCTCCAAACTGTGTCCCGGCGGCCGAATGTGGCCCTTTGCTTGCCATTATCCGGCCCTTGAGGCACTGCAACTGACACAAAGGCACTATCCCCTCCACTGACAACAATGGAGCACCATTCCTCCCACTGACACCAGCAATGGAGCAGTATTCCTTCCACTGATGCTAATGATAGGGCACTATTTCTTACCCTGATACCAACACTGGGGCACTATTTCTCACACTAACACCAATAATGGGGCATTTTTTTACTTGCACTGGTCACAGCCTCGACCCCCCCCCCCCCCCCACATTCAGAAGAACGGTAAACTGGCCCTTTGGTTAGATAGTTTGGAGACCCCTGGTCTTAATCTTAAAAAAGAAAACTAATTCAGCTGGACAAAGCTGTTCTTAGTACCTTCTAATCTGATGACATCCGGGCAGTAGAAGTGGATGAGAGCAGCTATTGCACAGCCATCAGTTGCATCCTTTAAGAGGTTCTCCATTAGAGGAATATATGGTAGCTGCTTGTATAGAGACTGTTCCTTCCTGTATCTTGCCTGTAGAGGGGGGGGGGAAAAAAAAAAAAAAAAAGAGAAATTAACAAAACACCTGAAAAAATCTGGTAGAAAAATATATGTAGTTTACATAGACTTATTTCATATATTAATAAGATGTGGATGTGGGATATTGTCCCTAGAACTGGTAAACTACATTATGATCCAGTTTACATAGACTGTCTGAACTTCCTAGATCACCTCTTTCAGAACTAGTTTAGTAAAATATATTTTTCGCATGCCACAGACTACCAAAAAATAGGCATTAGATGTAAAAAGCATGCAGAATTATCTATGTTTTGTATTATTCCCCAGTAAGAAACCCACGCCAACCAATTTAAAAGCTCCAAAATCCATAATAAAACTAAGGATTGTCAACAGGGCCTGTACTCTCTGAAGTCTGGTGTTCTCAATCCAGATTTCATTAGTAATGCCTTGAATTAAGCAGATTCTACATTAGGAATTCTCAATTGGAATAACCGAGACTGTTTAGAAAAATGGGAATTTTTACTTACCGTAAAATCCATTTCTTCGAGTCCACCTACGGACGTAGCTGCTGCTTTAAATCATAGCCAGATGGGTAATAAGCCCCTCCCACTCAGAGTGACCAGGTAGAGCCAAAGGCTTTGACACGCCCAGGGGGGAGGGATCCCTGGGTTATTACCCCTGGCCTCACCGTTGCATCTTCAGTTTAGTTGCAAGCAGTGAATAACACCAAAACCCAACTCTTCAGAGAAAAGAGGGGTGGGAGCTATCTATGTCCATCGGTGGACTCAGAGAAATGGATTTTACGGTAAGTAAATATACCATTTTCTTTTGTCCACCGACGGACGTAGCTGCTGCTTTAAATCATAGATGGATGGGATGTCCAAAAGCAGTAACCACTGAGGGGTGGGGAAAGGACAAACTTTAAAGAATGCAATTCCCACGGCGAACAAAGCCAACTATATAACATGGAGCCCAACAAGCAACAACTGGGGCTCAATTGTAGCAAAACCACAAAGGAGAAAGAAAAGTAAACTGCTCTTTAAATGGCGGCCTGCAAAACCTTGCGGCCAAAGGATGCATCCGAGGATGCTAACACATCCACTCTGTAAAACTTGGTGAACGTATGTACAGACCACCAAGTGGCCGCCTTGCAAATCTGCATCACTGTCGCCTGATGGCGGAAAGCCCAAGAGGCACTAAATGCCTGCGAAGAGTGAGCCGTGACAGGGAAAGGAGGAACATTGCCCTTAAGAGAATACGCCTTCACCAGCGTCTGTCCGATCTATCGAGAGATGGTCGCCGCAGACGCAGCCTGACCGTATTCACAAACAGAGTCCGACTTACGAAAAGACTCAGTCTCCAGATACACCCGTATCACCCAAACCACAACCAAACAATGCAAGGCAATTTCCTTAGGATGTGAATGTTTCGTACAGAGTGACGGAAGCACTATGTCTTCGCTCAGATGGAAGTCTGAAACCACCTTAGGAAGAAACGACGGATTAGGCTGTAACACTACCTTATCCCTGTGTATTACCAGATAAGTAGAGCGGCAAGATAACACCGCTAGTTCAGAAACCCTGTGCGCAGAGGTGATAGCCACCAAAAAGGCAACTTTCTGCGACAAGGCGAGCAAAGAAATGTGTCTTAGGTTATCGAAAGGAGATTTCTGAAGAACCGATAGAACCAAATTAAGATCCCAAGGAGTTCATGGAGACCTCCTGGGGGGAGCCAAATGACGAACCCCCTGAAGAAACGTATGAATCAAAGAGTGCGTAGCCAAAAGGCTTGGGAAGCACACAGCCAAGGCTGAGATCTGACACTTAAAGAGTGCCCAACGCCAAAAGTTGGTCAACTCCTTTCTGTAGAAAGGTCAGGACCCTACTGATAGCAAAGGATCTAGGATGCAGCTTCAGCGATTCACACCAAGCAATGTACGCTTTCCACGTATGATGATACATCTTCCGAGAAGCGGACTTCCTAGCCTTGAGTAAGGTAGGGATCACAGAATTGGACAGACCCCTGTCCTTTAACACCTTGCTATCAACAGCCAAGCCGTTAAAGCCAGCGACTGTAAAGCAGGATGGAAGATCGGACCCCGAGATAGAAGATCTTCACGCAGAGGAAGTGTCCACGGACCTGCGACCTTCAGCCGAATCACGTTGGCGTACTAGGATCTTCGGGGCCAATCTGGAGCCACCAGAATTTCCGGAATCCCCTCCAACTCGACCCTGCGTAGCATGCGAGATAAAAGTTTCAGCGGAGGAAAACGCATAAATTAGCCTGTACCGGCTCCAGGGAGCCACCAGCGCGTCTACTGCATCAGCCAGAGGATCTCTGGACCAAGCCACAAACTATGAAACTTTTCTGCTTTGTCTGGAGGCGAACAGGTCCACATCCGGGGGCCCCCACCGGAGACACAGCTGGGGGAACACTTGTGGATGCAGAGAGAGATCACTCTCCCTGATCCAGGGTTTGGCGACTCAGGTAGTCGTCCGCCTGCCAATTGTCTGGGGGCTGAGGCAGGGGGAGGGACGCTGAGGCGAGGTTACCAATGGTATTAGTATTATGCAGCATGAGGGGGTTAATGTATTGCCACTGCTGGTCACTGATGCATTAGTTATTAACCCCTTTGTGCTACATTAGTGCAACCAGTATCAGTGTTAATTAACACTGGTTGCACTGATACTGGTTGCACTAATGCAGCACAAAGGGGTTAATTAACTGCCACTGGTTGGTCACTAATGCATCAGTGACCAGCAGTGGCAATACATTAACCCCCTCGTGCTGCATAATACAAATACCATTGGTAATTAAATTAACCACTTGCCAACCCGTCACAGTACATATACTGTGACAGGGTGGCAGCGACAGGTGTACGTTGCTGTCTGTTTTTGGTGTATGCCCCTGTTCTATCTATTTCAAAATCATTTGGGGGAAAAAAGTAATTTTCGGTGTCGGTTTTTGGCCAAGGGCATCCTGCATTTTTGGTTTCGGCCCAGAATTTTCATTTCGGTGCATCCCTACTAACTTCTGTAACTTCACAGGAGGTAGAAATACCTTTGCCGAAGCTGAATCTAGGGTCATCCCTAGATACTCCAGTCTTGTTGTTGGAACTAGGGCAGATTTCTGAAGGTTGAGATTCCAACCGAACTGCTTCAGCGTGTGAAAGGTCATCTCCAAATTCCGGCCCAATGTCACAGACGAGTCCGCTCGGAGAAAAAGATTGTTCAGGTACCCCACAAATCGCTATTCCTCTCTGTCGTAGCAGAGCCAGGATAGGGGCTAACACCTTGGTAAAGACCCTGGGAGCAGAGGCGAGACCAAGCGCTAAAGCCACAAATTGAAAATGGTCCTTGCCCACCGCAAAGCGGAGGAATCATTGATGACCCTGGCAAATAGGGACATCGATCGAGAACAGCAGGTCCCCCTGATGCAATAACACCACCACTGACCGCAGGGACTCCATGCAAATTTTCTGGATGCGCACAAAGCGGTTCAGAGTTCTGAGTTCCAAGATTGGACGCAATTTGCCCTCCTTCATGGAACGGTAAACAGGGACAAATAGAACCCTCGAAAGCGTTCCCGATGAGGAACTGGTACAATCACGCCTTGTGACAGCATATCCCGAATCGCTTCCTGCAGCCTCGCAAGGCAGTCTGGGGACCAATGAAGATTGGAGGGAAAAAATCTGTCTAGCGGACGGGAACGAAACTCTATCTTGTACCCGGACTGAATTACCTCGTGGACCCACGTGTCGTGCAACAGTGAGGTCCAAGGATCCGGGAAGAAACTGAGACCACCCCCCACCCCTGAAGTGGGTGGGGGCGCCGCTTCAAGCAGAAGGGGTCTGCTTGGAGGTTCTATGGGCAGAGGATTTCGGCTTACCAGCCCACTGCTTCCCAGATCCTTTTCCGCCTGAAGTCTGTTTGGTTTTCTGCGATACGGTCGCATGAAAAAGACGCTTCTGGGCTGTAAAGGAAAGACCTCGCTTACGCAAGGGAGACTTACCCTTAGTTCAGTGAGGAAGGAGTGTGCTCTTTCCCCCAGTGACCGTCTTGATCAAGTCATCCAAGGAGGAACCAAAAAGGCGATCACCCTGAAAGGGAAGATCTGCCAAAAGCTTCTTAGAAGCCCGGTTGGCCGACCAGGACTTTAGCCAGATCGCACGTCTGATGAGCACACTTACCACTGATGCTCTGGCTGTGAGCGTCAGAATGTCCAGGTTAGCATCGCATTCAAATTGCAGAGTCTGCAATAATCTGTCAGCGAGTTCCAGGGCAGATGACGATAACTGGGTTACCATCATTGCCTCTCTCAGAGCCATTACCCATTCAAACATAGTCTGAGAGACTAGAATGGTAGTAAGGGCAGGCCTGAGAATAGATCCCACTGCCGCATACAGGTGTAGGGATAAGACCTCAATACGTCTGTCAACCGGATCAGGGAGAGATGAGGATTCTGCCACTGGTAAGACTTTGGCCTTGTGAATACCGCATATCTGGGGGTCCACCTGAGGGGGAACCGTCCATTTGGGTAAGTTCTCTTCCTCAAACCGGTAACGTCTACCCAAACGTTTGGGATCTGCAAGCGTGCGATTAGGTCGCCGCCATTGTTCCTCCACTAAGGCAGACAAGACTTCGGGACAAGGGAAAACCTTGGCCGATTTCTTTGCCCTGAGTGCCGGTGTAGCGTGAGAATTACCTACCCCGTGAGAATTACCTACCCCTCGTCACTTCCGGCCAGGAACAGCTGAGCAGCGCAGCAGTGCGCATGCTCACAGGGCCGGATACCTAAAGGGACGACAGAGGAGCAGACTAGTGCGCATGCGCACTAGTATGGAAATAGCACGGTGTACCGTGGGAAAAACCTACCCACGCGGCGGTTAAATAAAACAGCGGGGTTGCAATACGAATCATCTCCGCTCCTGTGGCTGTCACTTCCCTGCTCTCGGCAAGTAAATATAAAAGCGGCTGGCGTCTCCGTGATTTATCTTTTCATACAGCCGCCGCCGCTTTTATATTTACTTGCCGAGAGCAGGGAAGTGACAGCCACAGGAGCGGAGATGATTCGTATTGCAGCACAGTTGTTTTAATGTAACAGCTGCATTCCATACAGTGCCGTGAACCGGAAGTGACGAGGGGTAGGTTTTTCTCACGGGTAGGTAATTCTCACGGAACACCGGGTTAACATTATTGCGGCTGCGGAGATCATATGTAATTCGGAGCGCACTGCTCCTTCATTACATGCGATCTCATGTGTGGATGCGAGTTCAGCCATACACTTTGTATGGCTGAATTCGCACTGTATCCGCACCAAAGACGCACAGGACCCTTTTTTTCAGCCGCATCAGGATCGGATCGCACAGTGGTTCACACTTGTGCGATCCGATCCTGTGCGAACTGTCAGATCGCACTGCGATATGCGATCAAACTGGGGGTGTCGTTAACATTTAATTGACACCCCCTGCGTATCGCATATGGCAGTGTGAACTGCCAGATGTGCGGATGCGATGCGGGAACAGGCTGCAAATTTGCACCCTTCCCGCATCGCACAAGTGTGAACCGAGCCTGAGGGATCCAAAGGATACCGAGCATCCTTGTGATTTAGAAATCGCACCTGTGATTTTCAGGGTGTCCCTCACTGAGAAAATCAAAGTATCTACCAGCGCCTTATCCTGAGCCAAGGCGGGCGTGGAAACATCCTCTTCCACGTTAGAAAAGTCTGAATGCGGGGACGCATCCTCCAAAAGGGGGTCTGCGTCACCGGCGACATGTCGGCCTCAGAATCTGAGGACTGAGATGAGACAGGCGAGGGCATTTCTTAGTAAATGCTGCCGCAATAACTTTGTCCATTTTTCTGGACATTTCTTGCATCACAGACAATAAAGTCACATCATGAGCATCAGAATTGGGCCCAAACGATACATCGGGGGTCGCAGACAAACTTGGGGAATCCATGTTAGACATATGGCCAAACAGTAGGGTTGCACAGTAAGAATGTAAAGAGCAGACAGGGAAATGGGGAAACACAGGAAACCTGCACCGCAAAGGGGTAAAACGGAAGCTTCTCTTAAAAACAGGAGCAATGGCCTAAGAGGGAGCAATCCAGGCCCAATCGCCAAATATTAATGCCCCTGAGGTTAAGTAAGGTTACAAAGGCACCACAGGTCTAAGCAAGTCCGCCGCAACCGGCGTGCACTGCGCCTTTAAGAGGCGATCGTGATGCATGCAGCGCTATTCCGGGGGATAATCCTAAGCCCTCTAAAAGCCTGAAACCCCCTATGAAGATGAAAAGGTGAAGGCCAGGGTAATTAAACTCCTTTAGAGTAGTTATCACATGGAGAACACAGCAAGGTCCATCAGCAGCATGGAGAAGTGAAAGTAGAAGGAAACGCCCCCGCTCACAAGAGCCAGATGCTCCTGTGCGGTTTTGTCTCCAGCTCCACAAAAAGGCCACCCGCATTACAGTGATAGGAATACCCAGGCAGGCTGCTGAGATCTGTTAAGGCTGCAGGCCATGGCAAAATGGCGGCTTTGCGCCGATGAGCACGTGACCCCGGGCCTAGTGAGGCCTACCCTAGTAACAGGTCAGGGGGCCTTGGCGGGGGTCATCCCAGCGAATGAAACACCCCCCCAAGGTAGGGGTATGAGGCGCAACCATGTACCACCCTCCGAGGCCCCCCCACACCATCCATTACCCGGTATAGCACCTGAGGCGACTTACATAGGGGACCCCCCACTAAAGGTGTCCCGGGGGGTTCGCAGCCCAGGGTAGGGAGAGGTCAGGGTAGGAGCGGAAGGTCCCAGGTGACCCCTCATAGTGGAGGAGGGTGGTAGGAGGTATGGGTAACCGAGGGTCCTACTCACCTATGGAGGACCCCACGTCCGCCCCAGGATCTCTAACCAGACAGGGGGGACTGTACTTACCGGACCATGCTGCTGGAGGGTGGGTGTTCATCCTGACAGACTGCCTCTGCACCACAGTGAGGGCGCTGACGGCCAAGGGGCACGCTGCGACGCTGGCATGCCAGGTGTGTGCGTCCCGCACGCCAGTCCCCGTCCGTGGGACTATAGTCACTATAGAGACCCAGCGCGGAGCTAAAGGTCTGCAAGCGCTTGCTGGCACAAACGGAGACCGTAAGGCTCTCATATAGCCAGTCCGAAACCCAGCAGGCATTCCACAAGTACTAGAGTCAACAGCAACAAAAAAAAAAAAAAAAAAAAAGGTTCCCTTTATAACATTTAAAACAGAGCTAGGACAAAAGTCCCAGCATGGAGCTGTTTGGCCACTCCTAAGACCAGGCAGCTAAAACTGAAGATGCAACGGTGAGGCCAGGGGTAATAACCCAGGGATCCCGCCCCCCTGGGCGTTTTTAAAGCCTTTGGCTCTACCTGGTCACTCCTAGTGGGAGGGGCTTATTACCCATCCGTTTATGATTTAAAGCAGCAGCTACGTCCGTCGGTGGACGAAAGAGAAATGTTACATACATTATCAGTACATAGGGCTCTTAAAAATAGAAGATAACTGCCCAGCCTGTCAAATTCAAACCAAGTGTCTGTGGGTACATGGCAACAGCAGCAGACATTTCCAGCTGACTGTACGTAAAGTAAATCTGTGCGATGAGAAATCTAGAGGTCCTCAATACAAATTTCCTTTAAAGCCTAACTCCATGTTTAAAGTGAACTTTAAATCATTTCTTTGACGAAGCTGGTCCAAATAAACCATTTCCTTCACTAAGCAATGCAGCAGCTGTCAGCACTGTATGAAATGTATGTGGCCTCAGCTATACAGTGCTGTGTTCCAGCAGTGGGATTTCCTGTCCTACTCCCGAAACAAAATCATGTTGGGCTGACGGCTGCTTAGCCATTCACAGGAAGTTTTGTATTTTATGAATACAAGCTTTCCTCTGAATGGCTAAAGCAGACAGGCAAGCATGATCTCAACCCTGCCAATCGGAGGCAGCCTGTGTTTCAGCATAACAGCAAGGCAACTCACATGTTTAGAAGGGGTACCTAATGACAGTCCCTCTTTTTCACATGGCCGCATTTCTTGAGTTCTAGAGTCCAAAGGGTTTTTTTGTATGCCATTTCTCTGCATGAAGGTAAAAAAACCTACCACTACCTGTTCCTTCCCTCCATTCCTAAACACCAACCCGAGTCCTCTCTCAATCCAGTGCTGTCCCCACCTGCAGTACCGCTGCGCTCTTCCTGGTCTTACAAGAGACGTCAATGGACACACAAAGCCCAGCTCAGGAGCATGTTTGCACAGGTGCTCCCTCAGCACACGGCTTACTAAGAGGCAATCGCAGGGAAGGAGGAGGACTTTAGAAAAGGAAGTAAGGGGCCTCTCTGTGTAAGATCGATGCACAGAGCAGGCAAGTATAATTATATAATATAAAAAAAAACTTTAATATCACTTTAAATGCATAACACCATTCTGTTTTTAAAGACTAATGAATGTAAAAAAAAAATCTGCCATAACTTTGCAAATTTCTGCCAATGATTATGCACCTCTTACACAGAATTGCTACCTTGAAGGTATTTTAAATAAAATATCAGGATTAGATGCTCTATTTAGCAAACAAGAAAATATTTTTTACTTTGGTTTTTCATGGACATTAGGAGATTTGCCTTATCAAATCTCTCTCTCATGGGAGGTGCGTGGCCTGGCTATGGACGGGTGAAGACGCACGGCGCCTTTTGCCGTCCTTCTTCCCGGAGACCCGCAGCAGGGACACCCAGGCCTCAAAGATGGCGCCGTCTGTCTATCCACACAACGAGGCGAGCCCCTCATGGAGCACAGACCCCAGACTCTCCTCGCAGCGGTCCGCGAGTACCCTGGTTCCCCCTGCCTCCCCTCATTCTCCAGAGTCACAGGGGAGGGGCTCTGATGTGGCCAGGGTCCTGGGGGATGGGGACCTAAGGAGACATATTAGGACCTTGCCCACTAAAGCAGACCTGGATAGATTTATCTCCAGGGTGGAAACTGCTTTTAAGGAGGACATTGCTTAACTTAAAGCTGACACCTCTCACTTAGGGTCCCATATGAGTCCCACTTTGGAACAAAGATTGGATCACACTGTACCTGTTATCTCCCAGCTCCAGACTCGCTGTGTAGACCAAGACAGGAGAATAGAAAGCCTCTTGTCTCAGCTGGATGACTTTGAGAATCGCAGCAGACGGGGTAATATACGTATCCGTGGCCTCCCGGAAGCCACGGCACCGAGAGACATTGTCCCCACTCTGATTGACATCTTCAGGGCAATCCTGGAACTCCCGGCTACTGCCCCTATTGAAATGGATAGGGCTCATAGGGCTCTGCGGCCTCCTTCTCAAGATGTGGATAACCTTATTATTTTATTTGTAAGCTACACAAATTCACTCTTAAGGACACTATTATGAAGAAGATGCAGAATAAGCCCTATTTTGACTTTGATGGTGCACGTTTGTATTTCTATCGGGACTTATCACGCCGCACACTCATGCAGCGCAGAGCCCTCCGCTCCCTCTTGGAGTCTCTTCAAGCTGAAAGTCTCACTTATCGTTGGGACTTCCCCTTCTATTTGCAAGCTTCCAGGAATGGTACATCTGCCACTCTTTGCACTAAGGATGACTTCCCGGAGTTCCTGTCCACCCTGGTCCTGGAACCTGTGGACTTCCCTGACTGGAGAACTTTACCGGATCTTCCTGTGGTGCAACTTCCACAGCCCTGGCAGCCTGTCTCCCGCAAGAACCGCAGGTGGAACCTGCTCCTGCACCCTCTACTTCGAGATCCTGATTGACTGCTTTGCTTGTCCTCTACACTTCCCCGTTTGCCTTTAGCACTTGACAATGGTTTCTTGTCTCCTTCGCCCCTCCCTTCTATGTTTTTGTTTTTTCACATCTGACTCTGGCCTCGGATTGCTGGGAGGGGAGGTCTCATCTGGACTTTGCCTTATTGTCCTGGGGGTTCCCTACTGCTCCCTGGTACTGATGCACTTTATCTATGGGCTGGGCTGACAGGTGCGGGGAGGGTTTCCCTTCTCGTTATTGCTCACTCTCTGATGTCCGTGATTCCCCCCTCGGTGGCTGGTTCGCGTTTCCCCCAGTAGGCCATACCTTTACGACTTTTGTCCCCATTGTGGGACCGTGGCTGCGGCTCAGGGCGTCGCTCCGTTTGGGGTGGCGCGCTTGGCACGGCCCTTAGAATCTCTCCCTTTGGAGTTGAGATATGTTTGCCACTCATCGTGGCCTGCCTAAAATGTTTACTGCTATGTTTTTGTTAATACATGTACTGCTCTTATCTAATTTTTTCCTTTTCTCTTTCCTTTTCCCATTGTGCCTGCCGATCTGGATGTGTTCTCCTCTCTGCTGTCCGTGCGGTGCCCCCGCCTCCTGAGTGTCCTTCCTCCCTGCTGGACTGCCGATGGCATCACTTAAGTTAATATCCTACAATGTACGTGGCCTCTGCTCTCCGCACAAGTGCAATAGGTTATGGTGGGAACTGAAGAAACTTAAGGCACAGGTGGTCCTCCTAAAGGAGACCCATTTCACCCCCAGGTCCCTCCCGGAGCTCCCCAACGCACGTCTTTAGCCAGTGGCATCACAGCCCTTCCCCTGGCAGCAAATCCTGGGGTACTGCTATAGCCATCCATAGGGCTTGCCCCTTTCAACCTACGGACCACTTGGTGGACCCTCAGGGTTGCTATGTGTTCCTGAAGGGCACGATCATGGGTAAGGTGTTCACGTTCGGCTCTGTATATGCCCCCAATGCCGGTCAGCCTACTTTTCTGGATGCGACACTCGAGCAATTGGCCGAGTTCAGGGAGGGGTCCTTGGTTGTCGGGGGCGACTTCAATGTCTGTTTTGACCCCCTGTTCGCTACTTCCCACGGCAGATCCTCCCACTCCTTTGCCTTTCTTAAGCACTACCGTTAGACTCTCCAGTCCCACCTCCTCATGGACTCCTGGTGGATTCTACACCCCCAGGAGAAGGATTTCAGCTACTACTCTATGCATGCAGTCTATACGTGGATAGATATCATTTATGTTGACCATCCCACCCTGCAGTGCCTGCTGGGGCCGTCTGTCGATAATATTACAATCTCTACAATGCCTGTTACGATGGAGCTTTCCCTGCCGGTCCGCTCCCATAGGTCTTGGACCTGGCGGTTGAACGAGAATTTACTAGACGACTCCCAGGTGGTCTCCAGGTGGTCTTCCGAGTGCTGACATCCCTCCAGCAGGCTGAACTGTCCCATAAGCAGACGGGTGACCCTGTCGCCCTGAGGCGACTGACTGACTTACGGATGCTCTTTTCTCGCCTTCTGGACCGACATACCCGCGCCCAACTGCGCTACGTGTCTCATAAATTCTACGAACACGGCAATAAGTGCGGCCGGGTGCTTGCTCGGGCCTTGCGTAAGAAACGGGTTCAGATGTGCGTGCCTAAGATACGCTACCCTTCGGGCGGGCTGGTTTTTAAACCATCTGAGATTGCGGAATAGTTTCGCGCTTACTATGCCGATCTCTGACTTGTCTGGCCATGCTACTGCAGACTCTCAGTCAGCGAGAGTGACCGCGATACAGCATTACTTATCGGACCATGCCTTTCTCCCCTTGACTGCGGACCAACGTTCTGACCTGGACTCCCCGATCACGTTAGCTGAGCTGGAACGCACCGTACTCTCCTTACCCCAACGACAAAAGACCTGGCCCTGACGGCTATACTAAGACCTACAATAAGACGTTCTTTCCTCTTTTACAACAGCCCATATGTGACTACTTAAATTTGTTGGCCACGGGTGGGGTGATACCCTCGGAGGCATTGTTGGCTCATATCACGGTGATCCCGAAAGAAAACAAGGAACCGGCGGCTCCGCAGAGTTACTGTCCTATTTCTCTGCTCAACACTAACTTGAAAATATTGGCCAAGATACTAGCTAACCGTCTGAAGCATCTCATGCCCCAGGTCATCCACCTCGATCAGACCGCGTTTATAACCGGCAGAGAGGCACGGGATAGCGATATCAGGGCGGTGCAGTTGATACACTGGGCTACCTCCCGCCCCGATTGTCCGCCCTACCGGATCCTCGTGACCGACGCTGAAAAAGCGTTTGACCCGGTGGATTGGCGCTACCTGCGTGGGGTGTTGGAATCATTGAGCCTGGGTTTCCACATGATGACCTGGATCATGGCGCTGTATGCGAGTCCTACTGCTAGGGTCCGCATTAACGGATGCCTGTCCGCAATGTTCCCGATCCGGAACGGCACCAGGCAGGGGTGCCGCTCTCGCCTTTCCTCTTCGCCCTGGTTCTGGAACCCTTCTTGAGTAAAGTGCGCACGAATATGGACATTAAAGGCGTGACAGTAGGCACGACGGAACACAAGCTCTCTGCTTACGCAGATGATGTGCTGTTCCATCTCACTGACCCCCTGGTCTTCCTGCCGGTCCTGATGCTGGAACGAGATTTGGAAGCGTCTCAAATTTTAAAATCAACCTCACGAAATCTGAGATTCTCCCTATCTGTGTGCCTTCATGTTTATCTAGATCCCTTCGGGCTGCCTTCCCTTTAACTTGGACCACCTCCTCTCTGACGTACCCGGGGGTTCGACTTACTGACCGTTTTGACACGCTGTACGTGGCTAACTCTACCCTCGTCTACTGAGCACTATCAAACAGGACCTTCTACATTGGACTTCCTTTTCCTCCTTCTCTTCCTTTCTCCCTTCTTCCCTTTTCTCTCTCAACTATATGATGTTTCATTGTTTATACTATCTAAGGAAGGTTTGTGTTTGGACTTCGTTGGGCGACTTGCCGGCGCTTCGATTGCCCTCCATTTGAGCCGCGAGGAGCTGCCCGGGTTTCCCACTGGGACCCGGGCTGCTACTGCGCTCCTCCCTGATGCCCGTCTTGGGTTGCAGAGATGGGATTGGGGGGTCCCTGGTTGAGGGCCGCGTCGGGGGAGGCTTGATGGAGGCTGATTGGCCCCGACCCGGGGCCCCCTGGAGCTAGCTCTGTGTCATGGACGGCATTTGAGGCTGCCCGTGGTTGCTACGTGATTTTGGTTGCCAGCAGCCTGTTCTCTGTCCTGTGCTGCTACAGTTATGCTATTTGCCAACTATGTGCGCTGTTTTTTGACCTGATATGCTGTGTTCATGTGTGTGGCACTGTTTGGCCTCCCCCGTTTCTATCCTTGTGTTTTGTTGTTTCTTTCAATGGTTTTTACCTGTAAAACTAAATAAAAAGATTCCTTAAAAAAAAAACATCTCTCTCACTATTAACATACTCCTGGTTTGTATACAGCTTGGTATTTCTTTTTTGGACCGAAGCTGTACTAGACCGGTCACTACTGGTTGTCACCAGTTGCCTTTTTGCAGATGGACCACTTCTGAGTTTATATTGGATGCTTCTGTACACCACAGCCACATTTTCATGACACATTTCAGAGAGCCAGTATGACAGCATACACCTTTCAGCTCCTGTCTTTTACATACACAAAGCATGGGTCAGCTGTCTTCAGGCGTGGAAATCCTTCCCTAACCTTCTACTCCCATCACTGGAAGAGGATTTACAAGTGAAATCAATTAGATAACACAGCTTTCACCCGATTTCACCTGGTCATTCTATTTCCAGAAAAGAACATGCATCCTTAATGCCATGTACAATGAGGGTATGCTCAGCCCACACCGTCTGTAAGAACATGACCTTTTAAGCCAGACATACACCAAGTCTACATTTGAAGTTCTCAGAAATACTAAGATTCAGGGCTGACTCGGGTAAATCTGTGAACTGCCCTACAGACAGGACACCATTTTTTACATTTCTGCCAAATTTAGGAAACGGTGACAATGTCATCTGAACTTTAGTACAAGGTTGTATGCTACTGCATTTGTGCTCGGCAGTCTAACAGCATTATAGTAGCCAGGGAGCAACTTGAAAACAAACAGAAAAAGAGGAACAAGGCGCCCGGTATAGTCCAATGTATATAGATGTCTGTGTTAGTACCTCAGCCACTCCTTAAAAGACTCCTGGGATCAGAGTAAGATCAATGTCGCAACTGGGGAAAAGAAGCGCTTCTGGTTGAGGCGATCATGTAGGATGATAGGAATAGAAATACAGGTAGCAATTGTAAAAATGCAAATAGTGGTATCCTGAGGTTAAAAAACGCTCCACATAAGAAAAGTCCAAGTTAAAACAGTTTATTGAATAGAAACAATGTACATCAAATGGTAGATGCGACACTGGATAACTGTACTTGGAGTGTTAGGCTGAGCCTGTATACTTGCCCCACAGCTGCCAGATCTTGCAATTCCATAAAAAGCCGTGGAGGACAGAAACCAGCACCTCAGCTGTAATGATGGCCCGAACGGCGTGGGGTCCGGGAGATGGAACGATGCAACGGCGTGCATCACCGTTAGGCTTGGTGGAGACAGTGAAGGCGCAGGTGATGACGTCAATCACCCGCGCACGGAGGACAGGCACAGGCAGACAACCCTTTCAGTTAGGAATTAAACAGTCCCGTCACCATGACGACATGTTTCGCGCTCCGCGCTTTGTCAATGTCAGGGCCCTGACTTTTACATTACTAATTTTCTATTTGAGCTGCTGCCAATGCATTTCATTTAGGCCTAAACCCAAAACTACTTTTTGTAAAATTTAACTTGTGCTTTGTATCTGTATAGCAAAGCATCATGTTCACTTAACCAGACACAGAACTTCTGTCTTCTGTTTTCATTGGGAGTATGGCAATGTCACAAAGGAGGACAGTCCACTTCCATACACTACCTTCATACTGTATATAAAATTAAATATACCGTATACACACCATTGCTTCTACACCATAGATTTTTCCCCCCCCCCCCCAAAACTTAGACCCCTGATATTTCAGCAAAGAACCCCCAACGGTGCTCCTAAAAATTGTAGAAAAGAATATTGTAAAAAATAAAATGGAAACAAAAAACGAATGACACCGTCCACTGCCCTACTAACACCATCCACTGCCTGACTGATACTGTCCAGTGTCCACTGCTCTACTGACTGACATGGTCTACTTTTAGGGTAGGCTAAATAGGTTTACAGTGACGGTTGTTTAATTATATTTTTCTAAGTGTTCCTTAAAAAAAAGAAAAAAACAACGCTAAACCCTGGTGATCTTTGATTTTTTCCCTGTTGTTCAGGTATATCTCCACCTCTCAAAGGTTGCCTGCCCCTGTTATAGAATAATCAAGCCTGATGTACTGACATTCCTACCTCCATTCCTGAGGCCCTAAAATGTCAGCACAGTACAAATACCACCACCCCCCCCCCCCCACCCCGCAAATGACAGAAAGCAGACAGTCCAGGGTATTTAGTAAGAGGCATGGTAAGTTTTTTTAAGTAACTTTTTTTTGTCCAAGTTTTTAGGAAAATAAAGAAATATCTTTTTCCCACAATTTTATTTTATTATTTTTTATATACTGTCACCAGAGCAGAACAGTGTCCCCATATGACTGCTGTGGTGGGGATCAGAGACACCGACTGGTGACCGTATGTTAAAAAACATAAATAAAAGAAAAATTCACAGTGCTTAAACTCACTTAGGCCCCATGCACACGGGACGTTTTTAACGCCGCTGTAAGCAGCGTCAGGCGTTTTCTTTTTGCAGCCTAAAAACGCCCCTCCATGTTATTCTATGGCCTCATGCACACTCAGACGTTTTTGAGCTGTAAGTGGCTTAGACGTTTTTAGGCTGCAACAAGAACCCACCACCTGCGCGTTCTGAGGACCAGCGTTACAGCGTTAAAAACGCCTGACGCTGCTAAAAGCTGAATAACTTTGCTATAACGTTGCTTAACGTGCGTTAAGCCACGTTATACGTTTTTTTTTCTTCCATTCAAAATCAATGGTTCCCTATGGGATCCTATTGATTTGAATGGA
The DNA here is from genome assembly GCF_965119305.1 of Pelophylax lessonae. Taxonomy (NCBI): domain Eukaryota; kingdom Metazoa; phylum Chordata; class Amphibia; order Anura; family Ranidae; genus Pelophylax; species Pelophylax lessonae. The sequence goes on from NC_138775.1 coordinate 164,011,395, forward strand.
GGTCGCACCGCAACACCGCAAGTCGGATCCGACTTGCGGGGTGACTTGCGCTGTGGGAATCTTGAGGGGGAACGCCACGCCAAAATGGGAAAAAAACGGCGTGGGGTCCCCCCCAGGGTTCCAAACCAGGCCCTTCGGGTCTGTTATGGAATTTGAGGGTAGCCCCATGCCGAAAAAACGGCATGGGGTCCCCCCCAAAATCCATACCAGACCCTTAACCGAGCATGCAGCCCGGCAGGCCAGGAAAGGGGAGGGGACGAGCGAGCGGCCCCACCCCCCCTGGACCACACCAGGCCACATGCCCTCAACATGGGGGGGTGTTGGTGCTTTGGGGCAGGGGGAGCTCTGCACCCCCCACCTCAAAGCACCTTGCCCCCATGTTGATGAGGACAAGGGCCTCATCCCCACAACCCTGGCCGGTGGTTGTGGGGGTCTGCGGGCAGGGGGCTCATCGGAATCTGGAAGCCCCCTTTAACAAGGGGGCACCCCAGATCCCGGACCCCCTCCCTATGTGAATGGGTATGGGGTACACTGTACCCCTACCCATTCACCCCATAAAAGGCAGTGTATGGAAATAACGACAAGAGACGTTTTGGAAAGTTTATTAAAAATCTTCATCCGACTCTTCTTGTCTTCTCCTCTCCGGGGTCTTCTCCGGGGTCTTCTGCTCTTTTGCTGTCCGCCCTTCTTGTCTTCTCCTCTCCGGGGTCTTCTGCTCTTTTGCTGTCCCCCTCTTCTTGTGTTCTTGTCTCCGGGGTCTTCTGCTGTCCCCTCTTCTGCTGTCCTCTCTTCTTTTCTTCTCCTCTCCGGTCTTCTGCTCTTTTGCTGTCGGCTGTCGGCTGTCTTCTTCCTCCGGTCCTCCTCCGACGACGTCTCCGCTGATTATGCCTATCTCCGGTCTCTTCAGCTTATTATATAGCCATTAGGGGCGTGGCCCCGATGACGTCATCTGGAGGCCCCGCCCCCTCATGTCACATATGATGTCATCTGTGACATGAGGGGGCGGGGTCTCCAGATGACGTCATCGGGGCCACGCCCCTAATGGCTATATAATAAGCTGAAGAGACTGGAGATAGGCATAATCAGCGGAGACGTCGTCGGAGGAGGACCGGAGGAAGAAAACAGCCGACAGCCGACAGCAAAAGAGCAGAAGACCGGAGAGGAGAAGAAAAGAAGAGACAGCAGAAGAGGGGACAGCAGAAGACCCCGGAGACAAGAACACAAGAAGAGGGGGACAGCAAAAGAGCAGAAGACCCCGGAGAGGAGAAGACAAGAAGGGCGGACAGCAAAAGAGCAGAAGACCCCGGAGAAGACCCCGGAGAGGAGAAGACAAGAAGAGTCGGATGAAGATTTTTAATAAACTTTCCAAAACGTCTCTTGTCGTTATTTCCATACACTGCCTTTTATGGGGTGAATGGGTAGGGGTACAGTGTACCCCATACCCATTCACATAGGGAGGGGGTCCGGGATCTGGGGTGCCCCCTTGTTAAAGGGGGCTTCCAGATTCCGATGAGCCCCCTGCCCGCAGACCCCCACAACCACCGGCCAGGGTTGTGGGGATGAGGCCCTTGTCCTCATCAACATGGGGGCAAGGTGCTTTGAGGTGGGGGGTGCAGAGCTCCCCCTGCCCCAAAGCACCAACACCCCCCCATGTTGAGGGCATGTGGCCTGGTGTGGTCCAGGGGGGGTGGGGCCGCTCGCTCGTCCCCTCCCCTTTCCTGGCCTGCCGGGCTGCATGCTCGGATAAGGGTTTGGTATGGATTTTGGGGGGGACCCCATGCCGTTTTTTCGGCATGGGGCTACCCTCAAATTCCATAACAGACCCGAAGGGCCTGGTTTGGAACCCTGGGGGGGACCCCCACGCCGTTTTTTTTCCCATTTTGGCGTGGAGTTCCCCCTCAAGATTCTCACAGCGCAAGTCGCCCCGCAAGTCGGATCCGACTTGCGGTGTTGCGGTGCGACCTCCATTCAAATCAATAGGCTCCCATAGGGAACCATTGATTTTGAATGGAAGAAAAAAAAACGCTGCTAAAAGCAACGTGGCAAAACGTGCAATAACGCCAATGGAAAAAGCTACTGAAAGCACGTTTTTACAGCTGCTTTTTCCGGCGTCAGAACTAACTTTGACGTACGTTTTTTCTAACGCCCCGTGTGCATGGGGCCTTATTGTTGACTGACTCACAACCCCTGCTGGAAGTTCGTCCTCAACCATTTGCTAGTCCAATGGTAAAATAATACTTTGACATTAGAAAGGAGTACATTTTGTTCACATGTTGCAGTGTGTTGCTAATGTACTTTAAATATTACCTTTAAAGTAAATGTATAGCCAAAACCTTTGGTCGATTTACAGTATGTTTTGCTATCGGTGTTCCATTAGAGAAGTGTCTACAAAGTGAAGGTAAGGCCCCTTTCAAACAAATACAGACCGTTCATCCGTTTTTCATCCGATGAAACAGATGAAAAAAAGGACATTAATGCATTCCTTTGGAAAAACGGATGACAACAGAAGATCATCCATTTACATCCCTTGTCTTCTGCTTCCGTTAACATCCGTTTTTTTTTAAATGGATAAAAGCCCTGTTTTCCATCCGTCAAAAAAATGGATCGGATGAAAAACGGATGAACACGGATAACAGATAAAAACACATTGCAAATGTTTCCCCATTAAATACGCCTATAAACCAAAATGCTTACAACCGCGTTTAGACATGTTTGCACGCCGTTACAAGCATTTGGCGTCTCAAATGCCAATAAACTTCGGTCCTCATCGCATTTTTTTTGCTTGAAAAAAAAATGCCACTAAACTCAACTGCCTCTAAACGTCTAAAAAATACTCAGTGTACATGGACAAATAAAAAAACAGAGGAGAGTTCAGGGTCTGCTGAAAAAAAAAAAACGCCCAACTGCTCCTAAACATCCGTTTATCAGCAGCAGTGTACATGAGGCCTTAGGGTCCTTTTACACAGGTCTGCTCTGTTCAAAATCGGAGCAGAACAGGACAGATGTCAGTTTTTGAATGCATTTTGACAGCTGACAATGGTGGCTCTAAGGGGGACCCGATGTAAATGGACTTGTGTCTGTTACATCAGACCACCTCTGATATATCACATTTAGGTCTTTTTTCTAGACAGACTTGGAGGTATCCAGATGTAAATGTAAAATATTGTAATCCATTATTCTACTGAAAAACTAAAAAATAAATCCGCTATCCATACACTTAACCACTTTACCTCCGCCCACAGTAATATTGCGGCAGAGTGGCTCGTTATCGTCTGACGACGTAGTACTACGTCGTCAGACACTCCCCCTTCTGGGCGGCGCTTGCGCGCCGCCGGAGACTCGCTCCCACTGTTTTCGGTCACAGCGGGAGTCGGGCCGCCGCCGCTCATCCCCGATCGTCGGGGATCTAGTGTGGAGATCCGCCCGCCTGTGTAAACACAAGCGGGCGGATCTCCCAAGTGACAGGGAGTGACAGATCGGAGTGTTCAGCATAGCTGGACATCCGATCTGTCCTTCTGTCACATAGTCACCTCCCCCCCCACACGTCAGTAAGCACCAGGCATACATTAACCCCTCCCTCTCCAATAAAATTAACCCCTTCCCTGCCAGTGTCATTTTTACAGTAACAGTGCATATTTATAGCACTGATTACTGCAGTAATGTCACTGGTACCCCCAAAAGTGTCAAAAATGTCAGTCAAGGGTCCGATCTGTCCGCCGCAATGTCGCAGTACCGCAAAAAAAAAAAAAAAAAAAAAAAAAATCGCAGATCGCCGCCATTACGCGCTAAAAAAAAAAAAACACCAAAAATGACAGAAATCTTTCCCTTTGTTAGTAAACGCAATAACTTTTGCGCAAACCAATCAAAATACGCTTATTGTGATTTTTTTTTACCAAACATGGGTAGCAGAAAACAAATTAGCCAAAAATGTAAAAAAAAATTGGTTTTTACATCTTTTTTGGGGGGAATTTCATATAAAAAAAATGTTAAAAAAAGAGCGTTTATTTTGAAAAAATAACAATATTTTTGTTTATAGCGCAAAAAGCAAAAATCGCACAGGTGATCAAATACCACCAAAAGAAAGCTCTGTTTGTGGGAAAAAAAGGACGTAAATTTTGTTTGGGTACAGCGTCGCACGACCGCGCAATTGTCAGTTAAAGTCGCACACCGCCCAGAATCGCAAAAAGTGGCCTGGACGTAAGACAGCAAAATCCTCCGGTGGTAAAGTGGTTAAATTCCTTTGGAAGGCGCACTTGGTGTTTTTTTTTCCCTTTATTAACATGTTAAAATGCATAGGTATGAACTGTTGGAGAATAGGATACATGTAAGAAGAGACAGATATTCAGCCCTAACTTTTTATTTTTTTACCAACTTTATTACCAACTCTAACATACCCTAGTAAGGAGGAAGCTGCAGATTCCAGCTTGACCATGATCTGGGACAAGCATGGCATGCTACATGAAAATTAGATGAACATCTATGGCATGTATGACGATGGTCTGCTGTAAAATTGGGTGAATGGTGAGAAAGAGCACGATATGGTAGACAAGCCACTTTAAAACAACCACTACACATTAGAAGCTGAGCAGCACTTACAGGGACCAGTTTCCAAAACCATTTGGAAGAAGACTTCATAGGAAGCAGTGGAAATTACAGAGAAAGCAAGGCAAGGAAAAAGCAAACAGAGAAAGAATGAATTAGATTTAGCTACATGAAGCAGCCTGGGCTTGGGAAAAACAGCAGGTCAACAATTTTTATCACATTTAGTAATTATGCAAAACTTAAAAAAAGTGCATCTCTAGATAAAATCTGTTTTTTTTAATTATTTTATTACTATTTTGGTTGAAGTGGGGAAGGGTCAGACCCCCTGTCAAGTTTTAACTGCTATCTGTGTCCCCCTTTGCAGAGATTCACCCCTATATTTACAATGGTGACCTAGGTCCCTGAGAAACAGCGAGAGAAAAACCCACATTTTAGAGTTGTCCCTGGATCAAGAGGTAAAAGGAATTCTTTCAATGGGGAGACCTGTTCCTGGGACAAGTGTCTACAAGGTGAGTATCCCTCATTTTGGGAGATTTCCTCTAACATCATTTTGTGTCTCTAGGACAAGTTAAAGGAAATTCCTCAAAAAGATACAGAGACAGCAAAAAAAAAAAAAAATACCCTGGCAGAGGTGTTAACCCTTTCCTACTCGATAAAAAAAACAAAGACAGTTTTGGCTAATAAACACTTTAACCTTCATAAAGCGGAACTTTACACAGAAAGGAAAGGTTTGCATATACAGTCAGGTCCATAAATATTGTGACATCGACACAATTCTAATCTTTTTGGCTCTATACACCACCACGATGGATTTGAAATGAAACAAACAAGATGTGCTTTAACTGCAGACTTTCAGCTTTAATTTGAGGGTATTTACATCCAAATCAGGTGAAAGGTGTAGGAATTACAACAGTTTGTTTATGTGCCTCCCACTTTTTAAAGGGACCAAAAGTAAAGGGACAATTGGCTGCTCAGCTGTTCCATGGCCAGGTGTGTGTTATTCCATCATTATCCCATTTACAAGGAGCACATAAAAGGTCCAGAGTTAATTTCAAGTGTGCTATTTGCATTTGGAATCTGCTGCTGTCAACTCTCAATATGAGATCCAAAGAGCTGTCACTATCAGTGAAGCAAGCCATCATTAGGATGAAAAAACAAAACAAACCCATCAGAGAGATGGCAAAAACATTAGGTGTGGCCAAATCAACTGTTTGGAACATCCTTAAAAAGAAAGAACGCATCGGTGAGCTCAGCAACACCAAAAGAGCCGGAAGACCACGGAAAACAACTGTGGTGGATGACCGAAGAATTCTTTCCCACAGTGAAGAAAACACCTTTCACAACAGTTGGCTAGATCAAGAACACTCTCCAGAAGGTAGGTGTATGTGTGTCAAGGTCCACAATCCAGAGAAGACTTCATCAGAGTGAATACAGAGGGTTCACCACAAGATGTAAACCATTGGTGAGCTTCAAAAACAGGAAGGCCAGATTAGAGTTTGCCAAACAACATCTAAAAAAGTCTTCACAGTTCTGGAACATCCTATGGACAGATGAGACCAAGATCAACTTGTACCAGAGTGATGGAAAGAGAAGAGTATGGAGAAGGAAAGGAACTGCTCATGATCCAAAGCATACCACCTCATCAGTGAAGCATGGTGGTGGTAGTGTCATGGCGTGGGCATGTAGGTCTGCCAATGGAACTGGTTCTCTTGTATTTATTGATGATGTGACTGCTGACAAAAGCAGCAGGATGAATTCTGAAGTGTTTTGGGCAATATTATCTGCTCATATTCAGCCAAATGCTTCAGTACTCATTGGACGGCGCTTCACAGTGCAGATGGACAATGACCCGAAGCATACTGTGAAAGCAACCAAACTGTTTTTTAAGGGAAAGAAGTGGAATGTTATGCAATGGCCAAGTCAATCACCTGACCTGAATCCGATTGAGCATGCATTTCACTTGCTGAAGACAAAACTGAAGGGAAAATGCCCAAAGAACAAGCAGGAACTGAAGACAGTTGCAGTAGAGGCCTGGCAGAGCTTCACCAGGGATGAAACCCAGCGTCTGGTGATGTCTATGCATTCCAGACTTCAGGCTGTAATTGACTGCAAAGGATTTGCAACCAAGTATTGAAAAGTGAAAGTATGATTTATGATTGGTAATTTGTCCCATTACTTTTGGTCCCTTAAAAAGTGGGAGGCACATATACAAACTGTTGTAATCCCTACACCGTTCACCTGATTTGGATGTAAATACCCTCAAATTAAAGCTGAAAGTCTGAAGTTAAAGCATTTCAAATCCATTGTGGTGATGTATAGAGCCAAAAAGATTAGAATTGTGTCGATTTCCCAATATTTATGGACCTGACTGTATTTATTTCTCTTTCATTACCCACTTATAGATTCAAGTGTTTTCTCCTTAAAACGCTCAGCACATCCTATGAAGAAACTGCTGGATATCAGATTAAACTTTTGACACTCTTAGCATGGCAAAATGATTCTATGAGTGGCTCTTAATTTTGGAATGATTTAGTCTATTAAATAACCAGCATTAGGTGACAGTCGCAAAAGAGCTGCGCCCCTAAGCTCCCTTTCGCCACACAAAATTCTACAGTCAATTGCAGAGGAAAAGAAATCTGTTGGCAGGTTCAGATTCCTGGAGGTCAGCAGCACACAACCAACATGGCACTGGATTCTCACAGGAGAACAGAGGAATACAGATAGGGTGCGCAAGCTGATGAGGTTAGTTTGTGTCATCAAGGTGTAAATGAAGAAAGAATGGATGCCTTTAATGTCTGGTTTAACACTCAACTATCCAGCACTGCACTCCACTGAGGTCCGTCACTATAGGGTTGATTTACTAAAACTGTAGAGTACATTATTTGGTGCAGCTCTGCATAGAAACCAGAATGGACACAAGGAGCTGTAGCTCGGCTCGGGTGCTCCCATAGCAAGCTGCTTGCTGTGGGGGCGCTCGACAGGAGGGAGGGGCCAGGAGCAGCAAAGAGGGACCCGAGAAGAGGAAGACCCGGGCAGCCCTGTGCAAAACCAACTGTACAGGGGAGGTAAGTGTAACATGTTTGTTATTTAAAAAAAAAAAAAAAAAACACACGAGACTTTACAATCACTTTAATTGAACAAGCTCTAGTTAGAAGCTGATCGGCTACCATGCACAGCTGCACCAGATTTTCCACTCTCTAGATTTATTTACCTAATTAATTAAAGTAGCCAGCGTTAGATTTTTTTGTTTATCATATGTAGGGCTGGGTTCACATCTATGCATTCTCATTGTAGAACATTTTAATGTTCGCATTGATGCACATTACATAGCTAGTGAGGTTGAAAAAAGACATCAGTCCATCCAGTTCAACCTATGATGTGTGTGTGTTTGCACCAAGATGTATCACTTTGAGGTTGCATGCATTTTCTTGCATTTTCTTTTGGTTTCAGTGGGCCACTCAAGCTGTATTAAAATATATAAACACCAGGTGTGAATGCCTGCCTACATGAGACCTAAGCCTCGTACACATGCACTGATTGTTGGCTGTGAATTTTCGGTCAACGTCCGATCGGCCAATTGTTGGCTTGTTAGTATGATGCTTCCGACAACCGACTGCGACTTTTCGGCCGAACAAAATCTGGTGTGCATGCTATAAATTTTTTGTTGGCCGTCACCAGAACGGCCGATTGTTCTTCAGTCAGTACAAATTTCGGCAGACAAAAATGTAATGAGCAAGACTGGGCATGCTCAGAGAAGAAAAAAAACACGGAAAGTAAACCAGAACATGACATCACTTCTGAAGTTGGTTTCTGTCGGCCAACAAAAGTCCAGTGCAAGTCTAGAGCACATTTCAACCAACACAACAACACTGGACAAAAGACGGCCGATCGGTCGGCCAGCAATCGGTGCGTGTGTACGAGGCTTTAGTGTTCTCAGGTGGGAAGATTTTAAATACATTATTCACGATCACTGCTTACAGAAACACACAGTCCATGCTTGGAAATAAAAGCATTTTGAGGGGACTCAATGGTTTTAGATGCTACAAGCATTTTCCACTGTGCTCCAACAAACCTTGTGTTATGCACAAGCCTTTCACACAACGGGCTACCTGGAAAAATGTTTTACCAGAAATCATTGCTCCTGATTGATCTAAATTTACCCTACATATTAATGAAAGAAGGAAAAAAAAGCAATTATTGAGTTGTTGGGAGAAGATTTAGATAAACAGATGTGTTTACAACTCAACCAGGTCTGCTTATTTGTAATACACCAATAATTCCGAATCCCAGCATACCTTCTGTGTAGTGTTTGGGTCGAGATCCTGTTGCTCTTTTATTCGTTGCTCTTGCTCCAGAATTCCTTTCAGGTGTCCATTTACCTACAATAGGAAGAAAAGATTTAACACTCCCATTACAGTAGGTGCTATTCTAAGGTCATATACAAAATCTCCATAAATAAGGCATAGAGTAATGTGGAAAAAATACATCATTGGCAACTGATATTAATTAATTTCTTAATTAATTGCTAATAATTAATTTCTTAATCTTAACTTAATTATTTTCTACATTGCACATCATCGCTGCTGTCTGACCTGGGAGGACTTCTTACAGAGAACAAAGGGTGCAGATCTGCCTGCCTTTAAAAAAGGACCTGCTATAGAGTCCCCCATAGCGGAGGAAAGAGTTGAGTCCACATGCAAACAGTCTACAACCACCTGTTAAAGCCTAGTATAAGCTCTTTCTGTTCTATTGTGTTCTGATTGGAGGAGGGCCCCCCACCAGAATATGCAGGTCAGCGCACTCAGCCACTGGCTGAGAGCGCTCAACGGGTGCCAGTTGGCAGACCCTTTTCAGTCATGCCCCCTCAACAGAAGCTTGCCAAACAGCTGGCTTCTGTTGGACTGGCTGCAGTACACAGAGGCCAAAATGTCAGCCCATTTCTATTGAGCCGGCCGATACTGCCTGATAATTGGCCGGTGTGTACAAGGCTTTACTCCCATGAGCTCACAAATGGGCTAATAATTTGAAACAATGCTCGGAACTGGGAGCATGATTTGTAATTATTGGAACATCAACGGCCACCTTAAAGCGGAATTCCACTCATTTTTGTGTTTATTAAAAGTCAGCAGCTAAGTGTAGCTGCTGACTTTTAATAAACACATACTCACCTGTCCCACGGTCCAGCGATGCGCTCGCTCCTCTCCCTTTTCTCTCGGCGGCGTGAACATCTCTACTGTGGGCATCCGGCTGACAGCTTGCGGCTTCAAACCCGGGTTCGCACTGCGCGAGTCGCACTGCGTGTTGTGAATGGCCAAGCAATCTTCTGGGACATGTGACATGTCCCAGAAGATTGCAGGGAGGGAGGGGGAGAGGAGAACTTCCGCTCGAGCCCTTTAGGTGGCCCGAGCGGAAGTGGGAGCGGGTACCTGTCAAATCTAGGTACCCGCTCCCCCCGAAAAAAATGACATGCCAAATGTGGCATGTCAGGGGGTCAGCAGTATTTAAAGCAGAAGTTCCACTTTTGGGCGGAACTCTACTTTAAGCTTCAGTTATTTTAAGTTTATGTACAATATACTAGAGGAAAATTACATACAATGGAGAATAATTCTAAGAGTACCACTACAGGTTTCCTACCTTATTAATCCAGTACATGACAGCATCTTCAATGTCATAAGGCAGGTCAGCAGTCTGAAAGAAGGGGGAATATTTGTGGACACATGCAATGACCTTTTCAATGCTGACCATCTCCACTGTGTACGCCATCATCAAAGTGTCAATCATTGCCAGATGAGCACTCTGCATAAAAACAACAGAACATAAAACATTATTAACTGACCATAAATTCAGTGGTATGCAACTCAATATTCATAAAATTCTAAGGAGTATATTAGTTCAGAGCTGAACAATTTTACCAAAAATGTTATCTTGGCTTCACAGCACCAAATATACAGCTTTAGGGTAGAGAGATCTTTCCATTATCATTAAATAATAGTAGAACCTTGCTTTAGGGTCCCTAATCCCATACCACCCAATAAGCAGGCAAAATGGCCCTTACAATTACTTTATGCAGTCAAAAGAGACTGGAAATCAACTCACAAAACATCACTATATTAGTGTGGATGAGACAAAATACTGAGCTTCACCTTTTACCAGTGTTCCTGGAAACGGCATAAATATAGAAGTAAGATTCTTATAAAAGCAGGCACCATGTCACCTTGCAAGCTAAAAAACATGTTGTTAAAGTAGAACTATAGAAAAAACTTTTTTATTTCCCCCTCCCATTTTGGATAGAGGGACGGAAGGTTATAACCCCTGTAAGGTTTATTTTTGCCATCTTTGTCCCATTGGGGAGATTTACCTTCACTTTCTCTCCCAAAGACAAACAGGAAGTGAGAGGAAATCCCTGCAAATTAAAGGAATCTCTTGGGGACCCCCCAGGTCACCAGAACTAGTGTCCCTGTTGGAAGACTCCCCCTCCTATTACTTTTCTTGATACAACCCAAAATTTAAGATTTTCTTTTACTTCCAAAGATCAAGGTAAACAGGATAAATAGAGGGGCAGATTCTCGCTAATGGTGACACAGACAGCAATAAAAAAAACGGACAGGTGATCTAATCCCTCTCCCCTCTAAAAACTAAAATAAAAACTTTTCTTTTCGTTATACTTTAAATCATGTTGGGCCCATTTGCACTTGTGCATTTTGGCAATGCACACCTTAACCGATTGCCGACCGCCGCAAGTATATATACTGCGGCGGTCAGCCCCATGCAGGCAAAGTGACATATGGGTACATCACCTGCCTGCGAGCCAATAGGGGGCAAGCGCGCACCGCTGGGGGCGCGCTCCCGCCCCCGCTCGCTCCCTAACATGTCCGCGCGTGTGACCGGCGGACCCGATGTCCGCCAGTCACTCGCGATCATCCGGTACAGACGGAGAAAGGCAGGCGGCTAATGTAAACAAGCCGCCTGTCATTCTCCCCTGTGTAAGTGCAGAGATCATACGGTCCTGCTATGTAGGATCGTATATCTCTGTAGTTACACAAACAGCCACATCCCTTTAGTTAGAAGCATGCCACTAGGGACACACTTAACCCCTCCTTCTCCAATAAAGTTAACCCCTTCCCTGCCAGTGCAATTTTTACATTAACAGTGCATATGTATAGCACTGATTACTGTAGTAATGTCACTGGTAACCCCAAAAGTGTCAAAAATGTCAGTCAGGGGTCCGATCTGTCCGCCGCAATGTCGCAGTCCCGCAAAAAAAAAAAAAAAAAAACGCATATTGCCGCCATTACTCGTTAAAAAATAAAAAACAATAAAAATTACAAAAATCTTTCCCTTAGTTAGTAAACGCAATAACTTTTGCGCAAACCAATCAAAATACGCTTATTGCAATTTTTTTTACCAAACATATGTAGCAGAAAACAAATTGGCCTAAAATGTTAAAAAATTTTGATTTTTACATTTTTTTGGGGGGGAATTTCATATAAAAAAATGCGAAAAATATTGTTATTTTTGCAAAATTGTCGCTCTTTTTTTGTTTATAGCGCATGATCAAAAAAAAAAAAAAAAAATCGCACAGGTGATCAAATACCACCAAAAGAAAGTTCTGTTTGTGGGAAAAAAAGGACGTCAATTTCATTTGCGTACAGCTTCGCACGGCCGCGCAATTGTCCATTAAAGTCACGTAGTGCCAAATTGCAAAATAGGGCTTGGTCAGTGGTCAGGAAGGGGGTAAAATCTTCCGGGGCTTAAGTGGTTAACACACGTTGCCACAAGGCATGGCAAAAACCGCCGTGGGGTGCACTGCTGAACAGATTCATAGTGAATGGCAGCCCAACAAATTTTACAGTACAGCCCAATGCCTTACCATATGCTGTGGTGTACTGCTTTGCTACAAATGGATGATACACTTCTGTCATCCATAATGAATAGGCTGCTTTAACACAACGTATGGTAACATGTACATTAACGCACTGAACTGAAGTCTTAAATATGAATTGGCCCTAAATGTCTTCAGAGTATTCACTAGGCTGAGCTATTGTAAATCTTCATGCGTCTGGACAAGATGATTAAAGCATAATCTCACTAATGCTTTTGTTAGAGTTTTAAGTACATGTCAATGCAGTACATAGGACAATCTTTCTCTCACCTCCCAGTAATCTGCCTGGTTGTCCTGACACTGCTCTAAAGACAACCATATTTCAAGAAGAAATCTAAACAGTAAGTGTCCTTAGGCCTAACATTCAAGTTGCATAAAACTAATGTTATTGGTGTGAGGAAATGTGCATGCATTGCAGAGATGTATTGCATTAATTCATTATTTTGCCCAAATACTTTATAATATAATGTTTATTTTGCAAATTTGATCAAAAAATAAGGAAGATAAAAAAAATTCCAGCCAAAACTTTAGTGTTAAAGTTGTGATTGCGTTTTTAGCTTAATTTAATTGCAAAGCTGCAAATTTTAGTAGTTGTCTGTCCAACACGATTCGGCTCAGGCAGAATAGAAAACGTTAATTATAGTTATTATAGGGTCTCACTGCACAGAATAAGCATAACTCCAGTCAATTAAGCAATGGTAATATCATGTCTGGGAGATCCATGCATTTATCAGGAGATGTGGAAACACAGACATATAATTACAAAATTACCTTGTCTGATATGTAGATTCTCCAAAACATACAACATACGGTGCATCCGGAAAGTATTCACAGTGCTTCACTTTTTCACATTTTGTTATGTTACAGCCTTATTCAAAATGGATTAAATTCATTATTTTCTTTAACCACTTTACCACCGGAGGATTTTGCGGTCTTACGTCTGGGCCACTTTTTGCGATTCGGCACTGTGCGAATTTAACTGACAATTGTGCGGTCATGCGACGCTATGCCCAAACGAAATGTACGTCCTTTTTTTCCCACAAAGCTTTCTTTTGGTGGTATTTGATCACCTGTGCGATTTTTACTTTTTGCGCTATAAACAAAAAAAGAGCGACAATTTTGAAAAAAAAAACAATATTTTTCACATTTTTTTATATGAAATTCCCCCCCAAAAAAAATGTAAAAAATCCAAATTTTTTATAATTTTAGGCCAATTTGTTTTCTGCTACATATTTTTGGTAAAAAAAAAAAAAAAAAAATCGCAATAAGCGTATTTTGATTGGTTTGCGCAAAAGTTATTGCGTTTACTAAGGGAAAGATTTCTGTCGTTTTTGGTGTTTTTTTTTTAACGAGTAATGGCGGAGATCTGCGATTTGTTTTGCGGGACTGCGACATTGCGGCGGACAGATTGGACCCTTGACTGACATTTTTGACACTTTTGGGGTTACCAGTGACATTACTACAGTAATCAGTGCTATACATATGCACGGTTACTGTAAAAATGACACTGGCAGGGAAGGGGTTCATTTTATTGGAGAGGGAGGGGTTAATGTATGCCTGGTGCTTACTGACATGTGTGGGGGGAGGTGACTGAGTGACACAAGGACAGATCGCAGGTTCAGCTATGCTGAACCCTGCAATCTGACCCTGCCTGTCACTTCGGAGATCCGCCCGCTTTGTTTACACAAGCGGGGGGGATCTCCAGACTCGATTCCCCAACGATCGGGGAAGAGCAGCTGCGATCGACACTGCTCCTCCCCTGGCCCGACTCCCGCTGTGACTAAATACAGCGGGAGCGAGCCTCCGGCGACGCGCACGCGCCGCCGAGAAGGGGGAGTGTCTGCCGACGTAGGTCAGACCTACAACAGCCACTTTGCCGCAGTAGAGCTCTAGTGAGCAGACGGCAAGTGGTTAAAATTCTTCAAACTTTACCCCATAATGACAACATGAAAGAAGTTGGATTAAAATCTTTGCAATCGTATTAAAAAAAAAAGTAAAAAAAAAAAAGTCACATGTACATAAGTATTCACAGCCTTTCCCAAGACACTCAAAATTGAGCTCAGGTGCATCCTGCTTCCACTGATCATCTTTCAGATGTTTCGTCAACTTGATTGAAGTCCATCTGTGGTAAATTCAGTTGATTGGACATGATTTGGAAAGGCACACACCTGTCTATACAAGGTCCCACAGGTAACAGTGCATGTCAATGCACACACCAAGCCATAACAACCAAAGAATTGTCTGCAGATCTCTGAGACACAATTGTATGGAGGCAGCGGCACAGGTCTGGGGAAGGGTACAGAAAGATTTCTGCAGCATTGAAGGTCCCAATGAGCACAGTGGCCTCTATCATCCGTAAATGGAAGAACCACCAGGACTCTTCCTAGAGCGGGCCGTCCGGCCAAACTGAGCAAACAGGGGAAAAGGGCATTAGTCAGGAAGCTGACCAAGAACCCGATGGTCACAGAGCTCCAGCATTTCTCTGTGGAGAGAGGAGAACCTTCCAGAAGAACAACTATCTCTGCAGACTTCACCAATCAGGCCTGTATGGTAGAGTGGCCAGACGGAAGCCACTCCTCAGTAAAAGGCATATGACAGCCTGCCTGGAGTTTGCCAAAAGGCGCCTGAAGGACTCTCAGACCATGAGAAAAATGTCTCTAGTCTGATAAAACAAAGATTGAACTTTTTGGCCTAAATGGCAAGCACCATGTTTGGAGGAAACCAGGCACCGCTCATCACCTGGCCAATGCCATCCCTACAGTGAAGCATGGTGGCGGCAGCATCATGCTGTGGGGATGTTTTTCAGCAGCAGGAATTGGGAGACTAGTCAGAATTGAGGGAAAGATGAATGCAGCAATGTACAGAGACATCCTTGATGAAAACCTGCTCCAGAGCCCCCTGGACCTCAGACTGGGGTGAAGGTTCATCTTCCAACAGGACAACGACCCTAAGCACACAGCCAAGATAACAAAGAAGCAGCTATGGGACAACTCTGTGAATGTCCTTGAGTGACCCAGCCAGGGCCCAGACTTGAACCTGATTGAACATCTCTGGAGAGATCGGAAAATGTCTGTGCACCGATGCAACCCATCCAACCAGATGGAGGTTGAGATGTCCTGCAAAGAAGAATGGGAGAAACTGCCCAAATATAGGTGTGCCAAAATTGTAGCATCATACTCAAAAAAGACTTATGGCGGTAATTGGTGCCAAAAGAGCTTCAACAAAGTATTGAGCAAAGGCTGTGAATACTTATTTACATGGGATTTTCTTTTACTTTTTTATTTTTCAAACAAATGTCTTTTACATTGTCATTATGGGGTATTGTTTGTAGAATTTTGAGGAAAATAATGAATTGAATCCATTTTGGAATAAGACTAACAAAAAAATTAGGAAAAAGTGAAGCGCTGTGAATACTTTCCGGATGCACTGTACATAAAGGATAAAACATTATGGGGTTGATTTACTATAAAAGTAGAGGCTGTTCATTTAGAAGGTAAAAGCTCATTTTGTAAAGTGTATTTTCACAGTTAAAGTTTATTAAAGTTGTTAAAAAAGTCAAAAGTTTTTTTTATCTGAATGCATGCTATGCATTCAGACAAAAAACCTTGTGTGTGCAGCAGTCCCCCTCAGCCCCCCCCCCCCCCAATACTTTCCTGAGCCCCATCTCAATCCAGCAATGTTGCAGTTGAGACTCAGCTGCCTAGGATCCTCCTGATTGGCTGAGACAGCAGCGTGGCGCCTTTGGCTCCCGCTGCTGTCAAAGTCAGTGAGCCAATGAGGAGAGAGAGGGGGCGAACAGTGGCTCAGTTTCTTAATGGACACAGAGCAGCAGTTAGCCTTGGGTGTCCCCATAGCAAGCTGCTTGCTGTTGGGGCACTCGGCAGAAGGGAGGGTCCAGGAGTGCCGATAGGGGGACTCAAAAAGAGGAGGATCTGGGCTGCTCTGTGCAAAACCACTGCACAGAGAAGATAAGTAAACCATGTTTGTTATTTTTAAATGAAAAAAAAACAGACTTTGGGCTCTTTCACACGGGCTTTCCGTGTGAAAGGTCCGCTGCGGGACTTTTTTTTTTTCACGGAGCGGATGACATTTCTGTCATCCGCTCCGTATGTCCGCATATCATCCCATCCGTTTGCGGATGATATGCGGACCTAATGTAAGTCTATGGGGGATTGCGGATGTCAGCGGATGACACCGCTGACATCCGATTTTCCTTCCTTTCCGTTTTTTGAACGGAACAAAAATAGGATTTTTTCAGTTCCAAAAAACGGAACAGAACTGACAGGAGGAAAATCGGATGTCAGCGGATGGTATTCCGCTGACATCCGCAATGCCATAGACTTACATTATGTCCGCAAATCATCCGCAAAAAAATAGGATGATTTGCGGACATACGGAGCGCCCATGTGAAAGGGCCCCATAGCATCACGTTAAACAAAGTGAAATTGTGTTCAATTCCACTTATGTGCAAGGGAAAAAAACAATTTGCTTGCACTTGAGTGGACGACTATATTAGCCATTTATTTTGCAATGTAAAAAGTATTAATACCTCTTGTAATATAAAAAGGCAGAATGAAGTAAGGTGAAGAAAACACCATCAACTAAGAAAAACAGTCACTTTAAACATTTAGGCTCCATTCACACCTAGGCGTTTTTGAGTGTTTTTCAGGTCCAAAAACGCTCAAAAAAAAAAAACGTTCCAAAACACCCAACAGCTAAAACCCCATTCATTTAAATGGCCCCTGTTCACATCTGAGCTTCTTTTTGGGCTGATTACCAGCGTTTTTGATAGATGTCAATGCCTGCCTCCAAAAACGCCTGAAAAAAACGCCTGAAAATCGCGGTAAAATCACGGTTAAACGCTATGCTCAAGTGTGAATGCAGCCTAAAGAAAAGAAAAACAACAAAATTCAGTAACAGAAAATTCATGAACAATAATGACAAGCATAGAGATTGGCAAAGAGAAATGACAAAATCTATAAGTCCCAATTGCATGTCAATACAGTATAGGAAAGGAGAATAGATCAGTATACACTAGAGGTATAGCCTTCAGTCTGAACCAGAGGTGTTCATCCTTTTGAAGAGTGAGGCCCTATTAAGCGATTCAAAAACCGATTGAGGGCCACAATAATCTATCGAGATTTACCACCCCCAAACCGCAAATGTAAACAAGCCCCTATGGTCCTGAACTTCCTAAAAGGCTGCTTTTATGCTAATGCACTGCACTTTACCTGCACCATGGGTGCAGCACCGTGCACCTGGGGTTTTTCTGCGGGTTACCTGCACTGAGCTATAGACTTCTTTTACATCTTGTGGATGTTAAAGCATTCGGGAGTTTTGGTGCACTTTCAAAAAGCGCACCAAACCCGCAAGATAGAAGTCTATGGCTCACTGCAGCTAATCTGCAGGAAAGCCGCAGGTGCACTGCGCTGCACCTGTGGATCAGTGGGGAAGCACCCTAAAAAACCCATTAGTGCTAATATGCCAATTGTAAAAGTGCAGTGTATGTGATGTTTAATACACTGACCTTTTCCTCAAACAGGTTCTGTTGACATCGCTCTCCAGGCTGCTAGAAAGCTCCCAGGCGAAGTGCACATAATATCACCCCGCCTTAAGAAGGGAAGAGAGAGAGAAATAGGAATGGGAACGGATGAGAATGAAAATGGGTCTGGGAAGCAGGTAAGGTAAAAGAGGAGGATGGGCAAACCAAGGGCAAGCGAACGTGACACCCACGGAGCTCTACTTCTTGAAGGAGCACAGCATTAGGGAAAACACCAGCCAGTTTGATTCCACCAGCTCTATAGTGTTAAATATCTGACTTTAAACCATGTCTCCCAAACTTTATTGAATTTCTTAGAGCAGTTGCATCCAAGAGAGGTGAGCTTATACAAAGGCAATATATAATTAACCAGGGACCGACACTGCTTCACCCTGGGGGGAAACGACACCTTTCACCTGAGAAGGATGGATTTTCTGGCATAGTACAGCACATAGAAAAGAAACAACCATTTGTGGTGGGTGGTATCTACTGTATCACATATCCCTAGTAGAAACAAAAGCCGATCCACAGGCACCACCAAACCACTAAAAACCTCAACCTCAGCCGCCACATCCCTCTAAAATGTCTGTAGAAGAGGGCAAGACCAAACAATGTGAATAAACGTGCCAATTTCATTATGGCTTTTTGGGCAGGTTGAGTCAACAGTAGTGTGTATATATATATATATATTATGCCTTAATAGCCCTTGCTTTGTGCACTAATGCGCAGTCACGTTGGAACCCCACACCATAATTCCCCCTTCACTAAATGATTTGAACCAACGCACAAAGCAAGGTCCCTAAAGACATGGATAAGTTTTGGCTGGAGGAACTTGACTGGCCTGCACCTGATAGAACACCTTTGGGATGAATTCAAGCAGAGACTGTGAGCCAGGCCTTCTCGTTCAACATCAGTGCCTGACCTCACAAATGCGCTTTTGGAAGAATGGTCAAACACTCCCATAGACACACTCCTAAACCTTCTGGACAGCCTTCCCAGAAGAGTTGAAGTGGTTAAGCAGGATACACACTATACAACTTTTGTTGTTAGATTTCCTTTAAATTTACCTTCAACTATGTAGTACAAGGGCCAGCCTGATTGCATACAAATTGAAAGTGTTTAGATTTGACCTCATATTATATGGTTTTGGTAAATCTAAAGGAAAAAAATCTAAAGACAGTTGTATAGTGTGTATGGCCCATTAGAGCTGCAAAGGGTGGGCCAACTCAATATTGAACACTACTAGGCTGGATACACATTATACAACTTTTGTTGGTAGATTTCCTTTAGATTTACCTTCAACTATGTAGTGCAAGGGCCTGCCTGACTGCATACAAATTGAAAGTGTTTAGGTCTGACCTCATATTATATAGTTTTGGTAAATCTAAAGGAAAAAAGATTTGTATAGTGTGTATCCAGCTTAAGACTGGGATGCTATTAAAATTTATGTGCGTGTAAAGGCAGGCACCCCAATACTTTTGACAATATAGTGTATATGTAAAGTGCTGCATAAATTGACGGCGCTATATAAGCACCTGAAATAAATAAATCATTTTTTGAAAGGGTCAGATTGCTCAAGAGCTTTTTCATAAAAACAAGATACTGTATGTATTTTAAGTGAAAGAATATGAGAAAGGGGGCTAATATAAGCCCCCCTTTCTTATGGGATGGTGGAAGGGTGAGAGTAAGGTAGTTAGCTTTAGTGAGGCCATTTTAATGTGGGTTATGTTGGTGAGCCATGTCAGGGGATAGTGAACTTTTGACCCTGAGGCTTGTTTTCCTGGCTTTCCTGCTCAGGTTTTCCCGCCTCAGGTGTAGCTGGGCAAACTAGATACAGTAACTAGGCAGTTTTTAGTTAGGTTAGTGGTTTCAGCGAATGAGCCCCTATCCACGCCCACCTCCTATGGGAGGAAGGTTACCTCAGAAGGGGGGCTATTTAATGGTCCGCCCGAGCCCTCACAGCTCAATCTCTTCAAAAATCCTCACCTGTTTTTCCCCTCCCTCCCTCCCTTTAGGTTTGTCGCGGCTTACAATATTAGTCTGGTTGGGTCACCTCTGTATCAGAGGGGGACGTTTTTTGTGTTGTGTAAGTTATGTTTTATGAAATGGTGTTTTGGATAATTGCTAAAATTAATGATAATTTTATTCTTGTACAACCCGAGTTGTTCATGACTGGGTTGGTTGTATTTGAATATGTTAAAGAAAATATTGTTGGTTGAGTATTTAAAGTTTGTACCAGTTAATAAAATAAGCCGCGGCCTTTTCCATCCAGCGGAGCGTCCGAGTGCCTTATTTATTTATTTATCTATTTATTTATTCAGAAGTAAAAAAAAAAAAAAAAAAAATATTTTAAAGGGTAGTCATGATTACAAAACAAACTCCTTCCTGCCGTCCCATACACTACATTTATCTGCACTCTGTTAAAATAAATCTATCAAGAGAGAAATAAGTAGAGTCGCTTGAGGTTGGTTTCACACAATTTAGAGTGGCTCACAGCAGGGGGTCAGGCACGTCCCTGGGCACCATTTCAGATTCAAATTAGGCCTGAATTTTTATCTCCCTGATGAAGACACGTGGTCCCTTGTGTCGTCACGCGTAGGGGAGGGGCAAGAACGGACGGAACGCTTCGCTACTCTCTGGTGAGACTGTCGGCTGCCGGGTTATAGAAGCAGGCAGACGGGAACGGCGTCTCTCACTATACCACCACGATATTATCACTTTCCGGTTGGAGCAATTACAGTTGTGGCCCTTTGAAGGTGCATACATGCACCTGTACATGCGAGTGTGATTTATCTCTTTTTTATAAATAAAATTTTAATAAGGATTTCAGCACTATTGTGAGTGTCTTTACATCTGCATATGGCGCTGAATTGAGGGATATGATTTATTTATTTACTGTAGGGAGGTTGCTCACGGGATCCTTTTTGTATTTTTGTAGGCCTGAATTTTTGACTGAATTTAGACCTGAAAGGGACAAGAGGATTCACAGGCCTTTTCTGCAAGTAGCTCCGCAGCCGGCATGGAGCTGTGTGAACTGGCTCAATTGAGAGCCGGGCACAGTCTCCTGTCATGAGAATTGGATGCGGGGAAACCCGCATCCAATTCGTAACAGTGTGAACCTAGCCTTAAAAAAAAAAAAAAAATGACTTGGCTGCCATGCTGACTCGCTGGCTTTAATAGTTTGAGTCACCAAACAGGAGCCAAACTATAGATCAGGAGTTTCAACTCCACATGCTGCATTTCTATACTGAAGCCAAGAACAACCAAGCAATTAACCGCTTGCCGACCGCCGCACGACTATTTACTGCGGCGGTCAGCCCCTCACAGGCAAAGCGACGTAGTACTACGTTGCTAGCCTGTGAGGGTCTCAGCCGGAGGTGCGCTCCCGCGCGGTCACGGACCCCCCCCCCCCCACACACGTGTGACCGGCAGACCCGATCGTCCGCCGGTCACTCGCGATCGACGAGTGGAGAGGGAGAAAGGCAGGCGATTGATGTAAACGAGCCGCCTGTCATTCTCCCCTGTGTAGGAATGGTGATCATAAGGT
This sequence comes from Pelophylax lessonae, assembly GCF_965119305.1. Classification (NCBI taxonomy): domain Eukaryota; kingdom Metazoa; phylum Chordata; class Amphibia; order Anura; family Ranidae; genus Pelophylax; species Pelophylax lessonae. Next base: position 164,032,905 of record NC_138775.1, read on the forward strand.
TCTACTATGTAGAACCGTTGATCACTGTTCCTACACCTCAAGCCACAGCCAATCACAGTTAGAATCACGCCCCTAGGGACACACATAACCCCTCCCTCTCAAAAAAAGTTAATCCCTTCACTGCCAGTGTAATTTTACAGTAACAGTGCATATGTATAGCACTGATTACTGTAGAAATGTCACTGGTAACCCCAAAAGTGTCAAAAATGTCAGTCAAGGGTCCGATCTGTCCGCCGCAATGTCGCAGTCCCGCAAAAAAAAAAAAAAACGCAGATCGCCGCCATTACGCGTTAAAAAAAAAAAAACATCAAAAATGACAAAAATCTTTCCCTTTGTTAGTAAACACAATAACTTTTGCGCAAACCAATCAAAATACGCTTTTTGCGATTTTTTTTACCAAACATATGGTAAAAAAAATATTGGCCCAAAATGTTAAAAAATTTTTATTTTTATTTTTTTTTTGGGGGGGGGGGAATTTCATATTAAAAATGTGAAAAATATTGTTATTTTTGCAAAATTGACGCCCTTTTTTTGTTTATAGCGCATGATCAAAAGATCGCACAGGTGATCAAATACCACCAAAAGAAAGCTCTGTTTGTGGGGAAAAAAAGAACGTCAAATTCGTTTAGGTACAGCATTGCACGACCGCGCAATTGTCCGTTAAAGTCACGCAGTGCCGAATCGCAAAATAGGCCCTGGTCAGGAAGGGGGTAAAATCTTCCGGGGCTTAAGTGGTTAATAGTTTGAGTCACCAAACAGGAGCCAAACTATAGATCAGGAGTTTCAACTCCACATGCTACATTTCTATACTGAAGCCAAGAACAACCAGGCAATTAAAATTTCCAAAAAGGTGGCCAGCAATAGCAACCCATGTACTTTACTCATTAAATTAATGACTTTATTAAAAGAAGAACGTGACTTTGCCTGAAAGTTCTCAGTCTGGCCGATTAAATTTGGGGGGGTCCTTTGCCCGTCTGCCATATGAACCTTAAAAAAAATAAAATAAATAAATAAAAATAAAAACCACACGTAACCAGTGTGTGCGGATACCTTTATATTTAGCTATGGGTATTAGAAAACATGGTTATTCCTTACAAAATAGCCTACATATAAAAGCTACAAGAAAGACATGAATCATTAAGATGGAAAATTAGATGACTCCTCCATACGGCAATGTAAAGGTCACTCATGGACAACACAGGCAATAAGCAGAATAACATTGGAGCTTACTGTATGGGGGATAAGTCAGAGGATAACGAACAGAAGGGGTTATATAAAAAACTGGTTTAATCCCCTTTTATACATTCCAGTTTTAATGTAGAACATACTAAATGGAGATCGGATGTTTTAAAAACGAGTACAAGAGAATAAAAATGGGACTTCTGTAAAAGCAGAAGTCTTGCGTTCTCATCAAAACGACCAGCGAGATGGGTGTTACTGACGATTCCAAACATACCACTGTGCCTGCCCAGGATCTTCCAAACAACCTCCCTCCGGCTGTTCCACAACCAGCAGAACTCCGTTCATTAACCCCTTCATGGGCAAAACCCCATTTTCCTACCGCATCTCTGCTAAAGATTAGGAAATTGCGTCGTGCACGGCATATTCCCGCTGACATGGGAAATAATTTCTATATTTTAGAAATGGAACAAATAATTCTGTTATGTGTACTAAAATGCATAAAACTGCTCAACACGTCTACTTTTATAGAGGTTATATCCTTGTCACTTTTCAAGATAGTGCTTATTATTATATTGAAAGCACGAGGTCACAAAAAAAATGAAATATATAGAAGAAAGAAAAAAAATATGCAACACTAGCATCTGATTTTGTCTTTCAGTCCTGTGTATTCTTGCCCCAAAATCCTGTATATTCTTGCTACACTGAATATTCACCCCAAGGCCATCTAAAAAGTGGTTATTTCACATTCTCTCTAGTGACAGGTCAGCTTTTCCATCTCATCAGCAATTCTACTGTGCACATCTGTCTGTCTAAACACAGTGGGCAGGGAACATACAGACCAACTCATCAGTAATTCTGCAGATCAAACTGAACCCCACAGAGGGAGCGGAATATGTCTAACAAGTAATCAGGAAACTTCACAGCCTCAATAATACAGATAAGATTATAGATTCTGCAAGGCTGCAAACACCTCATGCCTCATACATTTCTGGGTTTGTTATGCAAGTTAGTTGAAAATCATCTTTATGGCTAATACTAAGGCTCCATGTACACGGGACGTTGTTAAAAGTCCCTTTGAATGCTGGAATTTTTAGGACGTTTGAAACGTCCGTTCGGTCGCGTTTGTACCCGCGTTTAGCGGGCGTTTAGCAGGCGTTTGCGTTTAGAACCGTTCCTAGAGGTCAAAAAAATGATTCCCCTTTAAAATGGAAAAACGCAAAAGCCAAACGCGGGTCATCACGTTCGGTCGCGTTCGAACGCAAATAATTGCGTTCTAAAAAAAGTCCCTGAACGCAACTGCCCGCAAACGACCTGGTGTACATGGACAGATAAGATAAAATGTAGATGGGTTCAGGGGCTTCTAAAAAAAACGCCCAACTGCTCCTAAACGGCCATTTCCAGCGTCCCGTGTACATGGAGCCTTAGAGTACAATAAATTAAAAAAAAAAAAAAAGGAAAAGATAGTAGCAATTTTGATTCACACAAATAAATAGTTAAAAATAGGGGATTCATTGATTAAAGCTTCACTTTACAGTGACACTTTGAAATAGCAATGCTCTTTAAAGGGCAATGCCATCTTAAAAATCAATATATATCTTTGCTACACAAGCCTTTTTTTAAATTAAAGTGTTTGTAAAGGCAGAAGGTTTTTACCTTACTGCAATCTATGCAGTACGGTAAAAAAAAAAAAAAACCTTCTGCATGCAACTTCTCCCGCAAGCCCCCCATAAAAACATAACCTGAGCTCGATCTCAATCCAGTGAAGTGCATGAGAGCCGAGGATCTCTAGGTTCTCTCCCTCCTCATTGGCTCCTGTCGATCACAGCCAGTGATGAGGAAGCGGGGGCGAGGCCGAGCCTCACTCTGTTTCCCATGGACACACAGAGTGAGGCTCAGGAGCGAGCATGCTCAAGTATCACCATATCAAGTGGCCTGCAAAGGGTGCACTAAGTGGAGGGGGGGGGGGGAGCACCGCAGGGGGACCTGAAAAAAGGAGGATTGGGTTTCTCTGTGCAATACCATTGCACAGAACAGGCAAGTAAAACATGTTTGTTATATTAAAAAAAAAAAATATTGGTTGATAATAAAGGCTCGGCTTAAAAAAAAAAAAAAAAAAATTGGTGTAGTAGCTTTGCGCAGAGCAGCTCTGATCCTCTTCTTCTGGGGTCCATGGCTGGCGCTCCTGGCTCCTCCCCACTGCCCCCAAAAGCAAGCCACTTGCTATGGAAGCACCGGTGCTTGCTCCCTTCTGAGCCCTGCTCTTTGTGTCTATGAGATACATAAAGCCGCATCTTGGCCTCGCCCCCCCCCCCTCCTCATTTGCTCATTGGCTGCGATTGACAGCAGTGGGAGGCAATGGCTTACACTTCTGTCTCACCCAGAGGGAGCCCAGGGATAGCCAAGGCTCCCGTGCACATCTTCGGATTGAGAGGGAGCGCAGGTG